>NC_037357.1:121275261-121584791 GCF_002263795.3 Bos taurus
ACGTGACGCACCCGGCGCCGAGGCCCGCACGTGACGCACGTGACGCACACGGCGCCGAGGCACGCACGTGACGCACGTGACGCACACGGCGCCGAGGCACGCACGTGACGCACCCGGCGCCGAGGCACTCACATGACGCACGTGACGCACACGGCGCCGAAGCACGCACGTGACGCACGTGACGCACTCGGCGCTGAGGCACGCACGTGACGCACCCGGCGCCGAGGCACGCAAGTGACGCACCCGGCGCCGAGGCAGGCACGTGAGGCACATGACGCACACGGTACCGAAGCACACACGTGATGCGCACGGCACCGAGGCATGCACATGACCCGCCCAGCGCCGAGGAAGGGATGTGACGCACGTGATGCACACGGCAGCGAGGCATGCACGTGATGCACGCACGCGGCGCCGAGACACGCACGTGATGCAAACGGCACCGAGGCGGGCACGTAATGCACGAACGCAGCACCGAGGCATGCACGTGACGCACGCACGCGGCACCGAGGCACGCACGTGACGCACACGGCGCGGGGGCAGGCCGTTATGCACGCACCCGGCGCCAAGGCACGAACATGACGCACACACAGCCAAGGCACGCACGTGACGCACACAGCGCCGAGGCACGCACGTGACGCACACAGCGCCGAGGCACGCACGTGACGCACACGGCGCCAAAGCACGCACGTGACGCACCCGGCACCGAGGCACGCACGTGACGCACCCGGCGCCGAGGCACGCACGTGACGCACACGGCGCCGAGGCATGAACGTGACGCACGTGACGCACACGGCGCCGAGGCAGGCACGTGACGCACATGACGCACACGGCGCCGAGGCAGGCACGTGACACACATGACGCACACGGCGCCGAGGCACGCACGTGACGCACACGGCACAGAGGCACGGACGTGACGCACCCGGCACCGAAGCACGCACGTGACGCACACAGCGCCGAGGCATGCACGTGACGCACGTGACGCACACGGTGCCGAGGTAGGCACGTGATGCACATGACGCACACGGTGCCGAGGCACGCACGTGACGCACACGGCGCCGAGGCACGCACGTGACGCACCCGGCACCGAGGAACGCACGTGACGCACCCGGCGCCGAGGCCCGCACGTGACGCACGTGACGCACACGGCGCCGAGGCACGCACGTGACGCACGTGACGCACTCGGCGCTGAGGCACGCACGTGACGCACCCGGCGCCGAGGCACGCAAGTGACGCACCCGGCGCCGAGGCAGGCACGTGAGGCACATGACGCACACGGTACCGAAGCACACACGTGATGCGCACGGCACCGAGGCATGCACATGACCCGCCCAGCGCCGAGGAAGGGATGTGACGCACGTGATGCACACGGCAGCGAGGCATGCACGTGATGCACGCACGCGGCGCCGAGACACGCACGTGATGCAAACGGCACCGAGGCGGGCACGTAATGCACGAACGCAGCACCGAGGCATGCACGTGACGCACGCACGCGGCACCGAGGCACGCACGTGACGCACACGGCGCGGGGGCAGGCCGTTATGCACGCACCCGGCGCCAAGGCACGAACATGGCGCACACACAGCCAAGGCACGCACGTGACGCACACAGCGCCGAGGCACGCACGTGACGCACACAGCGCCGAGGCACGCACGTGACGCACACGGCGCCAAAGCACGCACGTGACGCACCCGGCACCGAGGCACGCACGTGACGCACCCGGCGCCGAGGCACGCACGTGACGCACACGGCGCCGAGGCATGAACGTGACGCACGTGACGCACACGGCGCCGAGGCAGGCACGTGACGCACATGACGCACACGGCGCCGAGGCAGGCACGTGACACACATGACGCACACGGCGCCGAGGCACGCACGTGACGCACACGGCACAGAGGCACGGACGTGACGCACCCGGCACCGAAGCACGCACGTGACGCACACAGCGCCGAGGCATGCACGTGACGCACGTGACGCACACGGTGCCGAGGTAGGCACGTGATGCACATGACGCACACGGCGCCGAGGCACGCACGTGACGCACACGGCGCCGAGGCACGCACGTGACGCACCCGGCACCGAGGAACGCACGTGACGCACCCGGCGCCGAGGCCCGCACGTGACGCACGTGACGCACACGGCGCCGAGGCACGCACGTGACGCACGTGACGCACACGGCGCCGAGGCACGCACGTGACGCACGGGACGCACACGGCGCCGAGGCACGCACGTGACGCACGGGACGCACACGGCGCCGAGGCACGCACGTGACGCACCCGGCGGCGAGGCACGCACGTGACGCACCCGGCGCCGAGGCACGCACGTGACGCACGTGACGGACACGGCGCCGAGGCACGCACGTGACACACCCGGCCCGAGGAACGCACGTGACGCACACGGCGCCGAGGCACGCACGTGACGCACGTGACGCACACGGCGCCGAGGCACGCACGTGACGCACCTGGTGCAGAGGCACGCACGTGACGCACACAGCGCCGAGGCACGCACGTGACGCACACGGCGCCAAAGCACGCACGTGACGCACCCGGCACCGAGGCACGCACGTGACGCACCCGGCGCCGAGGCACGCACGTGACGCACACGGCGCCGAGGCATGAATGTGACGCACGTGACGCACACGGCGCCGAGGCACGCATGTGACGCACGTGACGCACACGGCGCCGAGGCACGCACGTGACGCACACGGCGCCGAGGCACGCACGTGACGCACCCGGCACCGAGGAACGCACGTGACGCACACGGCGCCGAGGCATGAACGTGACGCACGTGACGCACACGGCGCCGAGGCACGCACGTGACGCACCCGGCACCAAAGCACGCACGTGACGCACCCGGCACCGAGGCACGCACGTGACGCACACGGCGCCGAGGCACGCACGTGACGCACGTGACGCACCCGGCGCCGAGGCACGCACGTGACACACCCGGCGCCGAGGCACGCACGTGACGCACCCGGCGCCGAGGCACGCACGTGACGCACGTGACGCACACGGCGCCGAGGCACGCACGTGACGCACCCGGCGCCGAGGCACGCACGTGACGCACGTGACGGACACGGCGCCGAGGCACGCACGTGACACACCCGGCCCGAGGAACGCACGTGACGCACACGGCGCCGAGGCACGCACGTGACGCACGTGACGCACACGGCGCCGAGGCACGCACGTGACGCACCTGGTGCAGAGGCACGCACGTGACGCACACAGCGCCGAGGCACGCACATGACGCACACGGCGCCAAAGCACGCACGTGACGCACCCGGCACCGAGGCACGCACGTGACGCACCCGGCGCCGAGGCACGCACGTGACGCACACGGCGCCGAGGCACGCACGTGACGCACGTGACGCACACGGCGCGGGACGCACACGGCGCCGAGGCACGCACGTGACGCACCCGGCGGCGAGGCACGCACGTGACGCACCCGGCGCCGAGGCACGCACGTGACGCACGTGACGGACACGGTGCCGAGGCACGCACGTGACACACCCGGCCCGAGGAACGCACGTGACGCACACGGCGCCGAGGCACGCACGTGACGCACGTGACGCACACGGCGCCGAGGCACGCACGTGACGCACCTGGTGCAGAGGCACGCACGTGACGCACACAGCGCCGAGGCACGCACGTGACGCACACGGCGCCAAAGCACGCACGTGACGCACCCGGCACCGAGGCACGCACGTGACGCACCCGGCGCCGAGGCACGCACGTGACGCACACGGCGCCGAGGCACGCACGTGACGCACGTGACGCACACGGCGCGGGACGCACACGGCGCCGAGGCACGCACGTGACGCACCCGGCGGCGAGGCACGCACGTGACGCACCCGGCGCCGAGGCACGCACGTGACGCACGTGACGGACACGGTGCCGAGGCACGCACGTGACACACCCGGCCCGAGGAACGCACGTGACGCACACGGCGCCGAGGCACGCACGTGACGCACGTGACGCACACGGCGCCGAGGCACGCACGTGACGCACCTGGTGCAGAGGCACGCACGTGACGCACACAGCGCCGAGGCACGCACGTGACGCACACGGCGCCAAAGCACGCACGTGACGCACCCGGCACCGAGGCACGCACGTGACGCACCCGGCGCCGAGGCACGCACGTGACGCACACGGCGCCGAGGCATGAATGTGACGCACGTGACGCACACGGCGCCGAGGCACGCATGTGACGCACGTGACGCACACGGCGCCGAGGCACGCACGTGACGCACACGGCGCCGAGGCACGCACGTGACGCACCCGGCACCGAGGAACGCACGTGACGCACACGGCGCCGAGGCATGAACGTGACGCACGTGACGCACACGGCGCCGAGGCACGCACGTGACGCACCCGGCACCAAAGCACGCACGTGACGCACCCGGCACCGAGGCACGCACGTGACGCACACGGCGCCGAGGCACGCACGTGACGCACGTGACGCACCCGGCGCCGAGGCACGCACGTGACGCACCCGGCGCCGAGGCACGCACGTGACGCACCCGGCGCCGAGGCACGCACGTGACGCACGTGACGCACCCGGCGCCGAGGCACGCACGTGACGCACCCGGCGCCGAGGCACGCACGTGACGCACTCGGCGGCGAGGCACGCACATGACGCACACGGCGCCGAGGCACGCACGTGACGCACCCGGCGCCGAGGAACGCACGTGACGCACCCGGCGCCGAGGCCCGCACGTGACGCACGTGACGCACACGGCGCCGAGGCACGCACGTGACGCACCCGGCGCCGAGGCCCGCACGTGACGCACGTGACGCACACGGCGCCGAGGCACGCACGTGACGCACGTGACGCACACGGCGCCGAGGCACGCACGTGACGCACCCGGCGCCGAGGCACTCACATGACGCACGTGACGCACACGGCGCCGAAGCACGCACGTGACGCACGTGACGCACTCGGCGCTGAGGCACGCACGTGACGCACCCGGCGCCGAGGCACGCAAGTGACGCACCCGGCGCCGAGGCAGGCACGTGAGGCACATGACGCACACGGTACCGAAGCACACACGTGATGCGCACGGCACCGAGGCATGCACATGACCCGCCCAGCGCCGAGGAAGGGATGTGACGCACGTGATGCACACGGCGCCGAGGCATGAACGTGACGCACGTGACGCACACGGCGCCGAGGCACGCACGTGACGCACCCGGCACCAAAGCACGCACGTGACGCACCCGGCACCGAGGCACGCACGTGACGCACACGGCGCCGAGGCACGCACGTGACGCACGTGACGCACCCGGCGCCGAGGCACGCACGTGACGCACCCGGCGCCGAGGCACGCACGTGACGCACCCGGCGCCGAGGCACGCACGTGACGCACGTGACGCACACGGCGCCGAGGCACGCACGTGACGCACCCGGCGCCGAGGCACGCACGTGACGCACTCGGCGGCGAGGCACGCACATGACGCACACGGCGCCGAGGCACGCACGTGACGCACCCGGCGCCGAGGAACGCACGTGACGCACCCGGCGCCGAGGCCCGCACGTGACGCACGTGACGCACACGGCGCCGAGGCACGCACGTGACGCACCCGGCGCCGAGGCCCGCACGTGACGCACGTGACGCACACGGCGCCGAGGCACGCACGTGACGCACGTGACGCACACGGCGCCGAGGCACGCACGTGACGCACCCGGCGCCGAGGCACTCACATGACGCACGTGACGCACACGGCGCCGAAGCACGCACGTGACGCACGTGACGCACTCGGCGCTGAGGCACGCACGTGACGCACCCGGCGCCGAGGCACGCAAGTGACGCACCCGGCGCCGAGGCAGGCACGTGAGGCACATGACGCACACGGTACCGAAGCACACACGTGATGCGCACGGCACCGAGGCATGCACATGACCCGCCCAGCGCCGAGGAAGGGATGTGACGCACGTGATGCACACGGCAGCGAGGCATGCACGTGATGCACGCACGCGGCGCCGAGACACGCACGTGATGCAAACGGCACCGAGGCGGGCACGTAATGCACGAACGCAGCACCGAGGCATGCACGTGACGCACGCACGCGGCACCGAGGCACGCACGTGACGCACACGGCGCGGGGGCAGGCCGTTATGCACGCACCCGGCGCCAAGGCACGAACATGACGCACACACAGCCAAGGCACGCACGTGACGCACACGGCGCCGAGACCCGCACGTGATGCACGGGACGCACACGGCACCGAGGCACGCACGTGACGCACGTGACGCACCCGGCGCCGAGGCACGCACGTGACACACCCGGCGCCGAGGCACGCACGTGACACACCCGGCGCCGAGGCACGCACGTGACGCACGTGACGCACACGGCGCCGAGGCACGCACGTGACGCACGTGACGTACACGGCGCCGAGGCACGCACGTGACGCACCCGGCGCAGAGGCAGGCACGTGACGCACGGGACGCACACGGCGCCGAGGCAGGCACGTGACGCACGGGACGCACACGGCGCCGAGGCACGCACGTGACGCACCCGGCGCCGAGGCACGCACGTGACGCACTCGGCGGCGAGGCACGCACATGACGCACACGGCGCCGAGGAACGCACGTGACGCACCCGGCGCCGAGGAACGCACGTGACGCACCCGGCGCCGAGGCCCGCACGTGACGCACGTGACGCACACGGCGCCGAGGCACGCACGTGACGCACCCGGCGCCGAGGCACGCACGTGACGCACCCGGCGCCGAGGCACGCACGTGACGCACGTGACGCACACGGCGACGAGGCACGCACGTGACGCACACAGCGCCGAGGCACGCACGTGACGCACCCGGCGCAGAGGCACGCACGTGACGCACACAGCGCCGAGGCACGCACGTGACGCACACGGCGCCAAAGCACGCACGTGACGCACCCGGCACCGAGGCACGCACGTGACGCACCCGGCGCCGAGGCACGCACGTGACGCACACGGCGCCGAGGCATGAACGTGACGCACGTGACGCACACGGCGCCGAGGCAGGCACGTGACGCACATGACGCACACGGCGCCGAGGCAGGCACGTGACACACATGACGCACACGGCGCCGAGGCACGCACGTGACGCACACGGCACAGAGGCACGGACGTGACGCACCCGGCACCGAAGCACGCACGTGACGCACACAGCGCCGAGGCATGCACGTGACGCACGTGACGCACACGGTGCCGAGGTAGGCACGTGATGCACATGACGCACACGGCGCCGAGGCACGCACGTGACGCACACGGCGCCGAGGCACGCACGTGACGCACCCGGCACCGAGGAACGCACGTGACGCACCCGGCGCCGAGGCCCGCACGTGACGCACGTGACGCACACGGCGCCGAGGCACGCACGTGACGCACGTGACGCACACGGCGCCGAGGCACGCACGTGACGCACGGGACGCACACGGCGCCGAGGCACGCACGTGACGCACCCGGCGGCGAGGCACGCACGTGACGCACCCGGCGCCGAGGCACGCACGTGACGCACGTGACGGACACGGCGCCGAGGCACGCACGTGACACACCCGGCGCCGAGGAACGCACGTGACGCACACGGCGCCGAGGCACGCACGTGACGCACGTGACGCACACGGCGCCGAGGCACGCACGTGACGCACCTGGTGCAGAGGCACGCACGTGACGCACACAGCGCCGAGGCACGCACGTGACGCACACGGCGCCAAAGCACGCACGTGACGCACCCGGCACCGAGGCACGCACGTGACGCACCCGGCGCCGAGGCACGCACGTGACGCACACGGCGCCGAGGCATGAATGTGACGCACGTGACGCACACGGCGCCGAGGCACGCATGTGACGCACGTGACGCACACGGCGCCGAGGCACGCACGTGACGCACACGGCGCCGAGGCACGCACGTGACGCACCCGGCACCGAGGAACGCACGTGACGCACACGGCGCCGAGGCATGAACGTGACGCACGTGACGCACACGGCGCCGAGGCACGCACGTGACGCACACGGCGCCGAGGCATGAACGTGACGCACGTGACGCACACGGCGCCGAGGCACGCACGTGACGCACGTGATGCACACGGCGCCGAGGCACGCACGTGACGCACACGGCGCCGAGGCACGCACGTGACGCACCCGGCGCCGAGGCACGCACGTGACGCACACGGCGCCGAGGCATGAACGTGACGCACGTGACGCACACGGCGCCGAGGCACGCACGTGACGCACGTGATGCACACGGCGCCGAGGCACGCACGTGACGCACCCGGCGCAGAGGCACGCACGTGACGCACACAGCGCCGAGGCACGCACGTGACGCACACGGCGCCAAAGCACGCACGTGACGCACCCGGCACCGAGGCACGCACGTGACGCACCCGGCGCCGAGGCACGCACGTGACGCACACGGCGCCGAGGCATGAACGTGACGCACGTGACGCACACGGCGCCGAGGCAGGCACGTGACGCACGTGACGCACACGGCGCCGAGGCAGGCACGTGACACACATGACGCACACGGCGCCGAGGCACGCACGTGACGCACACGGCACAGAGGCACGGACGTGACGCACCCGGCACCGAAGCACGCACGTGACACACACAGCGCCGAGGCATGCACGTGACGCACGTGACGCACACGGTGCCGAGGTAGGCACGTGATGCACATGACGCACACGGCGCCGAGGCACGCACGTGACGCACACGGCGCCGAGGCACGCACGTGACGCACCCGGCGCCGAGGAACGCACGTGACGCACCCGGCGCAGAGGCACGCACGTGACGCAAACGGCGCCGAGGCATGAACGTGACGCACGTGACGCACACGGCGCCGAGGCAGGCACGTGACACACATGACGCACACAGCGCCGAGGCACGCACGTGACGCACACGGCACAGAGGCACGGACGTGACGCACCCGGCACCGAAGCACGCACGTGACGCACCCGGCACCAAAGCACGCACGTGACGCACCCGGCACCGAGGCACGCACGTGACGCACACGGCGCCGAGGCACGCACGTGACGCACGTGACGCACACAGCGCTGAGGCACGCACGTGACGCACGTGACGCACACAGCGCTGAGGCACACACGTGACGCACACGGCGCCGAGGCAGGCACGTGATGCCCGCACGCGGCACTGAGGCACGCACGTGACGCACAGGGCACCGAGGCAGGCACGTGATGCACGCACGCTGCGCTGAGGCACACACGTGACGCACACGGCGCCGAGGCAGGCACGTGACGCACGCACAGGGCGCCGAGGCAGGCGCGTGACGCACGCACGCGGCGCCGAGGCAGGCACGCGCACACAGCAAGGCTTACACTAAAAACAGCTAGCAAGGGAAACAAGCTGTCAGGAAGCAACCGGATCAGTTTCATTCTTCAGGCTTTACTTTTTCATTATTGTGATTTGTAGTAGAGACAAAACTCATGAAATAACTGGTACTCTATACAAAAACTCAAGTAAACTCAAATTGAAAGTTTGAGTTCAAAAATGTAAATTTCACACATCTATGAGACCCGTTCCCTAGCCAAAGCACAAAGGGACGTCAGGTCTAAAAGCTGTCCTCTGATAATCCTACCTGGTCCTTCACCCTACTCCAGGTCACCCTCGCTCCACTGGAGAAAACCCTGGGTCATCTGCTCTGCTGGGAACAAGAAAGGATCTGGGAATTTGCACTTTTTTTTCACCCTTTCTGGGATAAGATAAAAAAGCTGCAACAGTTGTCTAGTCACTAGACTCCAGTAGGTCTAATGTTATGAAAAAACAGAGCAAGACAGGACTAGGATCCAAGAAAGTTACCTGGCATGGCCTCTAGCGCACGGGCACAGATGGACAGGAGCCAGACATGAACTTGAAGCCCAGCCCTGTCGCTAACTCAGATTGTGACCCTTAGCAAGCTATTTAGCTTTTGGAAGCCTACATTTCCTCATCTGCAGTTGGGCCAGGTGATAGCACCAACTTCATGGGGTTCTTATGAAGATTTTATGAGATGGTACATGTAAGTCACAGAACATATTGCCTGGTTAAAATGTGTGTGTGTTTAACTTAAGAATGAGCCAAAAAAAAAAAAAAGAATATACTGGTGGTTGTCAAGGAGTGTGGGATTAGCAGATGTAAACTATTTTACATACAGGATGGTTAACAGGGTCCTACTGTATAGCACAGGGAACTAAATTCAGTGATGGTGGTGGTTTAGTTGCTAAATTGTGTCCAACTCTTGTGACCCCATGGGCTGTAACCTGCCAGGCTCCTCTATCCCTGGGACTTCCTAGGTAAGGATACTAGGCTTGCTTGCCATTTCCTTCTCCCGGGGATCTTCCCAACCCAAGGATCCAACTCAGGTCTCTTTAACTGCAGGTGGTCTCCTGCATTGCAGGCAGATTCTTTACCAATTGAACCCCCAGGGAAGACTGTGATAAACTATGATGGAAAAGAATGTATATATATATCAGTTTAGCTCAGTCGTGTCCGACTCTTTGCCACCCCATGAATCGCAGCACGCCAGGCCTCCCTGTCCATCACCAACTCCCGGAGTTCACCCAGACTCATATCCATCAAGTCAGTGATGCCATCCAGCCATCTCTATATTGTGTGTGTGTGTGTGTGTGTGTAGTGTATAGTATAGTGTATATATATATATATATATATATATATATATATATACACACTATATATTGTGTGTGTGTGTGTGTGTGTGTGTGTGTGTGTGTATAGTATAACTGAGTTGCTGTACAGCAGTAATTAACACATTGCAATTCACCTAAACTTCAGTTTTAAAAGTTTTTAAAAAGGACTGTAATAACATATATATCTAACCTAGTATCTTTGTATAAATCCTCAGAGTTTAAAAGCCCTTTTACCTATGTCTTTTCCATTTTAATCAATGCCACTGCCAAAAATCTAAGTATTTCCTTGATTCTCTGTATTTTTTTACAGCCCACATCCAGCTAAGGTAATAGGAATGTCGATAGTCTCTGTCTTCAGGTTTTAAGAAAGGCCATTCAGTCTTCCACACCCCTTTCTGATTTCCTTATAATGACTTGGAATACTGCACAGCTGTTTTATTGCAAGAAAAAAAAAAAAAGAACAGGAAACCTATGTTCCACAACTTCACACCAAGACTTGAAAGTAAAGTTAAAATTTCATCAGAATTGCATTTCATACTTGGTAAACCTCAAACAAGCAAAATACTAAAAATACCACCTGTTTTCTCTTCCATTCCCCAAGGTACCATAATTATAACTTGACACAGGGTGGAAAACTGACTTACCAGCTTCGATGCATTCTGGCTTCAGGCAGTACTCTGGTTTAGCATGGAGACTTAAGAAACCTTGACTCACTGAAAAAACAGACCAAAATAAATGACTGGCTTGCAGCAGACCACCAACAGGTAACCCACTGTGAGGCACACTTGTGAGACATTTGATATCTATTCATCCTTCCCTGTATTGACACCACATTCAAAAATCCACTTGGCTCATTGTCACAGAACCAGACTCTGGTCACTAGCTAAGCAACCTTGGTGAGACTCTTGGTTGCTCCCAAACTTGGTTTGCTTGAACGTGAAGACAAGTGGGCACAACTAGACCCATGCTTCTTAGAGTGGGGTCCCAGGGGCAAAGGCAGCACAGCAACATCACCTGGGAGCTAATGAGAAATGCAGATGACCAAGCCCTACCCTGACCTTCAGACTCACAAACTCTGGGGTTGGGGCCCAACCATCCTCCTTTTATTTATTTAATTTTAGTCTATCTATTTGCTTATGGCTTTACCGGGTCTTCAGTGCTTTGCATGGGCTTTCTCTAGAGAGTTGCAGTGAGTGGGGGCTACTCTCAAGTTGTGGTGCATGGTCTTCTCATTGCAGTGGCTTCTCTTGTTGAGTGGCACAGTCTCTAGGTGTATGGGCTTCAATAGTTGTGGCACAGGGACCTAGTTGCCTCAAAGCATCTGAGATCTTTCTGGACCAGGGATCAAACCCGTGTCCCCTGCATTGGCAGGCAGACTCTTAACCTCTGGTCCACCAGAAAAGTCCCATTTGCATTTTAACAAGCCCTCCATGTTATTCTGATGCACACTCAAGTTTGAGAACCATTTGGTTAAATAATCCCTAAAGTCTCTATCTCCGATTATCTGTGGTTTAAGTCTAATCATTTCACTTTTTGTTTACAACTACATTCTCATTTTAGTGATGGGAAAATTGAAAGTTATAGATTGTGTCATTTGGACTAAATCCAGAGCTGAAGGAGAAAGCTAGCATATGTGGCATTTAAAGTTCTGCATCTTATCTAAACCATTCATACAGATACAGCCCATAAAAGGAGGAAGAGTAACAGAGATTTTTTTTCGGTCAAGAGAATCATTATCTGCCTGTCCTGTACTCCACACCCACCTCCCACCAGGCCCAGCCCAGCTACCACACAGATACAGCTTGGTGGACCAAGTTTCCAACTACTTCCACCAAAACAAAACCAAACAGAAACCCTACAAGACCTAAGTAGCTTTTCACCAATGGCTTCATTTCCCCCACCTGGCTGGCAACTTTCAGCAAATGTTTGGAGGGGTGCCCTGTTCATAAACTTCACGTGGCACCTGGACGTTAGCAGATATGAGTTTAGACTTTGAAAATATTTGTGGTAGCCAAGGAAATTGTGGGGAATTCATTATTGCTGTACTCTGTGAGCAGAAATAAGGAATCATTTGGAAATGTGGCCGTGGGGAGATGGAAGGTAGAGGGTGAAAGGAGGCCAAGCCCTTTCAAGGCATCCTCAGCAGAGGAAAAGTATCCCTATGTTTCTGCTAGAGATGGAAGACCTATACATCACCTGCCAGTGTGGCAATTTGTGTTATTTATTAACCCACATTCTAAGAGGAGCCTGCTTTGTCTTTGTTCTTTTCTCTGCTGCCATCCTCCAGTCTTTTTACCTGTGTTACATTAAACATTCAAGAAAATTGCTTATGAAACAAACATCTCAGGCCTATTTTTAAGAAAAGAAGTATCTTAAAGTTATATTTTGATTTCTTTAGAAATCAAAAAAAGTAAAAATATATATGTGGAGCATAACAATTAGCATGAAATATTTCAATATGCCTTGGTGATTGAACCATAAATTTTTCCCTTCAGTCTATTACTATATGTTTACCAAATTTTCTTTAATGAGCATGTCTTTTTTTAATGTGGAAAAAGAAAGTTTATTGTAAATAATAATACTTTAACATTCTGGACAATACCTTCTTGATACTAACCTTATTTTATTTTAGAAAAAATATAATAAAATAATTAAAGACTTATTCCTTTCAAGATACAAACTTCCAGTTATAAAATAAATAGGTCATGTGGTAACATATAGCCTGGTGACCATAGTAACACTATATTGTATATCTGGAAGTTGATAAGAGAGTAGATCTTAAAAGTTCTCACCACAAGAAAAAATATAATTTGACAAAAATACCATTTCTTTTTAAATTTCAGAGCGTGCAACTACTTAAAAGCAAATGTCTCTGAATGTATACATCCAAATGGACATGGCCACCTGAAGCAATACTTCTCAAACTTTAATTTGAAAATGAATCATCTGGGAATCTTGTGAAAAATGCAGGTTCTGAATCAGTAGGTCTGGGGTGGGGCTCTGGCTCCCAAGTAATGCGGATGCTGCTGGTCCACGGACCACACGAGAATTATTCTCTAACATCATTACACCTTCTGTTAAAGATTCTAAGTGAGAGAGAGCCAAGTTATCGGGCACATTGGAAAGTTATTTTTTTCTATTTTATGTAGGCCTCCTTACCCATAATAGCATCAACTGGCTTGATGAATTTTACTGTGCTTGAAAAACTTTAGAGCTGATCCCAAAGGATCGTCTTCTCTCAAAGAACAAAGATTTGGAATCCCCTAATTCTAATGGTTAGGACTCTGCATGGCAGAGGGCCTGGGTTCGATCCCTGGTTGGGGGACTAATATCCCACAAGCTGAATGGTGTGGAAAAAAAAATGCTGCCATCAAGAATATTCTAATAATATGCTACAGCCTCAGAACTCCCATAAGAGTGGGAGGAATTTCAAAGAAGCTTCAAGCAGCAGTAACATCATTAAAAAGAGAACATATTTTTACATAAACAATAATCACTTGGATTTGTAAGTTTGGGAGTATTTGCAAAACACTGATAGTCTAACTTTGTAGTCACTTCTCACCTAGTGCATAGTCCTTGACATTATCATTTTTCCCCCAGTTGTGAATTTCAGGATAGGACACTTGCCTAAACCCCAAGCGCCAAGAAATCTCACAACACTTTTCAAAAGCCTCAAGTTCAGTTGCAGGAATAGGAGATTCAGCGATAAGCCCATCTAATTCCCTAAATCTTCAGCCACAGAAAACATGGAAAGATGGTTTGCTCATTTTAGCAGTTTTCAACCACACAACTCTAACGTTTTAATGTTTAATTACTGGCTTTCCCCTGCCAAGATAAACGTGGCCGCCTGCATCCTGCATATGCCAAGGTCTGTTTCCAGGCTTGCTACATTTCAAACAGCACCTAGACTCTGCTCAGGAAAGGGCTTGGACCTACATAATTTTCAAGCTAATGAAATAGTATAGGCCGCATGAGAAAAATACAAAGGAGAGCAAAGATTCAGAATGCCTAAAATCTTAGAACATCCCTCTCCCCTTTCTAAGATATTTCCTTCTTTCTCATAAGAATATGTTTTTATCATCATATATACTCTCTGGGAACATCATTCTCACCAACAGTCATTAAAATCAATGCATCGCAATACCTTTCAAATCTTGGGAGGAAAACCTCTGTTTTCCTTCATATTAACTTTTAAATCTAATAGAAAGAGTTAAAATTTTATTCCACCAGAGTTACTAGATTGGAAAGGAATTGAAGAATACCACTAAAGGTGCATTTTTAAAGACTGATTTGTATTTTTTGAGTTAAATTTCATGAGTCATTCAGGCAAACATTGACAAAAATCAAATGGAAAGAAATTCCAGCATGGTTTGATCACAGTGTAAAGTCTTTCCTCACAAAATAAATGAAAGTATCTGACTATGAATTCGTCCACACTCATTTTGCTAACTATAATGCATAATAAAATGTTTGCCTGAGGCAACCAAGTCCTCCAGCCACTCAAAGCCACTTTATACCCACTTCACATTTTGGATTATGTATTTGGTACTTGGGCATTCCTATTTATTTACCTTCCTAAAGAAAAAGCTTCCTTTCATTTGCATATTTAATAGAAACTAAGGACGCACCTACTAACAGAAGCAAACAGCCCTCCACCTGCATCCTGACAAGGTTTGCCAGAATTAAGCACAAGGAAACCACTGCACACTCACCCAGTTCCCTGGCCTCCAGCGCCCCCACTTACCTAGAAAGAGGACTATGCCCAGCACCAGGGTGCCACCAACGAACACCGCCAGGGCGATTCGAGTGCCTCTGTTGGCTGTCTTTCCGATCTCCATGCTGCTCCCTGTTTCTGCCTCCATCGGGAGAGACAGAGAGGCCAGTCAAGAAGAAAGTCGCTTTTTGTGGTTTGGTGGCTGGTCTCAAGAGTCTGTTAGGCGTTGACATCCAAGGTTCTCATGCTCTTCTACTAATGGACAGGTTAAAAAAAAAAATCCCGTCAGGAAATGTCCTCTTGCCACCCTTTCTCAAATAATTCTTCACAAATGAAATGAAACCCAAAATATTGGTTGCTTTGCCTTTCCCCCTGACCAGACAAAACAAACAGTGGTTGCTTTATCTTGGTGCTCTCCCCCAGCAAAGTCCCTCTCAACCGACCGTTTGGCAGGCTCTTCTCTCAGGCGTTCCGAGTGTACATGTTTTACTATGTTGCTGAACAGATGTTTTAGCTATTTAAATGTATAGTCACTTGGGGAGGAAAACACAATTGTCTTTATCAAAACTGGATTCTTGTCAAACTCCCCCAAACCATGATAAGTTAGGTGGCAAGGATTCTTCGGACCCACTTCAAGATCTCAAAGAATCATATAATTCTTTTGCCATAAGCATTCTGCTCGCCTGAATTGTCTTCATCAAAGATATTCTTTCAGCGTGCAAGTCCCCTTTTAAAGCCTTCTAAGAGTTCCGGGGATATCCTGGAGCATTTTATTTTCGGAACTTTGTGTATGACAGCATGTGCCAAAAATCAGAGTCATAGCCCAGTGCGGTGCAAAGTAGCAATTAAGACAACCTACAGAGGCTGATGGTTTGGACTGGAACTTGTTTTTAAGGAAGAAGGAAAAGTACCTCCTTTCTGTGGTGCTAAGAATTGTAAAAAGGTGAATAAGTGTTCAAATTAAGCTTATTAGCAAGCACACAAGATATGGCAAGAGGGTTTTTCCTCGCATGTTTTGATGAAAAGTACACCCATGTATTTTGCCCTCCAGCCCCACCACCGGTTAGTTCGTTCTTGTGTTTTCATTAAGCCCCAGTCTCAGCAGGTTCCCCA
This sequence comes from Bos taurus, assembly GCF_002263795.3. Taxonomy (NCBI): domain Eukaryota; kingdom Metazoa; phylum Chordata; class Mammalia; order Artiodactyla; family Bovidae; genus Bos; species Bos taurus. The sequence continues at coordinate 121,291,707 of NC_037357.1, forward strand.
AGATGAACTCAGAGGTTATTGATTTCACTGGAAAGACTGATTAATAACTGGTTCTTTGATTTCTTGGATCATACTAACAATTTAAGTGATAAAAATCTGCTTTCTTCACGGGGCAGGGCAACTGATATTTCAATGTTATTATTATACCTGATTAAGTTTTGCTGGAGGTCATACAACAGTTTGGAGTGGAGCTGAATTCAGCTACATCTGGTAACCAGGAGACTGCTTTTCTTATACAAAACTTCTGCCCACTGCCTTAGGGGTTCATACAAAGGCTCTGCAGACAGTCCTGTAACACCTGTTAGCTTACTTTCTGCTCATTGCATGCCCCTCCCCCCAAGCCAGAAAAGCACAAGCTTTTGCCCAAATTATGACATCATGGTATGTTGTAGACATTATGTGCTCATCAACTGGTGGTTTATTTTGGTGTTACCGTTCCAATAACACATCCTAGCAGGCCTTTGACTTTTAGGATGGGATCCTCCCAAGAGTTTTGGGACTTGACTCCATAATGCTTCTTAGACTGCAAGCTCCATGAGATCAGGAATCATATCTGTCAAGTTCAGTGCTGCAGCCCCATCAGCCATAGTCTCTGGCCTGCAACAGTGAAGGGAGAAATACAAGCAATGAAAATTATACCAGTCAGCTCCAGCCACTTACTCTTTAAAAACAGCTTCAGGAACCCCAGACACTAGTGTCTTTCAGCTTCCTGATTCCTTCTAGATGCTCAGATGGTAATAATACTTCACACGGATATAGCAGTTTCATATCACATTTTAATCCCATGGTAAACCTATATATGGGGCTTCCCTGGTGGCTCAGCAATAAAGAATCCACCTGCCAATGCAGGAGACCTGGGTTCATCCCTGGGTTGGGAACATCCCCTAGAAAAGGAAATAGCAACCCACTGTAGTATTCTTGCCTGGAGAATCACATGGACGGAGGAGCCTGGTGGGCTACAGTCCACGGGGTCACAAAGAGTGGGACTGGACTGAGTGACTAAACATTAACAACAAACCTTTATACTTGCTAGCAAAGGTATTTTTCTCTCTGTTTTCCCCCAAGAATGCTGAGGTCCAAGGACTGGCCTCTGGTGACATAGGGAAAGCTGGAAGCGGAAAGATAGCAAGGGGATCACTACCATCTCCTACGCACAGGTAAGAGGACACACTCAGAAGCACGACACCAGGACCACACCTTCCCTTTCTCCTTCCTTCTAATCTCCTCACACCTTTCCAGGTCCAGGCTGGTGATTGTGAGTTGACAACTGGAAGCCTTGGACTGGCAGTTTCCCCAAAGATGAGGGCAATTGGGACTTAGTCTGAAGCACACCTGTCCATCACATAACCACACGGATTCATTCCTGAACACTTGACTGCTCAGTGAGAAGCCTTTAAACCCAAAAGTAGTTCCATTACTTGTAATAGGAAAATTATGGTGCATGTCATCCCAAATGAAGATATGCAAATATAGATAGAAAAATGTATTAATTAAACAATGAAAATAGGTCTTTTCAAAATGTCGAAAATAAATAGTTCATATAATGTAATGAAGGTTTATTTTACCCACCAAAGGACTAAAGGAAGACATGAGAGTAGGTGGGGATTGGTAGAAGAAAGGGTACAGGTTAATCATTCATCATCAGGTGCATTCGTCATTCTGTGCCATTGTCTGCACTAATTTTTCAACCTTTTCAGAGATGATTATTTTGCTCTCAAACTGCACTTAAAAATAAAGTTGTAGCACAGAAAAAGACCTTTAGAGCAAAATAAATTCAAAGCACTGTGTACTCACAAGAGACAAAAGCAGGGATCTGCAAACTAGGGCACAAGGCCCACTGCCTGTTTTTGTAAATAAAGTTTTATTGGAACAAGGTCATGCCCATTTGTCAATGTATCATCTATGATTGCTTTCATGAAATGAAGTCAAAGTTGAGTAGTTTTGTGACACAGATGGTATGTGAGGCTTAGAATACTCTCTGGCCCTTTAAAGTTTACCAGTCCCTGAACTAACTGCTGCCTCTTCACCTCACCTACATGGCGCACATAAACAAAGCAAAATTGTCACTGCCCACATTTGACCTGCTTCTGAAAATCATTCTACTTGATATTCTGTAAATACAAGCTGTTGTGTCAAGGAAATTGGCCAATGTGTCTATGCCTGAAATTGTAATATTGAAGTTACAGCATATTGTTTAGTGTGTTTTGAGGTGAAAAGTCAGTATTCTGCTATTAAAAAGAAGAGGGCTTTGTCAAAAAAAAATGTGTAATTTCTCAATAGCTGTAAAAATCAGTAAAGTAAAAAGTCACTGTGCAAGTGAGTCTATTAATAGTTGGGTCTGTACCAACTCAGTTGTTTCAGATAAGAAGCTCCAAGCGATTTCCCTGGTGGTCCAGTGGCTAAGACTGCGTTCCCAATGCAAGGGGCCATGTTCAAACACTGGTCAGGGAACTAGATCCAGCATGACACAACTAAGACCTGGTGTAGCCAAACAAATATTTTTAAAAATAAAAAGAAGCTCCAAGACTATCAGGAGCCTTAACTAGAATCAATTAATGAACCAACAGAAGTTTCTTGAGCTTTTCTCAGGTGCCTGACCCTCTGCAAGGCCTGTGAGGGAAGACAAAGAAGCTATGCCAGAGATTCCAGACTGGGAAACTGAGCTTGAGCAGGAAAATAAGCAAAACACATGGCAACTCAATTACAGAACACTACAGGCCAGCAGTGTCTAGAGAAGTAGAAATCTCTGCGCAGTAGATGTGTTGGGAAGACTTCCAGGAGGACCTGCAAGACTGGACAGCTTAGGGAAAAAAGGAAGGCTTTCAAATAGGCCAGACCCCACCCCAAGAGGGGACTTGCCTGGGCATTCACATCTCTGCCTGCAGAACTCACAGGTGAGACTGTTTATCCAGAGACATGAATCTGGCAATCTCAGCCCAACCCCAGTGGCCTGGAAGACAACTGGAGGCAAGTCCTTATGCTAGACATGAGTGCATCTGGCCATTACTTGGATGTTCGGGGTCTTCTGTTTCTGGCAGTAAAATCCCACGTGGGCCACAATTTCAGTGAGAGGGAAGGAAATGATTCAAATCCTGAAAAATGTACTCATCCATTCCCTGGAAGGAGGAGGGAGTGAGTGAAGGGAAAAGAGGGAGAGAGAAACACTGAAAACACAGAGTTGGGAGCTGTGGCAGGCTCTGTTATTTGTTGGCAGGTCCATCAGACTATGGAGGGTTCAAGATCCAGGCCTTCCACTAATGAGACTCATTACTTATATTATATCTGATCTGTTACAACCTCTTTCTTAGCTAGGTGTTCTGTCTCCTTTTACAGATGAGGAAACTGAAGTTTGGAGCTAGTAAGTGATTTGCCAAGGTCACAAAGCAGATATTTATCTTAGGGCCTGAGGGGTTTCAAATTCCAACATCTTTACTCTGTGCCATGCTACCTGATAAATTTGTTTATCTACCTCAGGTAATTAGCACAGTTAGGTGTAGCATGTCAAAATGACACTTGAGCTGAGGAAAAGCTATAAACTATGCTTCCTCTAATTCTCTTGTTTAAAAGACATGAGGTTTTATTTCCTTAATAGGAACAGCAGCCATAATTTAATATGGGGGAGGGGAAAGCTTTTGAGTTGGGGAACAAAAATAACGATACATAAAATATCTCCTGATTTCCTGCTGCTAGTAACTGAACGTTAGGAAAGATATATAAATTTGAAAGGTATCTAGTCATGAATTATACTTGTTTATTTCTGAGCCTAAAGGGGGCTTTTATTCCCTGATTTTCTCACCTCCTGGGCCATACATCTTCTATTTCTTCAGGATGCCTCCACTTTATGGGTATTATCATTGGTCCTTCCAGCAGCTCTAGGATATAGGAATCTTTTCCCAGGTTTTACAGAAAAGGACACTGAAGCTGGCAGAGAATAATATTCCCAAGGTTACCTGGTGGGTAAAGGACAGGGCCCAGTTGGAACTCATATCTACGTGGCTCCTGTTTTGAGAGGTACCCAGGATTCATTCTAAACAGGCATGATAAAATGACAGACACAAAGACAGGCTTCAAAAGAAGAGTATTACAGTTTTCAAGAGGAAGGTGTCAGCTACAGATTGGCGTTTAACAAAAGTATTGCTAACAACTGAACAAAGGCATTTGCCATCTGCATCTACAGAGACTGAACCCCATGCTGCTATACCTGTTGACCTTCAACAATCCCTGAGGGAGTTCAGGGTGGAGTGAGGCACTCTGTGCTCCAGGGAATCTGGTGGGACAGGTCTTCAGAGTTGGATGTTTTTAGGAACAGATTTTATGATCTCAATCCTTGCATCTAGAGAAGCACTAAATCCCTTCATGGTGACATCACATCCTCATGACTAACAAGAAAGCTTTTGTAAAATGAGTGCTTAATGGTACTGAACTCCCCCATCACCAAAATCTTATATATTGACCTTCCCCCACTGCCACTTTGGAGCAGTCTCTTGGAGCTATCTGAGATGCTGCGTCCTGGGCTGCAGTCATCATGTTGCCCCAAATAAAACTTAACTTGCAACTCTCAAGTTGTGCATCTTTTTAGGTTGACAAAGGGACATGGGGAAGCACCAGGGTTGATCGGACAGCAGGAGGGGAGAGGGTAAAGTATGAGCAAAAAGGAAGAAATGGGCGAGCCTGGGTAAGTAACTGAACAGGTTTAGAATGTGAATAATTTCAGCAGCCTCTGGTCTACCAGAGTGGTCTCCAGTTGCCCAGTTCCTAGCCCTGGGGTGATCAGGGCAGGGGGATATGGTCCTGGACACTGCACAAGCCTGATCAAAAGAGGCAGGTGGTGGCATGGGCTCAGGATTGGTTGCTTTGCATTTCAGAGGCAAGGTATGAGGCAAGTCACTCACTATTAGCTAAACCTTCGAGGGGCCACCCCACTGCTTCCAAAAGGCCTGAAGGTGTCAAAAATCATAAAATATAGAAAAGAACAAGATTAATGGCTACAAAACCCATGAGATTTTTTTTCCAGAGCACTCTACTGCATAAAATTTCTATTAAAACTTAGTGACTATTCATCCAACTAGTACTTACCTACTACATCCTCAAATTGACCAGGCCCATCCTGACCCCTCAGTTAGACTACTAACATCTTTAAATATAGCCAACTGTTCAAGGATAGCTTACTCAGATCTGTTTCTGAAGGCAGGAGGCATATAGAGAAGCAAGGCACGAGAATCTTCTAGAGGGCTAGGCTCTATCCCTAGGGTATCTGATCTAGTAGGTTGGAAATCTGCATTTCTAACAAGCTCCTGCATGCATGCATGCTAAGTTGCCTCAGTCGTGTCTGACTCTTTGTGACCCTATGAACTAATGCCCACCAGGCTCTGCTGTCCACGTGATTCACAAGTCAAGAATACTGGAGTGGGTTGCTGTACCCTCCTCCAGGGAACAAGTTCCTAGGTGATGCTACTACTGCTGGTCTGAGGACCACATTTTGAGAACCAGTGGCTTAGAGAAACCACTGAATCTCTTTACAGTGTAGTAAGGTAAACTCAAGAACTAGCAAAACTAAATGTCAAACTTATGTACTGAAACCAAGGATGACATTCAGAATATCTAACAACCAGTATGGCATGGCATTCATTCACCAGGGGCTGGGGCCAGTCTCACTGGCCCCTGCTGTGGCAAGCTGTTGCCATTTTGTTAAATGAACAGTTGTGAAGTGGAGCACAGGGTACCGGATGGTGATCCTTTTTCAACAAAAGACCACAAGAGGAAGTACAGGGCACACCACACTGGAAGGTGAAGGCAGAGTGCAGACAAAGAGGTGCGACCTGGGGCACAGGCCTCTCTTAGCGTCCTGGGGTGGAGTGCTTTGGGGTTCCCGAGTAAGGCCAGATGGATCAATTCAAAGCAAAAAGAGGACTGTGGTCAGCTCCACAGGGGTCTTATCTAAGAGTCAACCAAGGGGGCTGAATCTGGGAGCAGGGGAAACAATCACAAGGGCTGCTGTGGGCTGTTCTCTAGGACAGCAGTCCCCAACCTTTCAGGCATCAGGGATGGATTTCGTGGGACACAGTTTTTCCATGGACCAGGGGTGAGGGGATGGTTTTGGGAGGATTCAGCACCCCACTCCAGTACTTTGCCTAGAAAATCCCATGGACGGAGGAGCCTGGTAGGCTGCAGTCCATAGGGTCCCTGAGGGTCGGACACGACTGAGCGACTTCACTTTCACTTTTCACTTAAGGAAATGGCAACCCACTCCAGTGTTCTTGCCTGGAGAATCCCAGGGACGGGGGAGCCTGGTGGCTGCCGTCTATGGGGTTGCATAGAGTCGGACACGACTGAAGCAACAGCAGCAGCTGAGCAAGTGCATTACATTGACTGTGCACTTTAATCTAATGCCGCTGCTGATCTGACAGGAGGTACCGGACCATGGCCTGGAGGTGGGGGGACCCCTGATCTAGGACACACACGTGTAAGAGAGGCGAGTTTCAGTTCAAGGTCCCCATAGGCCACTTGGCCAAACAAAATGGATGCCGAGGCAGCAACACCAGGGAATAAGCAGCTTAGCAGGCACGACGTCTAGTTGCTGGATCTCGAGGGTCCCAGGAGCAGGGTGGGGTAGACGAGGCTGCAGGGGGCCCAGAGCTGCAGCCAGCCACAGCAAAGTAAGGAGGGGCTTCAATATTTAACAACAGCTGCAGCCACAAGGTTATGAACCAACTGAATTGCAGTCCTGAGTCAAATTTCAAGTGGACTTTTGATGATACTTAAAACTCTTCAGTGGCTGCCAGTGGCTTTTAGGAAAATGTCAAAACGCTTCATGTGGAGGTCCTACGTGACTGAACCCATGCCATCTTCACTGGACCGACAGCTCCTCATTTTACACCCTACACACCAATCATTCTAAACCTCTTCAAGTTTCCAAACACGCCAAACTTCACCTAGCCTCTGTGTCTTAGAAAAGATTTCTCCTTTTGCCTGGAAAATCATTTCCTCGGGAAACTCAAATTCATCTTCTAAGACTCAGCTCAAACTTTGCCTCCTCAGGAAGTCCTCCTAGACCCCTCTTCCTCTCAAGGTCACAGGCAACCTGTCATATCATTCAGATTCTATTACAATCATCTCTAGAGGAATTCACCACATTAGATGACACGTAAGGTGAATGTAGGCTTCCCAGGAGGCTCAGTGGTAAAGAATCCACCTGCCAAGTGGGAGATGAGTGTTTGATCCCTGGGTCGGGAAGATCCCCTGGAGGAGGAAATGGCAACCCACTCCAGTATTCTTGCCTGGAGAATTCCATGGGCAGAGGAGCCTGGTGGGCTATAGTCCATAGCGTCACAAAGAGTCAGACATGACTGAGCAACTAAACAACAATAAGGTGAATACAGGCATTTATTATTTATAATACAGGTATTTACAGGTAAATACATCAATTTTAAGAGGGGCTTTTTGCAAGCTTTAATGTCTCTAGAAGTAGGGTGTACCTTACAACTGGTGGTGTGGTGTAAGTTGACAGAGTTTGTCTTTCTTAATGGTACACAGTATTGTGGTACATCTTCAATCAACTGTATTTTGGATTCAATGAAATAAGCTTTTCTCCTTCCCATATCCACATCCTATGCAATACTGTGCATGGAGGATATGCTTTGACTCTCAGCCCCACTCAGACCTTCTGACATGTTTAATGTGAGGCCCACCAGCTCACTTGCCAAGCTCCCTTGCCAGTCGGGACATCCATGGGCCATTGGAGGGCAGCAGGCAGGTAGAAGCCTCCTGTGGTTTTTGCTTGCTGCCCCTGGCTCTGCCCGTGGCTCCAGCAGGAGCAGGGCCAGAGGTGACAGCAGCAGGAGTGTGTGGGACTGTGCCTCCTGGAGTCCCACTTAGCAGCAGCCACCACAGGGTGAGTGTGCTCAGGCTCAGGGTCGGCTCCTTTCCCCCTTAGGTGGCAGTAGCAGCAGCAGCTTTCTGCAGTTACTGAACTCTGGGTAGCATCACCCCCTCTTCGCTCCTTCTGCCAGTTGGTTCCAGTTGGAACCAATTCCCAGCATTAAATACACTGTTAGAAATACCCAGAGTGGAGGAAAGAGCCTCATCTCTCAGGGTCTCAATTTTGCCATCTGACAAATGGAGATAATAATAGTCTATCTCGTATAGGGTGTTTTGTTTCTTTTTAAGATGAAGAGCTTAAAACAGTGCCTGAAGAAATGTTAGGCATTATTATTGCTGTGCTTCTCAGTATTCTGTATGTTTTGTCACCCACAGATATACCTGTAGATGTTTCCTATTGTTTCTCTTTTCAATTCTTATTCAGGACTATCTATGCCTATTCAGACAGGTTTGTTCGAGGAGGGGAGGAGGAAGGAAGGATGAAAGAATGGAATGGAAAATACAAGAAGGAAAAGGAAAGGGAATGGAACCAAAGTGGGGAGGGGAGGGGAGAGGTGGGGAGGGGAGGGACAGAAAGCGAGAGGACCGATGCAGGGAAGACAGCGAGGGCTCAGGCGGCAGCTACTTCCCAAGAAGCATAGAGTGATTTGCTTACCAGCAGACCATCAGCCTGGCTCCCTTCCTCATCCGTGATCTCAGAGTCACACCAACTCCCGCTCTTCCCCAACACAAGATACACAAATCAATCTGCCAAAGGCAGCGCTAATGATTTTCTCTCTGCCTGGAAGCTATGTCAAAATGGAGCTTGTCCTTCACATACCAATACATATAGAAAATGCACAAAGCAATAAGACAGATCACCCAAGAGAAAAAGTGGACCAAATACTTGAACAGACACTTCAAAAGGAGGTTACCCAAGGAACTGATAAATACGTGAAAAGGGGCTCAACTTCATTAGTCCTGAAGGAAATGCAAATTGAAACCACAACAATGTCCCTCTTCTCTGGTCTCTTCTCTCCACCACAGACCCTGGTGGTCCTCCAGTCCTATTCCCGTTGGTAGTAAGAGCATCCAGGTGAGAACACACACCTGTCTGCTTCCTCTTTGAGCCACTTGAGGGCTGAGATCATGATCTGGACATCTTTTCACCCCAGGACCAGAGGGAGGAAGCAATACACATTGCAGGTTGAACACAACTGAAATCCCAATGAGATGACAGAAGTCATCATGAAAAGACGAGGTTCAGAATGTGATTTTGCAGCTGGATGAAGAAAACGGACTAGAGAGGAGAAACAGCAGAGCCATTCTCTGAAGTTACTAGAAACAATCAAGGACAAAAGGCAAACCACTTCTTTCAAGACAGTGGCTGACATGTCTGTTCACGTCTCCTGTGCTATAACTCACCATTGGATTCCTTAAGGTCAATTGCTCTCTGGGTGCACTGAGCCTGGTTTTTTATCAGAAGAAGATATATCCCTGTTCTCTATAACTTTCTGTCAATAGAATTTTCAGTGGAAAAAAAAAAACAAAAACGTTGGGTGCACACATCTTCTACAAACAGAGAAAAGGAACTAAGATGAGATTTTGACATTTCAACTGATTTCTAGCTTTGTAATGCATTTGAAAGTCTTTTACTCCAAAAAGAGCTCGCTTGACAGAATATTTGCCATTATTCCCAAACATAATGAGTACTCACTGTCCGTATTTTTAAAAAATTATAATACAGTTCCTCAAGCTCATTTCTGCATTAAATTGTGAGACAAGAGCACAAATGCAGATCTATGCACATGTCATTTAAAGCCAGAAACCAGGCTGCAAACTGTTAAATCAAGTATTTATATTCTAGACTCCTAGTTCAGTTCAGTCACTCAGTCGTGTCCAACTCTTTGCAACCCCATGGACCGTAGCACGCCAGGCCTCCCTGTCCATCACCAACTCCTGGAGCTTGCTCAAACTCACGTCCTTCGAGTTGGTGATGCCATCCAACCATCTCATCCTCTGTCTGGACTCCTAACTTGTAAATATAACTCTTAGCCACCTGGAAACCCACGTTCCAATCAAGATCCACAAGTTCTGTGACATTCCATGTAAAACCATGTTGGCACCCCCTTTTCTCTGCTCCCTTCCCCCAGCCCAGCAGCCCCCTGGGTGTAGGCAGTCTTCCATCATCCATCAGGCTCTGGGATGATAAACCGAGGAGACCCCTATGGGCCCTGGAAGTGGATGCTGAGCAGTTTGGACAGGAACTTTCAAGTCTCAGGGATACAAACTGTGTTCTAGAAGAGGACAGAGGTGCAGCCCCCGGCACTTTGGGCCTGTCTCTAATGGCGAGAGGCACAACTGGAGGAGAGCCAGAGGGAAACCCTCTTGAAAGCATAACCCAGGGCAGGTCCCCTCTTTACCAGTTCCCAGGGCAAAAACGTAGCCCTTATCACACAGCCTACAATTTAAATCCCAATAGATTTAAACTACAAGAATTTTTTTTTTTAAGAAGAGAAATATAGAGCTCAGGTGTTGGGAATGATCTACCTACTGCAACTGAGGGCCTTGACAGCTAAAGCCAAAAGGAAAAGACCTCAGTTAGATGTTCGTAAATAATGTATGCAAGTTCATTTGTTTAAGTAGACAGTGTTTTTCAACGTGTCAAATTCTAGGAACATTTTATTGTGTCAGTATTGTATAAAATTCATCAGGTGATATATGAATTTCAAAAATGTAATACATTATACCAAGAGGAAAGATCATTTGTCTTCCTAAGGAGGTGATAAATACAACATTACACAGTAGACTGCCTTGCTGATATTATTAGCCATGAATTCCACTTGGAATTTACTGCTCATCTCAAAGGCTTAGCATTATTTAACTGTAATAACTCTCAATCGTAACCAGCAGACGATCGATTCAGTTTAATCACTGATGTTCCTGTAATGGTGAAACGCTGGATTATTTTTGTTTGAAGCTAGCACACTAAGTCCCGTGGTATGGTATAATTAAGAACAACTGTTTACTTTTTCTTAAATTCAACACCCCTCACCCCCACCTCAAAAGCTAGACATTAAAGTACTAAATATAATGATCTTGGTAAACCAAATTGCTAGGTTCCTGGCAGCCCTTCCCTGCTGTTTCCCTTAAACATTTCTATCTGAAATGATGATGAATAAAAAAAGAAAAAGAAAGAACCCTGGAAAATATACAGCTATCCCTTCACTGTATCGTCCACCTAACCATCAGAGTTTCCATTCCGGTGCTAAAAAACACTCCCTCCCTCCTTCCTCCGTCCCTTTCAGACCATTTTAGATTGTTACTTGCATTGTTTCAAATGTCCACGGGGGCACTCGCAAGATCCAGAGACACCAGCCCATTATTTTATGTCTGTGAGTTAGTCTTCCCAAGCAGACTGGGAAACAGTTTTGAGGGTCTTCAATCATCTTGGTTTGCTAGGTACTCCACGAGGGCCTGATCCATGGAAGTACTCTAATGTTACTGAATAAACAAACGATCACCTTGTTGCCCTCCTGAACTACACGGTATTGAGAGTTATTCTGGCATAAAGAGTATCAGAATCAGTTCCCCACAGAAGTGAGCTAACCCAGTGCATCACCACTATAAAGTTTAGAATTTAACATTAGAAAGTCTCACTATAAGATCCTGGATGAGTTCATTGAAATCCCACCAGGTAGGGAATGATATATAGATAACTCTCAGAACTTAGTGGCAAAGACAAAGACTGATGCAGCATGCCCTTGTGAAATCTTTTTCAAGTGTACTTTGTTTCAATTATATTTTATAATCATCAGGAGACTAGCTTTGGCTATGCTTTAAGAACACTGCACTTAATCCAAGCTTATTTTTCAGAGGCAAAATTGAAAATACATTAGATCCTGGAAATGCTTAGAAGGGAATCATTCTGAGCGGCACTGCAGTAACTGGTCAACGCAATCTGGCAGCTGATGCCTTCCATCTCCTCTACTTTCAGCTATCCTTTTTTTTTTCTTCTTTTGGCTTGTGCGATCTTAGTTCTCCAACCAGGGACGGAGTCTGTGCCCCCTGCAGTGGAAGTGCAGAGTTCTAAACATTGGAGCACCAGGAAATTCCCACAGCTATTCTCTTTTAAACGTGTTTTAAAACTGTCAGCAGCCTCTGATCTCCTTTGGGAATAGACAGGTTATCAAGTATGAATAAAGGCCTTAACACATTTACAAGCATTTGAATTCTTCCCAAGATGCAGCTTCTTTTTGGTGGATTTCATTATTAAGTTTGTTCTCTCCACAAACTTAATAATCTCAGGTATAACTACCACATTTGATAAAATACTTTATTCAGAGCATCTTTGGTAATTTGCTATAATCCAGTTATTTAGCTTATAACCGGCCCCACATAACTTACCTGTTCATTTAAATGTTTAACATTTAAAAATAAATTGTAGAGTGGGCCATCATAAAAAAATTCATCTAGACTCTGCTCAACATATTTTTCCTTTTGGAAATATTCTAGAATGAAATACAATCCACTGGCATTCTGTGGCCATCTGTATATCTTTTTAAAGTACATTTCTGGCATAGCCCCACCAACTATCACTTTCTCAAAGTCCAAAAAAGCTGTTGGACCAAGAGACAGGCTTATGAATAAATGAATAACTTAATGCATTTCAAATCACTGGGGAATGAATAGACAATTTAATCAAGGGTACTGGGACAAGCGGTGACCACAATGGAAAAAAATAACTTCACAATTCATAGCATACCAAAAACACAAAACCAAAACAAAAAACCCTCCTCACATCCTACAAAAAAAAGGGGATGGGGAATGCCAGATGAATGAGAGACCTAATTATGAAAAGCAAAAATTAAAACACTGGAAAAAATGTATATATATGAGAAAATCAAACTAGGGAGATATTTCTTTTAAAAAATACAATAAACAGAAACCATAAAGGAAAGAGACTCACAAATTTTATTGCACTCAAATAAAAAATGTGCATCAGAAAATACCATTAATAAACCAAAAGACCAAGCATAGCCAAAGCTAGTCTCCTGATGATTATAACATGTAATTAAAAACAAAGAGCACCTTAAAAGATTTGACAAGGGCAGATTGAGAGTAGATGCTTATAATAATATAAACAATACAGGATTATTATCTCAAAGATGTAAGCATAATACATCAATAAGAAAATAAAAACCCAATAGCCAATGGACAGAAGAGAGACATTTTTCTAAAGAGGGAACATTGGCTCGACAATTAACTTATAAAAATGTGCCCAACTTCATCCCTAATCAGGTGAATGAAAATATAAATCACAGTACATTACCAGTTCACACCTCCAGACTGGCAAAAACTTAAAAGTCTAATACAGCCAAGTCCTGGCAATGGAGCAATTCCCATGCCCTGGTTGTGAGAGTGTAAACGGGGACCCCAGCTTGGAAAGCAATTTGGCAGCATCTAATAAAGCTGAAGCCTGGAGAAGCAAACATGGGACCATTCCATCATCTGATTTCTTTTAAAAGCGGTGGAAGCTTAATATAGGGGGCAGTCTGGTTGTATTAGCGTAAATTCTGATTTTGCAGAATTCATTTCTGAAACCTGATACTTGCTAGTAAATAATAAAAGCTAACATTTGAGCACTTAGTCTGTACGAGGCACCACTCTGAGCATGGATTCTTTTATTTGATCCTCCTAATGATCCAAAAAAGGTTGCTGTAGACTGAAAGTTTTTGTGCCCCTGCCCCCCACCGAGTCCATGTTGAAATCCTAATCCCCAGTGAGATGGTTTGAGGAGGTGAGGCCCTTGGGAGGTGACTAGGTCACAAGGGTAAAGCCTCCATGAATAGGATTAGTGCCCTTATAAAACAGACTCTGGAGAGCTCCCTTAACCCGTCTGCCACATGAAGGCACAGAATGAAGACAGTCGTCAATAAAGAAGAGGGTCTTCACCAGATGCCAAACCTGCTGGCACAATATCTAGGCCTCACAGATTCCAGCAGCGTCAGAAATACCAACAGGGTCTACTGCAGCACATGGAACTCAGTGTTATGTGGCAGCCTGGATGGGAGGGGGATTTCAGGGAGAATGGATACATATATCCATTCATCCATGTATATGTATGGCTGAGTCCCTTTGCTGTCCATCTGAAACTACCACAACATTGTTAATCAGCTATACTCCAATACAAAATAAGTAGTTGTTTAAAAAAAAAAGGATTAAAGAATAAAAAATAAAAGGAAAAAAGAAGTATGAGAAATAAATTTCTGTTGTTTATATGTCACCCAGTTCATGGTATTATTGAAAAGTGAAAGAAGTCGCTCAGTCGTGTCCGAGTCTTTGCAACCCCATGGACTGTAGCCTATCAGGCTCCTCCGTCCATGGGATCTTCCAGGCAAGAGTGCTGGAGTGGATTGCCATTTCCTTCTCCAGGAGATCTTCCCGATCCAGGAATCGAACCCAGGTCTCCCGCATTGCAGGCAGACGCTTTACCGTCTGAGCCACCAGGGAAGCCCCTGGTATTATTATACCAGCACAAATGGAAAAAGACAAAACAGTCGTTATTATCACTATTTCACAGACGCACAGAGGGCCAAGGTCTCAGAGCCAGGACATGACAGAGCTAGGATATGAATCCAGTGGTCTGGGTCCACTTTTACATCCTGCATCCCATGAGTAAATAGTATTTGCAGGAGTTGGCATGGCTTGTCCTGAATGTGATGAGTAAACTGTAAGTATGTGTGAAGCACTACCAACTTTATGTCTGGAAAATTAGTATGGTTTCCCAAGTCAACCTTGATAATACACTAAAATCAAGGAGAGAAGGAAGAATGCTTCTAACGTTTGACTTCCATGTTCAAGGAGCAAATAGAGTTCAGTCTTGTGTTTTTAGGCTCCCTAATTACCAGAAGAGTATGTTCTCCAAGGCAAGTACTCTTGCCTGGAAAATCCCATGGGTGGAGGAGCCTGGTAGGCTGCAGTCCATGGGGTCACTGAGGGTCGGACACAACTGAGTTACTTCACTTTCACATTTCACTTTCATGCATTGGAGAAGAAAATGGCAACCCACTCCAGTGTTCTTGCCCAGAGAGTCCCAGGGACGGGGGAGCCTGGTGGGCTTCTGTCTGTGGGGTCGCACAGAGTCGGACATGACTGAAGCAACTTAGCAGCAGCATGTTCTCCAAATGGCACTTTGCCTAAGTTTCCAAAACAATGTTCATTCCAGGAAGCCACAGACTCTGACATCTCATCCCAATGTAGGGTGTCTGGGAAATTCACAGTATTATTTTGCTTACAAGGTACCTATTAGTGCATTTGATTATTTGCTTCAAAGAATTTAGTTATTAGACTTTGCTAATAGGACATCATCTCTGGTCTGAATAAGAAAAAAAATATGAAAACTGCCATTATTGAGACAGACCATTGACAGAATTTAAATAAATCCATACATTACATTAGATTGTAACAAAGTTAAGTTTCTTGGTTTTTATCATTGTATCCTGGTTATGAAAGTGAATGTCCTTGTTCTTAGACAATAGTTAGTGAAGTATTTAGGAGTTAAAGGACATCATGCCTGCAATTTACTCTTAAATAGTTCAGAACAGAAGTTATAATAATAATAAAATCCTAAAAAGAGAGATGCCATATGATCCAACAATCCCACTCAATATACTCAGACAAAACTATAATTCAAAAGGATACATGCACCCCTATTCTCATGGCAGCAGTATGTACAATAGTCAAGACATGGAAATAATCTAATTTTCATTGACAGATGAATGGATAGAGAAAATATTATATATATGTGTGTGTATATATATACATATATATATATATACACACACAATGGAATATTACTCAGCCACAAAGACACAATGGAGTATTACTCAGCCACAAAAAATGAAATAATGCCATTTGCAGCAACATGGGTGGATCTAGAGATTATCATACTAAGTGAAACAAGTCAGAAAGAGAAAGACAAATACCATATTATATCATTTATATGTTGAATCTAAAACACGATACATATCAGCAACTTATCTACTAAAGAAAGGAAACCACAGACTTGTGGTTGCAAAGTGGGACAGATAGGGGAGGGAAGGAATAGGGGTTTGGGATTAGCAGAGGCAAACTATTACATATAGCATGGATAAAAAACAAGGTCATACTGTATGACACAGGGAATTATATTCAATATTCTATGACAAACCATAATGGAAAAGAGTATGAAAAGAATATACAAATATATGTATAATGAGTCATTTTGCTGTACAGAATTAACACAACATTGTAAATCAACTATACTTAAATTTTTTTAAAAAGCAAGATGTTGGAAATAACAAATGTTGGTGACGATGTGGAGAAAAGGGAAATGTTTTACCCTGTTGGTAGGAATGAAAATTTGTGCAACCACTATGGAAAACAGTAGGGAGGTTCCTCAAAAAACTAAATATAAAACTACCATATGACCCAGCAATTCCACTCCGGGGTATATATCCAAAAAGAACAAAAACTCTAATTCCAAAAATACACACACTCCAATGTTCATAGTGGCATTATTTACTATTGCCAATATATGGCAGCAACCTAAGTGTGGTGTATATGTGTGTGTGTGTGTGTGTGTGTTGTACAACATGAGGAATAGAGCTACTATAATAACTATAAATGGAGTATAACCTTTAAAAGTTGTGAACCACTATACTGCACACCTGTGACATATAGGATTGTAGAGCAACTGTACTTCAATTCATAAATGAAAGAAACCAAGGTGTTGGCTTTGAGAGGGAATCAGGTAGGTCCTTGCTTTTCTCCTTAGGCCCATAGAATGGTGTTCTCCCTGTGTCTTCACATCATATGTGTTTCTGGGTCCAAATTTCCCCTTCTTATAAGGATACTAGTCACAGGATAAGGGCCCATCCTAGTGATCTCATCTTAACTTGGTCCTCTGCAAAGACCCTATTTCCATATACGGTCACGTTCACAGGTACTGAAGGTTAGGTCTTCCATGTCTTTTGGGGAGACACGACTCAAGCCATAACACCCTTCCAGGTATCTTTCTGGTGGGGGAGAATTAAGACTGGAAGGAAGGGCCTGATGGCCCTAACATCTGCATTATTTAAGAGTCAACTATATTGTTTCACTGTCTTTTTGTAAATGTTTGGTGCTTTATAAAGCCTGTGAGTTATAAATCATCTCTATCCCTGCTCATCCCTTACCTGGAACACACGTGCTTCCTTCACAGCCTTCAGTTTACACTCACTCCTTCATCCACCTACTTCCAGCAGCCCTCATAGTGCCCCGTAGCTTTGGGCTGGTGTTTTCTGCTTCTTTTTCTCTGCTGCCTAAGGGGCTGCCCCATGTTCTTTCTTCTATACACTGCTCTGAATGTATATCCCAAACACTGTCTTCTAGGACTCCCCCCACGGAAGGCTGTTCAAGTACAACGTCAAGACTGAATCGTGTAACCTTTCATCCTTCCCGGTATTCTCCATTCTATTTTCAACAAACTTTCAAAAGACCCAAGTGCAAAGTAAAATTTGTTCTGGTTTTACTCTCCACAGAAATAGTAAGCCCATGAAATCAGAGCACAATCTAGGCTTCAGTAAGTAGCATGTTTAGTTTAATAGAAAGTATAATCCCTTATCTTTGTGTTTAGAACCTTCTAGCTGTCAGGACAGCTAGAACAGGGTCTCCACATCTGAACAGGGTCTCCACATCTCTTCAAAACTGTGAGGAGCCCAGGTGGGCTGGGGGAAATTGCAGGGAGAACTTGAAAATATCTGCACTGGTCATTGCTTCAAACTCTCCACTAATTGGCCTCCATTCACTGCCAGTTTTGTAACTTTTTAAATGCTGGGGGTATAAATGCCCTTTGTGGAATACTGTGAAGTTAAACTTGAGCCCTAGATTAATGCTTTATCCAACTGCCTTTTTAACACTGTCCATGAGAATACTCCTAACCCTTGGAAATCAAATAGGAATTCATCTTAGCAATTACCATGGCAATATCCATTGCTTTGGAGGCCACGTGTAACAATGTTAATATAACATATTTCAATTCAGCAGTGGTTTATGCACCCTGTGAGTTTTTCTGCAAGGACACGCACCTTGCTGATTTACCACCTACCAGCTCTCGATGTCAGTACCACTCAGTGTGGTCCACAGATTGGCAGCATCAGCTGATTAGACTGTGAGAAATGCAGGCTCCCGGGCCCTGCCCCAGACTTCCAGAACTAAACTGTATTTTAAGATCCCTGGGTACTTATTCACACTCAATTTTGCTAAGCAGTGCCCTCGTTTTTCTATTCCTGTTTATAAATGGCAGGGTGGGCTTGCCCAGGGACTCAGCGGAAAACAACCTCCTGCAATGCAGGAGCCACAGGAGACACAGGTTTGATCCCTGGGTTGGGAAGATTCCCTGGAGGAGGGCATGGCAACCGACTCCAGTATCCTTGCCTGGAGAAATCCATGGACAGAGGAACCTGGTGGGCTATAGTCCATAGGGTCACAAAGAGGGACACAACTTAGCATGCACACACACAAATAGTAGACAACTACAGTTCCAGCTGAACTTTTTAAAGTCCTCAACCAGTTTTCTTATGAAACTAACTGAATAGAGCTTTTATTTTTGGCCTCACCATGTGGCATGAGGGATCTAGATCCCCAACCAGTGACTGAACACGTGCGTGCCCCCTGCAGTGGCAGCAGTCTTAAGGGAAGTCCCTGAATAGTTTTTGATGTGACTCTATTTCCAAATTTTTAAAAAATGAGACTTTTTGCCTTAAGTAAAAAGAAGGCTTCAGACCCACTCTCGATCTCCATTCCTGTTTCTGCCACATACATGGATTAAAAAAAAAAAAAATCCTTCATGCCCTCCAGACCCTTCATGTCTTAGCAGAAGCTCAGGAACAAACATCTAACAACAAAGAAATAGTGGGGTCTTTGAAGCAAGATCTCTGCCAGGGACCTTTTGTCTGTAGGCCAGCGGGAGCCACAAGAACCCGAGCACAGATGGGGAGCCCGCTGCAGCGGACCTCCCAGCCAGAGCTCCACTCCCCCTCCAGCCTTCGTCATCTCCTGCGGGAGCCCTGGCAGGTACGGTTACATCTTTGTGTAGCAGTCAAACAGCCTGAAAGACCTAACATAGCCACTAGCACTTCTGCTGCCTCATGAACATCACATTTTACTGTCTTCTGGGCTAGATCTTAACAGCCTGCTTTACTTGGGTGCTATGCAGGGCTCTTGAGACTCAGTCTTCTTAGGTTTCTGGTACTGTGTCCAGAAATCTTGCTGTCATGTCCTTCAGGCAGACAGGAGATCAACTGTATCGAAAATTTCCTTTTTTTTTTTTTAAAGATTTAACATAATGTTTTACTTGGAAATCATTTCAAATGTAGAGGAAAGCTGCAAAAAGAACTTGTCAATTTAATACTGGTATAACAATACTTGATCAAAAGTACCACTCCTATACCAATTTGTCAATTGATACAATAATGTTCTCTACATGATTTTTCCTCCAATACAGGATCCAGTGTTGGGTCAAATACTGCATTTAGTTGCCTTGTCTCTTTAGCCTCCTTTAATCTGGAAACCTTTTCATGGCCTTTCTCTCTTTTGACATTGATACAGGCCTTCTGACAAGAGAACATTTCTCATTTGGGAGCTAATGTTACATCATGATTAGATTCAGAAGCATTAGAAGCGTTCTTACCTAATGCTGCATAGGTACTGATCAGCCTTCTCACCTGCCCCTTGTTGATTCTGATCACCTCGTCAAAGGGTCCAGTGTCTCCACTGAAGTTTTCTCTGGCAACATGTAGTAAGCTGAAAAATGACTGCCTGTGGACGTCAACATCCTAATCCAAGAAACCTAGATGTTACCTTATATCACAAAAGGGACTTCACAGCTGTGGTTGAGCTTGAATAGGGGAAGAGAATCATGAATCATCCAATGGAATCGAAATAGGGCTTTATTACGGGGATGCAGCCGGGCAGGAGTCAGAGACGGTAACATGGAACGGAAGCAGAGAGATTTGAGGACACTATGCCTCTGACTTTAACACTGAAGGGTGCAGAAGCCAAAGAATGTAGGCGCCCTCTAGAAATTACCAAAGACAGTAAACATTCTCCCCTGGAGCCTCCAAGGAAACCAAGTCCTGCCAGTGCCCAGATCTGAGCCCAGTAAGACTCCTTGCACACTTGTGACCTGATACATTTGTTAGTTTAAGGAACTAAATTCAGGGTAATTTGTTCACGTGGTAACAGGATCCACAACTCATAAACAGTCTGGGGGAGACAGAGCCACATAAATCTGCTCCTTGTCAAAATCTGCCCCCAGATTTTATATCAGGGGATGGTTCTTGCCTAGCCCAGTCTTCATTGTGATGATTACAAAACGCTCTTTTCAATTCCAGCATTCCCTCTCCCTTAACGAGCTGACTCCCAGCTTTCTATGTTAAGTGCCTCATTTGTTAATATATTTGTGACCTCCACTTACTTGTATATTTATTTTCCATATACCCTTCATGACTTTCAGTTTTTTCTGATGGTTTATAATTTATCATTCTGCTTAATTATTTTAGGGCAAAAACCCTTCTGGGTTTATCCAGTGGGAGTCAAAGTTCAGGTTCAAACTACGCATAAGCAGCCAGGATCAGAGTCTCGTGGTCTGGCTGACTGGGACCCTGAAACCCAGGCCACAGCCCCCTATAGGCTGACCCGGACCAAAGTGGAGGGCTGGAGTAAGAATTCCAGCCACTGGGTAGGGAGTCACCAAGGGCAGAGAGGATCAAGAAGGACAGAATTGACAGTGGAGGACAAACAGGAAATAAGAGACTCACAGCAATGCCTGACATCCAAACGGCCGCAGGTCCTATGCAGTGTTCTGGTTTTCGGGTCTGAGTGCTCTATGCCTTTCCGAGTCCTGTTCGTCTTCAGTCTGTGGGAGCACCAAGAAGGAACCCCGAAGACACAAGCCCTGGTGAAAGGACCCTTCACCCACGCTGAGACCACACCCTGCTACGTGTGAAGGTGCGGCATGTTCTCCCTCTATCATCACAGTTGCTCTTCTTGAACACACCCACCTGTGTAACTTCTTCACGTGGCTTCTTCTATGCTCCCCTGGGAAAATGCACTTCTAAGAGTTCCCTTCACAGTGCACTGTAACCATATGCACGAAGCATTAGACAAGCTGAGCAAGAGGTACCGGGTGACAGCCTTGGGAGCTTATACTGTAGCCATCTGTCACCTGGACTTGGGCTGAAGGCCCTGCATCCCGTCCCCACTGTGCTTCGCTTCCATGCCTCCAGCTCTCACCTGACAGAGTCAGAAATCACTGCTCACCTGTGTTCTTTCCCAGTGGGACTCACCATCCCTTCAGACGTTAAACATTTAAATATACGTGGACAACAGATAAGGGATGAAAACTTAATGCTGAGCAGAAAAAGTAGAAATACCGAGTGTTAAGGGACCATGCAGCGGACGCAGGATATGTTGACAAAAGCTCCCCTTAATGCTGGGAGGAAGGACAGAGGTGTGATTTCACGTATCAAATTGAACTCAGACATCTGAAAGCAGGCAAAGGCGGACTGGTCTAGAAAACAGAGAACATGGAATATCATCCCAGGAGCATTTCCATCCCTCTGCAGTGAACTCAGGGCTGTCAGAATCCCTTACTGAGAACCTGAGTTACCAGGTAATCATCAACCAGTATTTAAGACTATTTTAGCCCTAAAACAAACATACAAAAAAAGTCGCTCAGTCGTGTCTGACTCTTTGCGACCCCACGGACTATACAGTCCATGGAATTCTCCAGGCCAGAATACCTAAGTGGGTAGCCTTTCCCTTCTCCAGGGGATCTTCCCAAACCAGCGACTGAACCCAGGTCTCCCACATTGCAGGCAGATTCTTTACTAGCTGAGCCACATGGGAAGCCCAAAACAAGAAAAAAGGATTTCCTCATAGGCAGAGCCAGGAATGATCTCTCACAAGTCCATCGTCAAAGCCCACATCTACAACCAACTGCCCCTTGCCCATCTTTACAATCTTGGGCCTCCATCTCTAGGCTGAGGTGGGGCAACCCCTCAAGACCTCCCTCTGGATATTGGAGGGCTCCTGTCCAAACAGGAGACCCCGTGACTCATTTATTGTTACGTTCCCTACTCCCTAGTACGTCATCTGAAAGGAATCAGTCACTCATCAAAATGACCACCACGTGACTGGTTGCTCCCCAGGGATGTGCTCTACATTAACAAAATGGCCAGGGCATCACTGGGACCCCCAGATCCAGGAGATAAGCTTACCTGTCCAGTCACATTTATCATCTTACTTCCCAGGGAGATCCCATCCAAGAGTACTCCAATAGCCTTCCAAGGGCACTGGGCTATTTCTTGCCCATGTTCAATTTCTCATTTTTGAAATAATGAGTAAAGCAGAATCAGTGGAATGATTGCCCTGGGTAGTTGAGATTGTAAATGGTTCTGGCTGAGAACAACTGATCTGCCACTGTTGATCTGAGGTTGTGACGGCAGGCAGAAGGGACCCAGCTACCCTTCCCCACCGCCTAAACATAATCCAACAGAAGCCAAAACTATGGGTCAGGGGTTCTTAACCTGGCATCTATGGATGCAATTCTTCGTGGCTCTAAACTTGGTGGGAAAACCTTTCTATATTTTCATTAACCTCCTACTGAAATCGAGCATTTCCTTTAATCATGAGCACAGGTGACAATCCATGTTAGCACTGACAGTACCTATGACTTTGTCAACAAGTCAGATGTGTTCTTTGCACATTTCAGTTGCCAGAGATCTTCTATTTATGCTCATTATGCTTCAAAATGACAATATGTGACCCACAACTAGATCCAGCTTTGTAACATGTCATTAAAGCAGAAATATGAAATCAGATGTCTTTGAACAACATTGTAATGTATTTCCTCGTAATCTTATCTCCTTGATGTATTAGAAAACTTGTTTCTGAGGAGGGGTTCACAGGTTCACCAGGCTGCCTGAGGAATCCACGGTACGAGGAAGGTTAAGGACCCCTAATGTGAGCCTTGCGACAGCAAATTCAGAATGCTGGAACCTAAATTCAGATTGTTACTGGCCATGAGACCCCTGGGTATATTTCAAATTTTGACTACTGGCCTACTCAGTGATATTCACAATTCACAAAGCTCACAAAGCTATTTTTAAGACTGAGCAAGAGAATGTAAAGGAAAGTTGTGTACTGACCCAAAGCACAGCACCGTAAAAGATGGTGCGGTAGAAAGACATTCACCAACAGGGTGATGTAGAAGGAGGTGAAGTGTTATCTCAAAGCCATGTAGCAGCCTGAATCAAATAATGCTGCCCACCTGGCCTCAAGAACAGTGCTACTCACAGTGCTATTCCAAGAATGGGGAAGGACCGTGCCCTGCGGTGGAGACCAACATGCTGCTTCGTTCACTGAGGTGGTCTTGCTGGGAATGAAAAAACTTCAGCTGAAGCAAACGAAACAATGTGCATAGAACATAATGACCTGCTGAAGGACCACACCAATTAATACTGCTGGAGTCTTGGGCATAGAGCAATGATACATCGCACGCACGCACGCACGCACGCGCGCACACACACACACACACACACACACCCCTTTCCCTATCCCAGGAGTCATGAGAACAATGAAATTGATCAATTTATTGAGACAAATGCAAAGTCTTATGGCAGCAATAGTTAAGCAAGAAGGCGTCTGTTCGACTGCAGAGGAAGAGCAGCACACTTTTCTTCTGTGCAGTAGAAACAGTGTCAACCCAGCCTCCCTCCATCCCAGTAGGATCACCATTAATCAGGTTTTTAAAACAGCCAATCACACTGTCAGAAGGCAGCATTTCTTCTTTTAATAAGCAAATTCTTAGTAACTGCTGATGTGCTGAATAGAATTTAAACTACAGCCACACGTCTTTAAAAAGCAGCTATATAATACAGTATATTCTATTTTAGATGATAAAGGGGACTACAACAGTAAATAACACTACAGCCATTAGAGTAATATAGCAGTGCTTAGATTTTACATTTCCTTAAAATGCAGCAGAACTGAAGGTTGTTGATAGTTATCAAGAGTTCAGTTTGCATACGTTTAACAGTTACAAAGATGTTCAAAAAACACTAGACATCCTTTCCCTACTAGAAAGAAATGATTGTGCTCAGAATTCATGATTATCACCTGAAACAAAAATTTTCTTTCCATTTCCTTCTTCCTCCCATACCACACCCCTTAGTCTCTCCTGAACACATCTTCCATGGTCTATTCCAACCCGATCCATCTCGTTCCTAACTCTCAGCTCTTGGCAGGACCTGCTACATCAGCAGATTTAGCTTCAGTCTCAAGCTAGTCTTCAAGTATAAAGTTATATCACATATTAACAACACCATATCCAGACAGCAGATACACTTGCTTTCATTTTTCAAATGAAGAAAAACACCCCAAAACCTCCACTTCCGTTTACCCACTCTGTGTTCAAACAGTACCATACTGTTTAATCTTACACAGTAGAGAGACTTTGAAAGACTGAGGAAGTTGGTGGTAGGGAGGCAAGGCAGTGAGTAGGGTTCCTAGTGTCTATATATCAATGCCATTTTTAACCTCTAGGCACAAGAAAAATATTTGCTGAAAGCCAATCTAGTTCCCATATGAGTCTAACTGCTTTTGTTCATTATTTTTTCTCCAATGCCAATCCCACAAAAAAGAGTAAGTGGACATATATTCATTTTGAAAGATTTTATGTTTCATACCATGAACCTAGCTCGGAAGAATGTTATGGGCTGACACTAATTCTATCTCAGAACAGACAGTGGGTATATTTAATGGTTTCCTTCCCACAAATTCATCGTAAATGAACTCATTTCCTCGATAAAGCATAAACTTTTTCAAAAACAACAGGATAACCCAGTGATGTCTAACAGTCTGAGTCAATATAAACTTACCTTTTTATGTGAATTGTGACCCACACATACACTCCCCAGCAGTGACACGCACTTCCTTAGGTGAGCTGAAGTTGCTCCTGTGGCTGTGGGCCTCTACATAAACTATCCTCTATCTGTGCGTCTAAAATACTCAGACAAGTTCACAGCAGCAATCCACAGTGATCTTTATTTTCACATCTAATACACCGATAAAGAGTTGGAAGAGAAACTCTTATTAAGAGAAATAAGCTTTTGACTTTCAACTTTACAGTAAGGCCAAATCTTTTCCCATCCTCCAGGTCAATTTTACAATGAAGAAGTGGTGAATGTAATAGGCTGTGTATCCTTTACCAAGGTGGTAAATGAAGTCATTACTACTGTTCAAAAAAGGCCCTAAGGCCATCCTATTATAGAGATAAATGGCACCAACTGATAGGATAGAACCAAAAAAAGACCAAGGAGACACCTTTGTTCTGTGAGATCAGAAGTGAGCACGAGAGGACCTGGCTGAAATAAAACGACAGACACATGAAATTTCTCATTTGTAACTTTAATTGAAGCGTTGCTAATCATTTTTAAAGTCTTTCCTCATAAGCACCAAATTTTAATATCTATATCAATTTGGGTGGGAAAGAAACTCCATGAAGAACTCCCCTCCAGAAGAAAACAATGATGTTCACTCCTCCAAACAACCAAATTCAAAGTCTACCAAAATGAAAACAAAACAAACAAACAAAAAAAAAGCCCACACAGAAAAACAGAAACAAAAACAAAAATCACATTCTAGGGGTTCAGTGCATTTAGCAGCCTTCACTGTGCTGTCTAATCATCCTAGTTCATCAAAATATACATTTTTCCATTTGATTTTTAAATTAAAAAAATAATTAAAAACAGGAAACGTGAAGGAATTCACAATCAATTGCCTGACTTGTTTCGATTTCACGTACAGCATAGAAAGGTCAGGAAGGCTATTTGCAGCACACGTGACTCGGGGACACTGATTTTCAAGGTTTAGCTTTCTTCCAAACAGTGTAAAATACCCACCTGGATAAGGAGTCAAGGAATAAGAGTAGGTAATTGAAGGCATCACTTAAAGTTTGTTTACTGGCCTACAGATTGGAAGATGAATGAGCACTTCACAGCTTACAGCACTGTGGTAATGACACGAAGGCCTCCGAGACAAGGTCACTTCACAGCCTAGATGCCCACCATCTGTGACGTTGGGGTGAGGTGTGGGGGAGCTTAGCAGAGAAAAGGTTAAAGGGACACAAATATTCTCTCAGAGAACACTTGTGCTTCCAAAGACTCTAAAATGTTTTAGGGAATTAATATGAGAAGGAAGGGTGGGAAGGAGAGAGAAACATCAGAGGGAGTGGGGGGAGGAGGGTGGTGGAGGTGGGAGGAGAGGGACCGAGGAAGAGAAGGAAAAAATGGTGGAAGGATGAGGGACCAGAGAGGAGCCAGAGGGTGGAAACCTTTTCTCCAGATGTCATCAACTGCTTTCAAAAGTCTTTGAGCATGTAGACAAAGATCTGACTGTCACGGAATGCTCTGGAGAGCAACCCTGATGAAGGTGCCAGGCAGGGAGAGGAAGCTTTGGTCTGCAGAACACTGTCCAGTTTTTAGGAGGAAGAAATGCACTATGAAAGTCCAATGACAATGTTCTCCTTTGCCTTTTCTCCAGGTTCTTCTCTTATTTCTCTGGACTGACTTTACTAAGTGGAACTAAATGAAGAACACCAACCCTGACTTTGTGATGCCTGGCATTATTTTTAGCTCTATCTCTACTGCAAAGCAGCATCAAGCCAAGTGTAGAAATTAATATTAAAGTAGGATAATATAAACGTAAAAGGACAATGAGCTTCTTAAGCCAGCCTGCTCCAGCTAGGGTGGCTTTCTGAAGCTCTCAAGTGCACATCAATCTCCTGGCAGGCTGGTTGAGACAGGTCACGAGGCCCCAGCCTCCAGTATTTCTGATTGGACAGCAGGCTGGGGTGGGGCTTAAGAATGTGCCTGTTTAACTAGCTCCCAGGTGATGTCACAGGTCTGGTGGTACTGTGAGGACCAGTGGTGCCATACCATCCAAACCACCTGGGAGGCTGTGTCAGGCCACACCCCAGCATCTGAGGCTGGGACCCAGGAATCTGTATTGTTTTCAAGTGCCCAGGGGATTACAACATACAGCCAAGTCTGAAAACCAGGGCCTTCTGTATACTACAGAACTAATTCTGTTTCTTGAAACTGGTAAATGGGCATGGTTTTTACATGGGGGTTCTGATTGGGCAACACGATGATGTGGTCAAAGGATATAATTCCAAGTACGAAGGGACACAGACGATCTCCTTGGAGAATTCCACAGGACAATACAGGCGCCCCAGCTGTTCTTCATAGAGCGACAGGGCTTCTGTCAAATTGACACAGTTTCCCTAAATCAAAGAGAGAAAAGCAAACAATAGGAATCTTAAGTCCTACAGAGGGTCCCAATCATTGGAAGGTCTCTAATAAATGAGAACAATTCTAGCTTTAGATAAAAGTTCATCTCTGAAAATGAGATAAGGTTTCTGTACTTTCACAAATTGCATTGCATTCCATTTATAGGTCCATTAGCTCATTATCCTTCTACTTCATTTACCAAGCCATTTCAAATTATTCGAGGATGAAGCAACAGAAAGCAGTGAGACCAATTTCTCATTAGTGACAGTCATTGTATCAACACCATGCAATTAGCAAACATTCATACACATAACCCATTCAAAATAAGTTTTCCCTAAAGTCACTACAGTATTGAGGATGAAGTATCAGAAACATAATGTTCTTGATTTTCAGAATGACTTAAACTACAACCCTCTTAAGAGTCTAAGATGTTGACACAAACTCTTTCTTTCACACCCTTGTGCTTTCTCCAACAAAAGTCAATTCCAGATATACACACTAAAGGTATTCCCTAGTTTACTCTTTATCAAACATTTTGTCTTGACTTCACTGTTCTAATTTTTCTCCGTTTCTTGCCATTTCTTTTTTGTCTCCCCAGCTTGTAGGAGTGGTCAATGAAATATAGTATAAATCTGCTGGAAAAGATTTTTTTTTGGAAATGTGTTCTTTTTCTTAATTATTGAAGTATAGTTGGTTTACAACATTGTGTTAGTTTCAGCCACACACCAAAGTGACTCAGCTACATATATACATACACCTATATATACACATCTTTTCAGATTATTTTCCATTGTAGGTTATTAAAAGATACTGAATATAGTTCCTTCTGCTGTATGTTGTTTATCTATTTTATGTATAGTAGTTTGTATCTATTAATCCCAACCTTCTAATTTATCCCTCTTGGTCCCCTTTCACCTTTGGTAACTATAAGTTTGTTTTCTATGTCTGTGAGTCTGAGTCTGTTTCTTACAGATTCATTTGTAGTATTTTTTAGATTCCATGTATAAGTGATATTTGACTGTAGACAAATCAAGGATAAACACAGCGACCTTACTCCTTCAACTTTCTTCCAGCCTGCAACTTAGATGTGATATGTAGAGCTGCAGCAGCCACTCTATGACTATTAAAAAAAATGGTGAAGAGAATCAGAAATGCTGGTGGCCAAGACCCAGGAGAGCTGGTGAATGGATACAGAATCTGCCTAATTCTAGAGCTGCAATTCTCAATTTTTAATGTGTATATGAATCATAAGGGGCCTTGTTACATTGCAGATTTTCATTAAGTAGGTCTGGGGTAGGGTTTATCATTTGAGCACAATTTTCCCCCAATTTTCTCATAATGGATTTAGAAAACAAGATGAGCATTTAATATCAACTATTTCCTTTTAACCTCTGAAGTTCTAAACATTTGGAAGACGACTAGAATATATGTGCTGATAAAATTCCTTCATAAGAACTTCATTATCAATTTGCCTCAAAACAGCCAAGATGAAAATTATTCACAAATAAAGCATCCTGTGATACAAGCATTTCTAAGGATGGCATTTCAAAATCAAAAAACCAGCCAGCTACGGGGAAGTGGGTAGACAGGACTATTCTGAGAGCTGGCCTGGGCAGTTTTAACTGAGCACATTTGATCAGCATGTCGTCATACTTCAGTGCCAACCTGTTTAGTAACCCATCATCTAGGGTCCTGCAGTGGGAATTGGACCAAGTGCCTTTGACCAGCATATAATTTGGTTTCAACATTAAGTTCACCATAAGAGTATATAAACAGCACATGTGTAATTTAAGATGCACAAATAGAAAACACTGCCCAGTTGTTTTTAGAACACCTCACTACTAGGGAAGCTATAGAATGGAAATACCACCAAGGTTCACAGTTCAAGCTTTTCCTTGCCATCTTAAAAATGACACCATACTCTCTCTTTATAGACGGAATACAGGAAGACCTCCTTACAAAGAATGTAGTAAATAAACAGAACAGTTTCAATTTATTCTATCCCAAATGGTCAAAAAGCAGTTTAAGAAAGAAAAACCCCACAAATAGATGCCTACCCCAAAAAAGTACCATGATACATTTCACCTTTCTGTGTATTTAAATGTAACTACAGTGTTCTTAAGACATATAGGGGATACATAACAAATTGCTAATAGCAAAGAATTCAGCACCTATTGAGGAGGAGAGGAAGAGAATAATATGGCAAGGCAGGGGCATACCTGGGAGGTAAACCACAATACAGCGTCTTCCATTCTACAAGGTTCTTGCTGCCCCATGTTAGCTCTGGGTGACACCTGCTTTTTTACCTTAGAGATTTTAATATTGTTTGTATCTTTCAAAGAGTTTATGTCATATCTGTAATATAACAAAGTCTGGAAGACTATTTCCTTAATGATACCATTTTTATGTCTTCTAAAACAAGCAAAAATAACGTGATGATTTAGGAAATCACACATATGTGAAATACCTAAAAAACAGAGGGGAAAAAAACTCTAAATGAGTTACTTCCAGAAGGTGGGAGGGGTTGATGGAGAAATGTAGATGTGTCAAGCGTACTGGTAACATCGAGGTCTGTGGGGGGTGGGGGAAGGCGCGGAGGGGGGCTCATGTCTTTGTATCATAACTAACATGAATGTCACACACACATTTGTACTTTCAAATAACCTACAGCTTTTTTAATGAGGAGTGGAGGGGCAGAAGTCAAGTCCCAGGATCTGCCTCTTAGTTCCACAAAAGCAACTCTCTGCCCTCTGGCCCACCAGACGTGGCTCCATGAATGAGCACGTTCCAGAAGGACTTCCCCAGCTTTGTGGCCCACAGACAAGGCTGTCTTCAAGCAGCCACAGTGAAATTAGTGACATCATAAAATCTCCATGGTGATGTAAGCAATTTTAGGCAGGGACGTTTAGCTTTTGTCAGTCACCAAGTTAACAAGCCAAACACCATTTTTGTCCCATCTTTAACCTTTCCTCTGTTCCTAAGCTACAGGCCAAGGGAAGCAGGGTGTGAGTGTATTAAGGGCATTTCCTGAGCATACCATGTGCTACAAAAGGAAAGTGTTCCACTGTGGCAATACCATCAGTGCATCCTTAGTCAGAGCATGCTGTGGCTCTTGACCAAACTACTGCTTCTTCACAGGCCTATGCCCCTGTGGTCCATATGGCATGCTGAACCACCCGACATACTATGGGATTCCAGGCATCATAAAATGAGATCGCCTTGAGTTTCCAACTATACTGAATGCAGGGGTGGGAAGCACATCCTAAGACATCTTTTGGATAACTCTTAGAAACCAGCACAGCCTTGAGTATTTAAGGTGGTTTTTAGTAAAAGTTGGTTGGCAAAGGCCAGGTGATCAAAGCCTGATCTTTAGTGTTAACAAATGTGTGGTGACGATCTGTCAAGCAAGTGCTTCTATTAGTTGTCCACACTGAGAAAGCAGTCTACCAGGCAAATATTTGCAACAAAAGACACCAGTCACACTTTCTTCCTAAGAGCACCTGTTGTCTACTGCAAACTGACTGGTTTGCATTAGATCCAAATTGTTCTCAGTCTCTTTTGATTAAAGATGCCAGAGCCTCACTTTCTTTCCCAACTTAAGCCCCACGGGATTTCTATTTGCAGAAACATAAAAAGAATCCAGTTCTATCAATATATCAATGCTCTCCTTGAGAAATATTCACTTATGAAAACCCAACTCATTGAATTTGGGTTGCTTTTACAGGAATTAGGCCACTTGGTTTGAGCAGGTTTCACTGTAGAGTTCC
Source organism: Bos taurus (assembly GCF_002263795.3). Taxonomy (NCBI): domain Eukaryota; kingdom Metazoa; phylum Chordata; class Mammalia; order Artiodactyla; family Bovidae; genus Bos; species Bos taurus. The sequence continues at coordinate 121,322,707 of NC_037357.1, forward strand.
TGTAAAGCAGGGGTAAGCAAATTTCTGCAAAGGGCCAGAGAGAAAATATTTTAAGCTTTGCAGACCATATAGTCTTCACCACAACTGCTCCAAGCTGTTGCTGTACTGCAAAAGCAGCCGCAGACACTGTGTAATGAACGGGCGTGGCTGTGTGTCAAGAAAACGGCAAAAAACAAGCAAGGGGTGAGAAATGGCCCGTGGTTTATGGACCCCTGGCTTTTAAAAAGTCAATATTAGAATGTCTTTATAAAAATCATTCCTCGTACGGGGAGGGAGGAGGGTTCAGGATGGGGAATACGTGTATTCCTGTGGTGGATTCATGTTGATATATGGCAAAACCAATACAATATTGTAAAGTTAAAAAATAAAATAAAAAAAAATCATTCCTAAGCATCAGGGGTTACAAAAAATAAAAGTCCACTTGTAGACAGTTGTCTGTTCCCCTTGAAGCTTGCCAACACTTTCAGCAAGTATGAGATGATCAAAGATTAACTGCTACCTGTAGGGGTGTTCTGTGCAGGGGGAAGAGGAAGAAAACAGGATCGGCTGGAAACAAATTCAAGGAGTTGCCAATTTGTTTTCAGCATTATAAATCTCAGGCCTCATAAACTCCCCAGGGCTTACTTTAAAAAAGCCTCCTCAGAAGAATAAAATCAGGAATTTTCCCATAGTTCTTGACGTTTAAATATACTTGGGCTTCCCTGGTAGCTCAGATGGTAAAGAATCTGCCTGCAATGCAGGAAACCCAGGTTCAATCCCTGGGTGGGGAAGATCAAAAATAAAAGTCCATTAAATATACTAATGCTTTAAAAAAAAAAAAAAGTTGCGGGGGGGTGGGAGGGAGAGGTAGAGTTCTCCTGAAAATGCTTAAGAACTAATTACAGGGACCAGAGTACAATACTGCTTATCTTCTGCTTATGAATCAAGGGCTTTTTCAACCAAGTAAAAAGACTGATCACCAATTAGGCGCTTTTGCCATCATTTCCAAAATGTTAAGGACTTAAGTAAGATATATATATGTATTTTTATGTATCAGGAAATACTGACTTCAAACCTTCTTTTAAAATTAAGAATACCCTAGAAAATGAGGAAAATACAATTTGCTTCCATCTGGTGGCAGCAGTTCATACTGCAGCCAGAGCAGTTTATGAAATTATATTGATGACTTTTCCTAGAGGATGAGGCACGAAGGCAAAAAAAAACAAGAAAAGAAAACCACGGTCTATGTCTCCCCCTGATGTCAGCAGCTGATACTGCAGCCAGTGCAGTTTATGATGGTTTTTTTCCACTAAAGACTCTCCAGAGAATATGGGGCGGGGGGGAGGAATATACATATCACGGTCTGTGTCTCCCTCTGTGGCAAAAGCTCATAGTGCAGCCACTGCAGTTTATGATGGCTTTTCTACTAAACACTCTCAGGAGGGTGAAGAGGGAGAAGGGGGTAAAAATCACGGTCTGTGTCTTCTTCTGGTGGCAGAAGCTCATTCTACAGCCAAAGCCCAAATTTAATAAATTGGAAGATTATGGTAACAGGACAGAACAGAACAAGGTACATGCCTGCCTAGATGCTCAGCCATGTCCGACTCTCTGCGACCCAATGGACTGTCGCCCACCAGGCTCCTCTGTCCATGGGATTTCCCAGGCAAGAATACTGGAGTGGGTTGCCATTTCCTCCTCCAGGGGATATTCCTGACCCAGGGATGGAATCCATGTCTCCTGCATTGCAGGTGGATTCTTTACCACTGAACCATGGGGGAAACTCTCAACAGGACAGGACAGAACTCATTAATTCCCTAAAAGGGACAGGTCAGCTATTTACAAACTTACTGCTTGAGAACACAGACAGACATAAGAAAAATTTTCAGTACAACAGTTTCATTTATCCACTTTTATATTACATCTTCAACTACCTACTTCCACATTGAGAATGCTAAGGATAGAATTAAAATATTGCATAAATGCTCAATGGCTTTATGCCACATTGCAAATACAACTAAGAAAAGCAATACTAAAGCCATCACCACCAATATGATTGCTGAAAATACGTAAGATTTTGGCATATACTTGTCCCAGTCTCTCCCACTCACCATTGTTTTCAGTAGTTGTACTGTCCCAGCATTGGAAGAGCATACTGTTGTACTATACCCAGTCCCTTTAAACCTTATTTAGTCTTCATTTGACAAGTAACTAAACAGTTAGTGCTATCATTAGTCTTTATGTCAATGTCTAAGTATTTTGGTGTGTGAAGCACAAAACGTAAAATTTTTACTGAGTATTTCTTGGGGAAAAAAACAGAAGTCTATACCTGTGTAAAATATTTCCCATCCTGTTTCAATACTTTCATTGAGAGATCAAGAATCAGTCTGAGAAACTCCCATGTGGAATCTGGATGTTAAAAAAAATTAAGTTTTATAAATATCAGTTTGCATGCATGAGAAACAACATCTAAAGTCAAACATTCACATTAATATTCAATGATTCAAAAAAAAACAAAAAGAAAAAAAAGAGAACTAGCCATGAGACCCAATATTCAAGGGCTCGTGAACAAGAACACACTGTCACGTATTTTGTGTCTTGGACACACGTGCACATATACCTCTATACAAGCAAAATCAAAAGCAAATGCGGAGGCACATAACACTGCTCTCACTATACCCGTAAAGATTTGACACAAAAGCAGGCTGAAATCTGAAAGAGAACACCTTTAAGCAAAGGGAAAAGCAGTAACATCTCAGGAGAGAAACTGCAAGAGTGAGGGTGGGGACCTGAGTCTGGAAACTCAGCAGGAAGACAAGGTAATAGAAAAAACATGAACACTGAAATCCTAAGCCAGCAGTGATTTTGAGTGCATGGCATGAGAAGGGGCCTTGTCTCTGGTGTTGCTCAGAAAGGTCACCAGATTGTCCCGGTACAGGTTAAAAAAAATCCCAATATGTAAATTATGAAACAAGCAGATATCTCAATGGTATGATCATGAGTCATTTTATTTCTATACTTGTTTCAAACGACTGCGTTAATTTTGCTCATTTAGTGGCAAAACAGGATCTGACCAAAGCCAAATCTAGCCATCTTTCCACCACTGGCCTCAGTTTACTACCTTTAATAAATGAAGGAACTTCACTAGACAATGTCTTAAGATCCTTTCATTCTCACATGATGTTAAGAAAAACATTTCCATATTTCTGTGAACATTATCTTGGCTGGGGCAGCCTGGATGGGAGAGGAGTTTGGGGGATAATGGATATGTATATATGTATGACTGGGTCCCTTCACTGTTCACCTGAAACTATCACAATATTGTTAATCGGCTATATTCCAATACGAAAAAAAAAAAGTTTAAAATAAAAGGAAAAACAGAATCTACCTTCTTCCGGAGATGTGGAGATTGGAACAGCTGTCAAATCATTAATCACATAATCAAACTCTCTCCCTTCTTTGGCGTACCTCTTCAGTACTGGAATACAGTCTTCTATTAGAACCTTCCAGAGAGAACAAGCATAGATGCAGGTGAGCCAAAATATGTGAAAGTGGTTAAACACTTGTAGAAGGAACAGGGAAATACACACAGGGGCTGCAACACCTACCAGAGGAACAAAAGCCACTTCCACCCATACCTGCCAGGAGCTAAAAGTTCCGGGCTTACCAGATGCTTTACATACCTTTCAATTAAGTGGAACAATTCCTCTTAGGAATTACTATCATTACCATTTTACAAATAGAGAAACAAACAAGAGACGTCACCAAGTCTGCTCTTGCGTGCATGCTCAGTTGTGTCTGACTCTTTGCGACCCCGTGGACTGCAGTCTGCCAGGCTCCACTGTCCGTGGGGATTCTCCAGCAAGAATACTGGAATAGGTTGCCATGCCCTCCTCCAGGGGATCTTCCTGACCCAGGGAATGAACTCACATCTCCTGCATCACAGGCAGATTCTTTACCACTGATCCACCGGGAAAGTCCTCTGCTTCCTTGGCCCTTCCAAGAAACCTTGCTTTGCTCCAAACTCTGAAGTTTGTTTGGCCTCACTGTGCACCAGGCACACAGATTGGGTTTCACCACATCTGCTGAGCCACCCAAGGGCTGGTGCCCGTGGCAGGTTGGTCCCGGCCAAGAGCAGCCCTTTTCCTTGAGTCTCCAACAGTCCCCAGAGTTCATTCCATTAAAGAGAACTAGGAGGGACAGGTGATGCCTGCCGTTTTGGAACGAGGTTTTTTGGAAACAAATGTTGTGACCTACAGCCCACCCACCTTAGGTATGGGTTTGGGGTCTCTCCCCTACATACGTAAGCTGGGAATTCTACCTGCTCCTTCTGAGTTCACCCACTTTGGGAAAGCGAGCCACTCTGGGCTCATTGTGAGTCACCCTAATTCTCTCTTGGGACCCAGACCGATCTGTTTGGGGGCCTCCATGTGGGAATGGGAGTGCAATTTTAAACTATACTTAACCTGATCTCATCTCTGCACCAGGGTATTCTTCCCAACCTCACTGGCTTCACTTACAGCAAGAGTACGGCTTGGTCATTTGGCTTCATCTCTAATGGGGAACTGACTGGGTATCTCCTCTCTGGGGCAAGGGAACTGTGACCTTGAGAGACCATTCTGCATTGCACTGATGTGCCCTTTGCTTGGTATTTGACAGCAGCAGCAGTGAATAAGTACGGGTAATGACAATTCTGTTCCATCTTGTAGTCCACTAGGGTACACTTTGCAAAACGGGGAGATCAGCTTTGCTCCCATGAATGAAAGAAAAAATTTCACTGTAACACTGCTTGGCCTCAGCACCCCTTCAACACCAATGGCCCTCTAAATTAGAACATCCTTCAACTAGAACTGTTTTATAAAAGGGAAGGGAAATGGGATAGAGTTCCTTATGCATAGGCTTTTACACTATTGTGTCTAAGGGAGCCTTTTGGAATTGGTTTGGCTTTTATTTGGCGTGTGTGCCCAAGTGTCTGGGTACATGAATCCTAATACTGTTCTCTCTTCTGGTTTTGACCCTCATTAAGGGGGTCTTGCCATCTCTTCTTAAGCAGAAGATATTAAGAAGAGATGGCAAGAATACACAGAAGAACTGTACAAAAAAGATCTTCACAACCCAGATAATCACGATGGTGTGATCACTGACCTAGAGCCAGACATCCTGGAATGTGAAGTCAAGTGGGCCTTAGAAAGCATCACTATGAACAAAGCTAGTGGAGGTGATAGAATTCCAGTTGAGCTATTCCAAATCCTGAAAGATGATGCTGTGAAAGTGCTGCACTCAATATGCCAGCAAACTGGGAAAACTCAGCAGTGGCCACAGGACTGGAAAAGGTCAGTTTTCATTCCAATCCCAAAGAAAGGCAATGCCAAAGAATGCTCAAACTACCACACAATTGCACTCATCTCACACGCTAGTCAAGTAATGCGCAAAATTCTCCAAGCCAGGCTTCAGCAATACGTGAACCGTGAACTTTCAGATGTTCAAGCTGGTTTGAGAAAACCAGAGATCAAATTGCCAACATCCGCTGGATCATGGAAAAAGCAAGAGAGTTCCAGAAAAACATCTATTTCTGCTTTATTGACTATACCAAAGCCTTTGACTGTGTGGATCACAATAAACTGTGGAAAATTCTCAAAGAGGTGGGCATACCAGACCACCTGATCTGCCTCTTGAGAAATCTGTATGCAGGTCAGGAAGCAACAGTTAGAACTGGACATGGAACAACAGACTGGTTCCAAATAGGAAAAGGAGTTCGTCAAGGCTGTATACTGTCACCCTGTTTATTTAACTTATATGCAGAGTACATCATGAGAAACACTGGACTGGAAGAAACACAAGCTGGAATCTAGATTGCTGGGAGAAATATCAATAACCTCAGATATGCAGATGACACCACCCTTATGGCAGAAAGTGAAGAGGAACTCAAAAGCCTCTTGATGAAAGTGAAAGTAGAGAGTGAAAAAGTTGGCTTAACCAGAAAACGAAGATCATGGCATCCGGTCCCATCACTTCATGGGAAATAGATGGGGAAACAGTGGAAACAGTGTCAGACTTTATTTTTTGGGGCTCCAAAATCACTGCAGATGGTGATTGCAGCCATGAAATTAAAAGACGCTTACTCCTTGGAAGGAAAGTTATGACCAACCTAGATAGCATATTCAAAAGCAGAGACATTACTTTGCCAACAAAGGTCCGTCTAGTCAAGGCTATGATTTTTCCTGTGGTCATGTATGGATGTGAGAGTTGGACTGTGAAGAAGGCTGAGCGCCGAAGAATTGATGCTTTTGAACTGTGGTGTTGGAGAAGACTCTTGAGAGTCCCTTGGACTGCAAGGAGATCCAACCAGTCCATTCTGAAGGAGATCAGCCCTGGGATTTCTTCGGAAGGAATGACGCTAAAGCTGAAACTGCAGTACTTTGGCCACCTCATGTGAAGAGTTGACTCATTGGAAAAGACTGATGCTGGGAGGGATTGGGGGCAGGAGGAAAAGGGGACAACAGAGGATGAGATGGCTGGATGGCATCACTGACTCGATGGACATGAGTCTGAGTGAACTCCGGGAGTTGGTGATGGACAGGGAGGCCTGGCATGCTGCGATTCACAGGGTCGCAAAGAGTCGGACACGACTGAGAGACTGATCTGATCTGATCTGATATGAAGGGGGTCTTGGGAACTTGAATGCTGATTCAAGTTCTTTTGTAAGAGAAGCATGTGAATATGAGTGAGTGACAGGTATGTAGAAACTGAAGGAAATCTCACCCTGGAAACAGTCAAGATGGGGCTCTTTTGACATTCTGAAAGTGGTTTTTGTGTGTGCAATTAGTACTAAGCTAGCTTTCTAGGAGAAACATGCAGATCTTTGTGCCTTCAAGATGAAAATGATCTACCTGAACTGGCAGAAACTTTAATCATCTGTGATCCCGGGGTGGGGTTGGGGGTGCTTTTTAAACTCAAACTGGTGAAGTTTTAGATCTGTGTCTGTACAGACATATGCATATTTATGCATATATTATAAATACAATGTGCCTCCATCTCCAAATTGCATTGCTAAGCTTGGTTTGCAGATGAGCTCTGTTTAACTTAAAAGAACTTAAGTGCTTATGTAAATTCTCAGAAATATAAAATCTAGTCAAAATGAATTTCAGGTTCATATGATCTAGGAAATATTCACTATTAAACTGATATTTGGTATTAAATCTAGCCTTTAAGTGTGCTGGTTTAATATGACATGTTTCTAGAGTCATCAGTATTAAGTTTATCACTTTTATTGCATCTAAGAAAGTCAATAAAGCTCATATTGTTATAAAATCTGTCCACAAGAAAAACTATGATGAAACATTTGAGTAAATTAAATGTAAGAGCTCCCCTGGTGGCTCAGATGATGAAGAATCCACCTGCAATGCAGGAGACCCAGGTTCAATCCCTGGGTCAGGAAGACTCCTTGGAGAAGGGCATGGCAACTCACTCCAGTATTCTTGCCTGGAGAATTCCATGGACAGAAGAGCCTGGTGGGCTACAGTCCATGGGATCACAAAGAGTCGGACACGACTAAGCAAGTAACACTTTCACTTTCAAGAGATTTCTAGGTAAAACATTTTTTCAAATGTTTTAAAAAAAGAGAAATATTTCAACACACAAGTATAGCTTTTACTGTTTGCAGTAAAAGCAGGTATGAAGAATGGAAATCCATTTTGTTAAATGGAAAAAAAGGTAATTCTGTCCTAGAGTTGGTTGTTTCTGAATGGTAAAGAAACTCAGGGACAAAATAATATATAGAAAGTTTTAGAAAGTTTGTGAAAAAGGAACACTTAGAAAAGTTCATGTATGTGCATGGTCAGTATTGGCTATGATTAGACTGAATTTAAGTAAATAAAATTTATTATCAAGAATAGGCTGATAATGCAAGACTAGAATTTGGATTTTTGGTTCTCTCTCTTTGCTTTCCCAGCATAAAATAAAGTTTTCTTAGAGTGCTAAGCTGCTTTTGCCTTTTTGAGAGATCTGATTTTGACTTCATGTATTTACTTTTGAGATCTTTTATTGTCACTTTGGTTGGGTGAATGGTTGTTGTTTCACAGTGACTTATCATCTTCTTTGACTTTCTAGTATTTCTGACAAATATCAAATTCGATCTGAAGTTCTTTTGACCTCCAGCTAACTTTGGGGTGCTTCAGAGGAACCCTTGAGGCATCTCAGAGATTAATTAGGACAATTCAGTATGTTAAATTACATGGGCAACACTGCCAAATGAGTGATAAGCCTCCTCAGGTTATACTGTGTGGGCAAATGTTTTTACACTCTTAAAATTATATGGAATACAACATTGTGAATCAACTATATTCCAATAATAATTTAAAGAAAATTATATGGTGACTTCCCTAGCAGTCCAGTGGTTAAGTCTCCATGCTTCCACTGTATGGGGCATGCATTTGATCCCTGCTCAGGGAACTAAGATCTCCACATGCCACAGGGTGTGGCCAAATAATAAATAATAAAATAACATGGAATTTCTATAATTCTGATGTGTCCTAACAAAATGTTACCCCTAATTCTAGTTATTACAACCAAGTCTTCTGTCAGTTACATTGAGATCAGTTGTTTCACTGTACCTTTTAAGTCTTGTCACTCAGTTACTGTCTTACTGCTTTTGCAAAAATGCTTCATCTTCAAGAAGATTCACAAGAAAGGCTTTTTGACATGCCCTAGTTTCTAATAAATTTCAAATCATACCCATGAACTGGGTAAGCAAGTAAAGAATCCTAAAAGGAAAACCTGGTGGCTTCATAAAAAATGTTAACAGAAAAAAGAGTACTAAGGACTTCCCTTAGTGGTACTATGGATAAGAATCTGCCTGACAATTCAGGGGACATGGGTTCGATCCCTAGTTCGGGCAGATTCCGCATGCTTCAGGTCAACTAAGTCCCAGTGCACCACAACTACTAAGCCCACGTGCTGCAGCTACAGAAGCCTGCAGCCCTAGAGCCAGTGCTCCACGAGAGAAGCATGGCAGTGAGAAGCCCGTGCACAACTAGAGAGGAAGCCCTGCTCCCTGCAACCAGAGGAAGCTAGTGCACAGCAACCAGGAGCCAGCACAACCAAAAACAAGCAAGTTTTTTTAATGTTAGTTTATATATATAATGCATTGTGTTGATAATAGATTTAAGATCCATATCTTTACATTCAACTAAAAATCTTCTGGGGACAAGATTTAGGGCACAAAAATTCCTTAAAACTGCTAGATTCACTGCTTGCAAATCTTATACATATATACAAAAAAATCTTTCATTTTTCTTTCTGTACTACTTTAATTTTAAGATTAAAATTATTCCATCATAAAAGGAATGGGGTGTGCACTGGAACATTTTCTAAAAACGGTTAACAATAATTGTGTTTTCAAATGACAAACAGTTGCAAGGACCTGGTTTGTTTCTTAATGCTTTTTTTTCAGTTTTATTGAGATATAATTGACATACAACATTATAGTCATTTAAGGTATAACCAAGAACCTGTTTTGTCTTTTTTTTTTTGGTTGTATTTTAATGGCTAAGGGGCTTGCCTACTGCTGTCCCACAGACCAGGAACCCCCTGCCCTTTAGAGCTTCAGGAAAACTCTTAGCATCAGAAGAGTTTGTCAGACTCCCCTTGGTAGCTATTCTGTTCCCAAAATGGGGAGGGGGATGCAGTGGGGCACTAAACTTCAAGAGCCAATCAATTTAAAATATTTTTCCTTCTCAAAAAGGTCCCCCTGTCTATGTCACCATCTGCCTTTGGTGCTCTGTCCTCAGAGCTTGGACTCGAAAGTCGAGAAGTTTTTTCCTGGGGCCATTAGCAAATCTTCCCACTTACAACCGCATCCTGCCTCCAATCACAAGTCTATGACTCTATAGTACTGCAGGTTTAGATGTGCTGTCCTTGTATTTTTTTCTTAATCCATATAAGTAAGTCAACCTAAGGAGTCAGGGAGACATGAATTCGAAACATTCCTCTAAAGTTACCCTATAACCTTGAATAAATTGCCCTTTGAACTCTTCGACTTACAGTCTTCATCTACAAAACAGAAAGCAGCAGCCACATAAGGCTTTGAGGATTAAATTTTAAAACACTTAAGCAGAGGGTCTGGCTCACAATGCAAATATTTATAAACAAATTATAAAATTTGCAGATATTTTAGTCATCGTGAAAAGGCTGCCATGCTCTGAAGAACCTAAACCCACCCTCTTCCTTTCCATGTTGCACAGCATTATAGTTTAACTTTCGTGTGTACTACAGTACGCTCACCACCGAAAGTATCATTTCCATCCATTACCAGACAGTTGGTCCCCTTTACACATTTCAGCCTCCCCTACCCTTTGCCCTTCTGGGAAATACTACTCTGTTCCCTGGATCTATGTATTTTTATTTGGTTTGGTTTGTTCCTTTATTAAAACATTTTTTATATTCCACATGAGTGAAATCATACAGTATTTTTCTTTCTCTGTCAGACTTTATGCTAATTGAAAATAATACCATCAAGGTCCATCCAAATTGTCACAAATATCAAGATTTCATTTTTTTTCTTTTTTTTTTTATGGTTGAGTAGGATTCCACTGTGTAATATACACCACATCTTCTTTATCCATTCATCTGTTAATGGACAGTTAGGTTGCTTCCATATCTTGGCTATCATAAATAATGCTGCAATAAATATGGAGGTGCACATATCTTTTTGAATTAGTGTTTCCCTTTCCTTCAAATAAACACCGAGGATTAGAACTGCTGCATCATCCCTCCCTTTTTAAACTTTACAATAGTCTAAGTGAAATATGTATCTTTCCCTTTTGCCCATAAAACTATCACAACTGCATTTTAACACAGATATAATTTCTCTCTCAGCTTAAAAAAAATAATATGAGTGTACCATGAAATCAAATTTGGACACACACCTTAGAGAACATGGGTAGGAGTAAGTAATTTGTGTAACAAATTAAAGCACTCATCTAAACTGTTTATAAAACTAGAGATACATATTTAAGATTCTAGTCAAATAAAAATATGCATTTGCTTAGCTATCTTGCTCTACCAAATAATGTGGGTATGGGCACTGATATTTGGATACTCAAAATACAATACAAAATGTATGCTACAAACTGTAATGATTGGTCAACTTACAAGCACAGTAGAATTTAGGAACTTGGCTTCCCTGGTGGCTCAGCTGGTAAAGAATCCGCCTGCAATGAGGGAGGCTTGGGTTCGATCCCTGGGTTGGGAAGATCCCCTGGAGAAAGGAAAGGCTACCCACTCCAGTATTCTGGCCTGGAGAATTCCATGGACTGTATAGTCCATGGGGTCACAAGAGTCAGACACAACTGAGTGATTTTTCACTTTCACTTTACTTAGCAAGAAGCAAATATTCCCACGTCAAACATTTTAATCATCTACACTCTCTAAATTTGTAAATCCCTTCTCAAAGACTCAGAAACAGACTCACGCTAAGATAGGCAAAAGGTAGGGGTTACCAGGTCATACAAAGGCACATGAGGACTTCCCTGGTGGTGCAGCGGGTAAGAATCTGCCTGTCAATGCAGAGGATACGTGCTCGATCCCTGGTCCGGGAAGATTCTACATGCCATGGAACAAATAAGCCTGTGCACAAGCCACAACTACTGAGCCCACGCGCCTAGAACCTGTGCTCCACAACAAGAGAAGCCACCGCAATGAGAAACCTGTGCTCCTCAACTAGAGAGTGGCCCCTGCTCACTGCAATGAGAGAAAGCCCGCTTAAAGCAACAAAGACCCAGCATTGCCAAAAATAAAGAAATAATGTTTAAAAGGTACAAGATATCTTTTATATAAGAATGTATTCATGCTATTAAATTCAAAGCATCTGGAATTGGCTTTTTCTTCATTAGATGTACACACTTTCCCTGGATACAAATATATATAGAACTCACATAAGAGAATAAAGGGCAGCAGAACAGGCTATCTCAAAACAGTAAATGTAGAGAGGCTTTCTCTGAACTCCCCTTTATCTACCTAAAGACAGAGCCCCCCAAAGGAACTAAAGTATCATAGATCCCTCCCCGAGGGATTTAACCAGAGAAGATGACCTCTTAACTCCCCTTTATCTACCTAAAGACAGAGCCCCCAAAAGGAACTAAAGTATCATAAATCCCTCCCCGAGGGATTCAACCAGGGAAGATGACCTCTTAACTCCCCTTTATCTACCTAAAGACAGAGCCCCCAAAAGAAACTAAAGTATCATAGATCCCTCCCTGAGGGACTCAACCAGGGAAGATGGCCTCTTAACTCCCTTTATCTACCTAAAGACAGAGCCCCCAAAAGGAACTAAAGTATCATAGATCCCTCCCCGAGGGATTCAACCAGGGAAGATGGCCTCTTATCACAGCAGAAGAGGCTGACACCACACCCAAGCTTTGTTATGAAGTATCACACCTCTTTTCCTACTCTTCTAAAGGCCCTGTCTATTTTTCCTAAGTTATCTACTCTCACCTAAGACACCTACGTCCCCCTTTCCCTGTTAGGATCGTATTTTAGTCTAAACTCTAAAGCTACCTCTGAGTTGCTCATTTTCCTGTGTATCTTCCATGTATACATGAGTGTAAAACATTAATGAACTTGTTTTTCCTCTTGTTAGTCTTCTATTACAAGGGGTCTCAGGCAAGCACTGGAAGGATAGAAGGAAACTTTTTCCTCCCCTACAAGATCATCCATCATCTTAATTTTCTTCTTTTAAAAAAATATTATTTATTAATTTATTTGGCTGCAATGGGTCTTAATTGGGGCATGTGGGATCTAGTTCCCTGACCAGGGATCCCACCCAGGCCCCCTGCATTGGGAGTTTGGAATCTTTAGCCACTGGACCACCAGGGAAGTCCCAATTATTTGTCTCCTTAACCAATTACACTTAAAGCTGTTTTAAGAAGGCACAGTTGTGATCAACAACATCATATCATCACCTGACTTAATATAAAAACATTTATCTGGTAAAAATAATTACCTGATAGCAGTCTCCTTTAAGATTGTCTAAGACATCACCACACGTTTTTCGCATGTATTTCTTACATCCGTCAATCACCATTTGGTCAATGTTCAAAATAGGTTAAGGAGAAATTTCCCCTGTATTTGAACATGTCAAAGAATTCTGAAATGTTTTTAAAAAGTAAAGATGAACATAACATTTTTCACACTAATTTGGTATCATAAAGTTTAAAAAAATGATGAATGAGACAATGACTTCATTTGGGCACCAAGGACACTCAAAAGGCACTGAATTTCCTTCTAATGGAGAAGCTATCTCAGCAACTGCTGGGCAATCGACACGGTGCAAAGGTTGCCTGCTCTTTCATTCTCAATTCTGCTGCTTTGTTGGTGGCCTGTTGGTAGCCATATAAAAAGGCTACTGGTACTAAGTTGAAATCTTTGTTCAAAGTAATCATAACATTGCCTGTAGTATTAAGACAAAAAAGGAGGAAGAGAACAAAGTCCACCAAACTTAATCTCTTATACAGCAAAGGATATCTCTACCATAGTCACCATCTTTGGTTTCAGTTTGACTATTTCACATAATATGCCCCCGTCTCCACCTCCCAGAATCAGTACATCTTTGCCACTGTAATCTTCTTTGCCACTGCCCATGATGGCCCGGGTATACGCCAAATCACTTTCCGCCAAATCTAGGGAGGAGAAACATCCAAAATGGTGACTTAACCACAGCCTCAGAGCACCTGACTTATAATTCCAGAAACTGCTAGAATCTAGAAAATTCAGACATTTTCCTTTTCAGTCTTTAAAAACTCAGTAATATCGAGGGTTTTGATTTTTTTTTTTCCTTTTGGATTGTGGACTTTTCTTCATCCCGACTCGTCTAACACCCAACATGTTACCTACATAGATTATACGCATATATAGTTTAGTTTAGAAGAAAATTCAGTCTTTAGCCTGTTCTGATATGATAATTAAAAAGCAATTACATATTTCCAGATGAAATATAACAGCAGAGTTGCTTCAAAAGAATATGAGAGGGAGAAAAGTGGCTGGAGTTTAAAGGAAACAAGACTGGCCAGGAGTTGATCATTGTTGACACTCAAAGGTGAGTATATGTGGGTTCATCTTACTGTTCTGTCTACTTTGGTTTGAAATTTTCCACAACAAAAAGACTCCCTTATAAACAAGCAATTAATATAAAATAACCAACAAGGATCTTCTGTATAGCACAGGGAACTAGACTCAATATCTTAACAATAACCTATAAGAGAATGTTAATAAATATGTATTGTATATCTATGTATACATAAAAAAGAGTATCAAGACAAAGTTTTCATGGCTCTACTATAAAATATGAAAACTCAGACAAGCCACAGGTAAATCTAATGTAAATATTCATCTCAAAAACCAAACACACACAAAAATAACCAGCAGTGCCCAACGACACACCTGGACAAACCCACAATGGTGGTATGTCAGGAAAACACAATCTAAGATTGTCACTTTGTTAGGTGATTGGGGTAGAGATGGAATACTTACTAACATCCCCACTGAGGATGAGAATATTCCCAAATTGCTTTGAGTGTAAAATTTTAATGTTCTGGTAAGGTGAGTCTTCGTCATACACCACTTTATCTATGTCGTACTCAACCAGGCGACCATCCGCAGTGGGCCAGTATCTGTCAATGGCCCCTCCTCGAACTATGGGTGGTAATCTGGAAAAAAAAAGGGAAAGAAGGAAAACAGGAATGAGCCTTACAACAAACTGCTTAGGTGAGGCTGCCTTAAAAGAAGACCTAGGAACAAGAATGTTCCACATGGAGCCACAAAGCCTCAGACAAACTCCTAAATAGTATACAACCAACCTAAAACTTCAACTTTGAGGGCTATGTAAGAATGGCCACTACCAAATTTCAACACTGTTGTATATTAGGAATTAACTTGGGGCTTCCCTGGTTAGAATCCACCTGCCAATGGAGAAGACACAGGTTCGATCCCTGGTCCAGAAGATGCCACAATCCACGGAGCAACTAAGCCCATTCACAACAACTGCTGAGCCTGTGCTCCATTTGTGCACTCAGCTGCCAACTCACATCCAACTCTGTGACTTCATGGGCTGCAGCCCACCAGGCTCCCCTGTCCATGGGATTTTCCAGGCAAGAATACTGGAGCCTGAGCTTTAGAGCCCAGGAACCATAACTACTGAGCCCACATACTTGCAGCAACTACTGAAGTCCATGCTCCCCAAGAAGAGAAGGAGGAAGCCCTCACAGCACTAGAGGGTAGCCTCCACTTGCCACAACTAGAGAAGAGCTTGGGCAGCAACAAAGACCAGGCATGCCCAAAATCAACAAACAAACAATGTAAAAAGCACCTCTGCAAAAAAATGGATTTATTTGGCTGTGGCAGGTCTTAGTTGCGGCATGCATAATCGTTAGTTGCAGCGTGCAAACTCTTAATCGCAGCATGTGCGACCCAGTTCCCTGACCAGGCGTCAAACCTGGGCCCCCTGCATAGGGAGCTTGGAGTCTCAGCCACTGGACCACCAGCAAAGTCCCAAGAATTTACTTTTTAAAAAAACCTTTCTATAATACTATAAATTTTCCCTAAAAAAAAAAAAAAAAAAGTTGAAGGAGAAAATGGCCACTAGAGACATGCTTCACGCCCAAATACTCTAGCAGGAAGGACTCCCAAGAATGTCTGCATCACCACTTTGCCACTAGCACATTCATCCAAGTGCACACACATGTAATACCATCACCTAGCTCGGAATCCATGTTAAGTGTTCCCAACTGCCCCAACTATCTCCTTCATAACTATTCTACTTTTGAATAAGAATCACATACTGTATTTTGCTTTTTTACCCTCATTTCATCTAAAATAGATAGTTGTCACTGTCATCCCTTCCCCGTGTGTTTCATGACTTTCACATCTCAGCAAAGTCCAGACCAGGTGCTCTACAGAAAATCCCTCAGGTGGGTTTGCCTGAAGATCTCTTCAGTAGGGTCACATTGGCACATTATGCAACCATCACATCAGGGACACTGAGATGTATGCCTGTCCTAATTGGTAACGTTAAGTGTGACCATGTGGTTAAAGCCAGTGCCCCCAAGATCCCTCCATTTGCAAAGGTACCTTCTGTCCCTTTGTAATTATGAAGCAGGGTGTGTGTGGGGCAGGGTGGGGGGATGCTGGGGGCAAGTCCATGAAATCCTAGTCAAGAAAACCAGGTCAAGTTCCTGATCTCGACACACCTTCAGCAGTGGCATCTAGGAGATTCTTGCCTGAACCAATTATTATGAGAATGTCTGCCAACTGATCATTTTCTCATGCAGTCCTTTTTGTAAATCCTGAGTGTCTTACACAGATTGAGTATACTAGAAACTGCCAGCAGAGGTCACTACATGACAGGGAAAACCAGACTTAGAAAGGGGGCTTGGCAAATGAAGAGGAACACAAACGGAGCTCCCTGCACACACAACACAACCACGTGCAAGTTCTATGTCCTCAAATACAGTGGGGTTCACAGTAAGCAAACCCCAGGTACCTAAAATGCTGGGCTACCTCCAACTTGCTCTCAAAACTCTTTGCTCTCCCTGCTCACTTGTTTCCAAGAATACAGTCTGAACCTGTTACAGGTTAACAAGGCTTTCAATGAAGAACTATTGCATGCGTGCTAAGTCTCATCAGTCATGTCCTACTCTGTGCAACCCCATGGACTGTAGCCCACCAGGCTCCTCTGTCCACGGAATTCTCCAGCAAAGAATCCTGGAGTGGGTTGCCATTCCCTTCTCCAGGGGATCTTTCTGACCCACGGATCGAACCCACCATCTCTCACATCTCCTGCACTGGCAAGCGAGTTCTTTACCACTAGCACCATCTGGGAAGCCCCATGAGGAAATACTAATATCTGTCAAAGGCACTGAATTTACAAAGCAAGTTTCCATAAACTATCATTTAATCCCAACTCCTGATTTAACCACTTCTTCATCTTCTAGAACAAATGCAGCTGTTGGAATTAGACAGCTAAGTGGTTTTTCTTGGAAAATGTCGTTGCCCCGGCAGGACAACCCCCGAGAGCAGGCAAACAGGACTCGGGAGAAGCCTCTTCCACCCCTGGCTGATGAGTGGTGGGAGAACGAGCCCAGGTGACACTGGATGAAAGCAACAGCAACTCAAGGGCTTTCGGGGGAGGAAACCCACCCCTCGGGGTTGACAGCCAGCCAGCTATTGGCAGCTACTGAACTCTTGCACAAAACCAAAGTAAACAATGTCCATTCTCACATGTGTCAATGGTGCCTTAGGTGCAGGTAGAGCGCTTTATTGCAACACAGTAGTTTTTAAAGAGATTCAAAGAAGCAAGGATCTTTAAGGATGACTACACCTTGATGAATTACTCATTCTATGATACCCAGCAGGACCCTGGGGGCTCCTAAGCACAAAAGTCTTTCTTTGTCCCTCCATTTCTTGACTACAGGAAATAGGCTTCCTTCAGCCTCCAGGACCTTCCATGAGTTCCAGGGAGCAGCTTCAAACACATGCTAATCAGAGAAGTGAGGGGATATGGACACAGAGGAAGAACAGTCAGAAGAAACAAGAGGGCAGCCTTGGGGTAGAGTCCTGGTTCCCATCAAGGGATGCACACAAGGACATCTTTGAGAAGTTTGTACAGACTGAAATTCTCATCAGGTAGGAGAAATTAAAGGTATGCTGCCCACAGGGGAGTAATCATTTCCGATGTTAATGATTCAGTCTTTAACAATGTCATTCCTCAGACAGCAAAGCGGCAACATTTTTGTCCTTTTGAGGCCAAAAACAAAGGGCCTACGACAAAGTATTCCCAATAACTTCCTGCGCCCTCCACCCTGATTTTATAAAAAGATGTAAAAACAGTGACAAGGAAAAACAAGGCCTGTGCTGTGTTTTGAACTGAAATCGGAAATGTAACTGCACTCTCACTTCAAAAATTCCCACACCACAACCACACAGGAACCAGATTTCATGAGTGCTGAGGCCCATAAACGCATTTCATCTATTCATTCACCCCTAGAAGTAACCCCAATAAAAACAAAAATCTGGCATTTTGATGTTGGCCAATTCATTATCACCCAACTAAAGACACAGTGGGAACCCGTTCAATTCAGATGGATCAACTCCGGAAAGATTAGGTAAACTTTGCAGACAGGAAAAGAGGGAAATTTCAGAAAAGAGTGTGGGTGTGGACAAGTTACTTGAGGACCAGGAAGGGCCTCAGGATACATAAACTGAACTTGGGGGGTAAATAAGTCTGGCTGCTCTAACAGATTTCAGTCAAGTGGCCAAGTTCTATACTGTGTCCTGTGGTCCTGCTCTCTTCACATGCAGTTTCCTGCCTTGTATTCAAGTTGGTGGTTAAACAAGTTTCTAATTATTTTACACCTGTCCTGGGGCTTTCCTCCAGGCTGATCAAATTTAGCAGGATGAACCATTAAGTACTTAAACATCCTTAAACAGCCAGTAAGGATTCCCTCTTGTGGAAAATGCCTTGAACTGGAGAAGTCTGTATTCTGGTCACTTCTAACAGTGATGGTCTGACCTTAATCAAGTCTCTCTGTGTTACTACATCTATGTATTTGCCTTTATGAGCAAGCTGTTACTGTCGTTCAGTTGCTAAGTCCTGTCTGACTCTTTGCAACCCCATGGACTGCGGCACGCCAGGCTTCCCTGTCTATCAACATCTCCCGGAGCTTGCTCAAACTCATGTACATCAAGTCAGTGATGCCATCCAACCATCTCATCCTCTGTTGTCCCCTTCTCCTCCTGCCTTCAATCTTTCCAAGTATCAGGGTCTTTTCCAATGAGCCGGCTCTTCACATCAGGTGGCCAAAGTATTGGAACTTCAGCATCAGTCCTTCCAATGAATATTCAGGACTGATTACCAGGACTGACTGGTTTGAACTCCTTGCTGTCCAGGGACAGACCCATTTTGGGGGGTCCAATAAGGACCCACCCAGGGAGAGCAAGGCCAAACCGCTCAGAATAACTTACTGTGCAGCCATGATTAATTCACATTCTTAATTCCCAGGACCTGACAGACTCTGAAGTGAAGTGAAGTGAAGTTGCTCAGTCGTGTATGACTCTTTGCGATTCCATGGAATGTAGGCCACCAGGCTCCTCTGTCCATGGGATTTCCCAGGCAAGAATACTGGAGTGAGTTGCCATGTCCTTCTCCAGGGGATCTTCCCAACCCAGGGATTGAACCCGGGTCTCCCGCATTGCAGGCAGACACTTTAACCTCTGAGCCACCACCCCTCCCAAAGAATGCCAAAACTTTACTTCTATCAAAGCTCTTCTAACATCTGACACCACCAGCACATACGTCTGTGCTGTCCAACAGAACATTTCTCTGTGTTGTCCAATATGGCAGTCACTAGCCATTAGCTAGTGACAAGAGGGGAGTAAGGAAATGAACTGTTTTTGGTTTTTTTATTAACTTAGTTTTAAACAGACACAGGTGGCATAGTAGCTGCACTCCTCAACAAAAGCTTAATGGTCTTTGTCATCAACTGAAAAGAACCCACTGGGGGTGCTCAAGGTGGGTTGGCTCTGATGTTCTTGCAATGTCAATATCATCCTACCTGAAAGCACTGAGGCATATTTTCTATCATCCCATCCTGTCAAAATCTCTTAAAACTGCTTAATTATACTGTGGGGCCCAGAACTCTGAGGAAAGATAGATGATTTTTTTCTCTTCACTAGACACGGTTGAGGAGTTTTCTAGCTCCTCTTTGAGGTGCCAGCCCCATCTGATTCTCTGCATTACAGTTTCACCCCTTGGGATCACTGTACATTCTTCTGCCCCTGTTCCATTTTATCTAGCATCTCTCTCTCTATCTCTCTCTCTCTCTCTCTCTCTCTCTCTCTCTCTCTCTCTCTCTCTCTCACACACACACACACACACACACGCAGTTAGTCTTCTGCCATCAGGGCCATCTACATTAGCCTATCAAGTGGCCAGAAGCAGAAGTTGACTGATTTCTTCCACATCTTACATAGACACTGCTCAGGGATACTACCACCATTGCGATTATTTTATTGATTGTTTTTATTGTTGTTTAGTCACTCAGTCGTGTCCAACTCTCTGTGACCTCATATACTGTAGCCTGCCAGGCTCCTCTGTCCACAGGATTCTCCAGGCAAGAATACTGGAGTAGGCTGTCATGCCCTTCTCCAGGGGATCTTCCCCACCCAGAGATCAAACCCACATCTCCTGCATTGGCAGGCAGATTCTTTATCATCTGAGCCACCAAGGAAGCCCATTTTATCAATTAACCAAATATAAAAGAATATTCAGGAGTGGACTTACCGCTTTACCCGCTCAGTACTGTCCTGACTCAATTCTTTCATTCTTTCTTCTACTTTGTTCAAAAGCTGCAATAACAAGAAAAGAAATCAATGGGCTTATCAAATAAGCTGAGTAGAAGGGCTAAATTACAGACCAGGAGGTCAAGGTCATGTTGACAGAGCTGTCACTCTGGCAGGCGTCCAGATATACTTGTCCTCCCCCAACTCTCCAGCAGCCTGCGGGCCTGGCCCAATTCCACACTCCCCTGTCATCTATCCCTCCCAGTGCCAATCTCACTTCAGCCTATGGTATCAACAGTATCAAAAGGAAGGCTCAAGGATATTGCAGCTATTGATATCCTGGTTAAAGGTTTACATTCCCTCCAGTGCAAAGTCAAGTCATTTACTCTGTATTCAAATGGTCAAGGGAAAGATGAGAACCAGGTTACTAAAAATCACTTGAGGAACAATTATTTTTCTTCTAAAATCACTTATCTGAAGGCAGCCAAGTTTAAAATTAACTGGGAAGTCAGCAATTAGGTGAAAATGATTTTATTATTGAACTGAGCTGTTTTTGTGATCCTTAAATACTTGAGTAAATAAAAGTAGAAAACTGACACTATCGACTTCTTTGCCTTGTGCATCGCCGTCGTAGCTCTGAAGATCCAGCAACACCAATCCATGTGGGTAGATTCTCAAATTGGCAAAGCTACAGAGGAGAGCATAATTGTAAGGTTAGGAACGGTATCATGGCACTCCAAAGAAAAAAGGCACCAACCCAGTTAAAAGGCAAAACCACTGCTCTTTTTTCCCCTAAATAACATAATTACCCTGTGGCTTTCTTATTAGAGCCTCTTCATGGGGGCAGGGAGGCCAATCATTTAGGCAAGATTTTAGACAGAATCATCAAGTGCTAAGGTTTTCAAACAGGTTATTTGGCCCAGAAAGTGATTCAGCAGGAAGTCCTGTGAATCTGATTTTTAAGAAGGTTCCTCAGCAGTGACTGATCCCTCCTTAAAAGGATGGAAGGGTGGGGCAGAGCAAACTTGGTTCTCCCAATTTCCCTCGGAGTTCAAAACAGAGCCGTGGTTTTCTGACTGCAGGCAGGTGGTGGCTACATTCATTGAGTTAGCGGCCTGCAAGTCAGATCCAGCCCTTGGCATGTTTTGTGAAGCATGCAGATTAAATATGGTTCTTACATTTTTAGAGTTGTTTAAAAAAAAAAAAAGGAGCTCCTTACAGGAAAAGCTTTAACCTCTAATTCAGTGTGTCTGGCCAGCTTTTTTATGAAATAAAAATAGTGTATCAAACATGCATAAGGATTATCTGAAGAAACTTTTCCTTCAATTAGACATGTATATTTGTATATATGCAGATATGTTACGTGCACATCTGATATAAAATCACTTCTTTTTTAAAATATTTGGCTATGCCAGTCTTAGTTGGGGCATGAGGAATCTAATTCCCTGACTAGTGATCAAATTGGGCTCCCTGCATTGGAAGCAAGGAGTCCTAAGCCATAGAACCATCAGGAAAGTTCTAAAATCACTTATCTCACTATAAGGTGTGGTTAAAGAAACATTTGAATAATAATACTAAATAAGATGAAGAATTCTGTTCAGAGAATACAAGCAGTGTGCTTGGATTTAAAAAGATAAATACAACTAGTTAATTTTCACCTTCAGCCCTTAAATGGCCTCAAAATCAAGTTCAGGCCAGGGATACCACTAACTCATGTACTCCTGAACTAGCTGATCACCCCCCACCCCAATCTGCCACACAAAGGAGAGGAGCTAGGGGTCAAAGAATGATAGAGAAATGCCACCTCTTAACCAGCTAGGTGGTTCTAGCAAAGAATCTTCCACCAGAGAACTGCAGGAACACGGAGAATGCCAGAAGGTGGGGACAAGCACTGACCTCATCTGATTAAAAGCAAAAATAATGAAAGAGGAAAAGTTGCAAGGGGGCAGGGGGGGGGAGGGGAATGGAGACCAAAAAAAAAAGGTGACTGAGGACCAAGATCTTAGGCAACATGGAGATGGGTCCCAGCTGAGCAAGTGAGAGAAGAGGAAGACCAATGTGGAAACAAGTCTCTAAGCACGTTAGTGACTTCCCTGATGGTCTAGTGGTTGGGACTCTGTGCTTCCACTGCAGGGGGCCCGGGTTCCATCCCTGGTCAGGGAACTAAGAGCCAGCAAGCTACATGGCAAGGCCAAGAAAAAAAGTAAACTAAACATGTTAATTTTTCTTTCCTCTGTTTTCAGAAGCAATTTCCAACAGCTCTTATCACTCAAAAACTCCCTTCCAGGAAGAATTCTAAGTCTTCTAGAAAACTGGGATTGGTGTCTAGGGTAGAAGATTCAAGAACTGAAGTAGAATGGTTGGCCCTGTCCAGCCCCAAAGGTCCTTAGGAGGTGGTAGGAGATGCAAGGGACTTCCCTGGTGGCTTCACAGAAAAGAATCTGCCTGCCAATGTAGGAGATGCGGGTTCCATCCCTGGCTTGGGAAGATGCCCTGGAGAAGGAAATGGCAACCCACTCCAGTATTCTTGCCTCGGAAATTTCATGGACAGAGGAGCCTGGCGGACTTCAGTCCATGGGGGTTGCAAAGAGGCACACAACTGAGCAACTACACAAAAACAAGAGATTCAAGGCTTCAGCTGGATTAGAGGAGGAACCTACAAGGTGGCAGAGAGGCAAGGTCTGATTTGCTGTGGTCCCCAAGTTATGGACCGCAGCTAGGACAGGGAGAGAGGGGGGCAGAGAGAAAGAAGAGAGGCCAGAGGGTGTAAGGCCAGCTGCAGACCTCTGCTTCCAGGAGACTTGCCAGTAACTGGGCGAGGACGGAGGCAGCGGAGGGTCTGGGTAACCCTTGAGAGGAAATCACTTTAGATACATTGGAGGGATCTATTCCATGCACATATGGGGGTTTGCTATGCAGTCAGAAATACAGATTTGGGCTTGAGGGCACAGGGGTTAGGGTTTCTTTGAGAGGTGAAGATATGTTCACAGGGAAGAACTACGTGGACTTACAAAAAGAATAATAGAAGGGGAGGTGAGCTCAAAAGTACAAGTTTCCTTCACCTTACGACATTGTCTTTTGAGCCTCTCTAAGATGGGAGCAGGGGTTCTTTTAATTAGAAAAACAAGGGGGAGAATGTGGGACATTAATGAAACCTCGTGGAATTCTAGGACTTAGTTTCCATTGGGAGAAAAGAACGAAAGCCATCAAAAATACACAGGAGTTCACATTTTAAAATTAATAGTGCAAATTACTAAGACTCTTAACAGTTTTAGACTCTAGAAGATACTACATAGACTTAGGAAAATACAGAGAACTCAGTGCACCAGTATCTTCTGTTATCAGTCATTTCTTTTTTCTTTTTAACTTGGCTGTACCGGGTCTTAGTTACGGCAAGCAGGATCTTTGTAGCTGCAGCATACAGGCTCTTAGGTGCAGCATGCAGGATCCAGTTTCCTGACCAGGGATGGAACCCAGGCAGCCCCACATGGGGAGCAGTGTCCCAACCACTGGACCACCAGGCAAGTCCCCTGTTCTCAGTCATTTCTTAATTTAGGTTTCCTTCCCTAGTCTCAGGTTGACTTTCATTTCATATTGATGAGAGAAAAAGTCTAGATAGATCATCTATAAAGTCTTAAGGAGAAAACAAAACCCAAAATCTTAAACTCCTGGATGCCCCTAGCATCTTATCAAGCTCTTTGCAGACTTTTTCATCCTGCATTTGACTACAGTCTGCATTAACTGATAACCGCTTATTACAGTGCTACTCACAGTGGGGTTAACTGACCCACAGTATCAACATCCTCCAAGAGGAGCTTGCCAGAAATACTGTTTGGGGTGTGGCCCCAGACCTGCTGCGGCAGAAACTACTAGAGTGGAGCACAGCACATCTGGCTCACTGCCTGCCAGTTCACACTGCTTACGCTGCCCGAGGCTTCTGAGTCTTGGGCACACAGAATCACCTGAGGGTCTTTAGAGAAACAGCAACCCTCAGGGGCCTTAATCTCTGGGGGGAGTGCCTGGACGTGGGATTCTGTGACATGTTTCTACTGCGCAGCTCGGAGCACTGGATTCTAGTCCCCTCCTCAAAGACGCCAAAGGAGGAAAGGAAAAAAAATCTGGATGCCCCCCCACCACCACTCTTTAAACACACACACACACACACACACACAGCTGAAGCGCTCAACCTGGAGGCCCCCCCCCCCACCACTCTTTCCATACACACAGCTGAAGCGCTCAGATCCGAATAGGAGCGCTCACGGTCACCTCACCTGCCGTTTTTGTTTATGTACGTCGCTAAATAGCCATGGTCCTGCCAGGTGTGCACTGACTCCGTCATCCCCTGCTCCTGGAAAATGGACTGGAGGCCTTTCAGAATGGTCTCACCATCAGCTGGAGAACAGGGGGAGAAGGCAAGATGGTCAGATGAAACACTGAGAAGCAAAGCACAGTTTGATGAATGAATTTTTGAGAAACCCTGAACAGAGCTATGGGCATCATTTATCCCCTTTGTTATGAGCTAGAACTTTCTCAACCCTATAGGGAGTGGCTGCAGATTACCAGGTAACACAGAAAGAACAGCAACACCAACCACAGAAGAGCTGTGCCAAAAATGCAGACGGATAATTGAGCCAACTAGAAATAGCATAACAAAATATTCAGCCTAGCCAGAAATCAAATAAAAACACGATAAAAGACATTCCACTTTAGGTGAAATAACTTAATGAGGATCTAGAGTACTAGAAAAGGGTTTCCATCCATTGTGGATGGGTACCATAAATGACTTCAAAACTTTTGACTCTGTATTCCAGGTGTTCTGCAATAAGGATGCCTTGGTTTTTATTATTGGGAAAAAAGAAATAGCACAACCCAGTAACCTATTTTTAATTGATAGAAACTGAACAATTCAATATGCTACAACCTGCTAAGCATTCTGATGCCCCTCTCTCCCATCCCACGGGCTACCCCCCCCAACCCCCACCAAAGTGGAGCTCAGATCAAGGACTGAGGTCAAGGTTATAGAAATTGCATTAACCTCTGCGGGTTTACTTGAATCCAGAATCTTCAAGAACATCCAACAGTATGATACTTAGATGAAAAGCAAAATGCAATTAATTCTCTAGTTGTATCTGCCAAAGCACTCATTCCTTGAGAAGGTTAAGATAAAGAACCACAATGAGACAAAAGGAGTTACTCTGTACTGTCCCATGAGCCCACCACAGGCTGATGCTTTTTCCACATGAAGGAAGAGGGCAGGCTGAGAAGCGTCCAAACAAAGCACCCCCGTGACTTAAAGCAAGGGCAAAAAGAAAAAAAACGGAAGATCCACAGTTGACCGCAGTGCGGTTTCACAAGAAAATTACACTAGAATTCCTTCCATAAACTAAGGCGTGCCAAAATGGACTGGAAGAATTCCTTCAATCTACACAGAGTTGATCTCCAGTGACATCTGGAACACCTTCCAGCGCACAGTAAGAATGAGGGCTACAAACCAGGTTCAGAGCCCACCCTGGGCAGCAGATAGGTCTTATCCTGGCCTATGCAGACATTTTTTAGCATGTAAGTTAACTGGCGTTTGAAAACCAGACGATTTCATCTATTCCCACTGTTGAGGGTAGAAGAGTGACCCCCCCACAAAATATATGGCCACATTTTAACCCTCAGAACTTGGGAATGCAACCTGATCTGGAAAAGGGTTTTTGCAGATGTAGTAGTTAAAGATCTTAGAGTATCCAGGTAGGTCCTAATTCTAGTAAGTTCTTATCAGAGACTGAAGCCTGGAAGACACAGGAAGGAGGAGCAGGAGCAGGTGAAGACAGGGAGAGACTGGCATGTGATGGCCACCAGCCAAGAATGCAGAGCCACCAGAAGTTGGAAGAGGCCAGTGAGGACTTGCCCCTCGACCCCTTAGGGGAGCATGGCCCTGCTGATGCTCTGCTTTCAGACTCCAGCCTCCAAAACTGGGAGAGAATAGGCTTCTTTAGCTTGAAGTCACCAGTTTGTAGTACTTTGTTACAACAGCCCTGGCTGACTAATACACCCACCAAAATATAGATTTTAACTATGCTTAAAAAAAACAAAAGCAAATGCAGTAGCAGAGATGGCAGTGAAGGAGTGATTTCGTTCATCTTCTCCATTTCCAAACACAGAGCAATTAGGGTAGCACCGCCCAACCTCACAGAAAACATTTAGAACAAAACTGAACGACAGGCAGTGTGTATGCCTAGATAGCACGCCGCGTGTGGGTAGAGACAAGCATTCCCCACCCACAAACCTGTACGATACCACCAAGTGTGAGAGGAGCAAGTAGGCACAGCAAAGGGACTTCCAACCCCTCATAAAAATACCAACAGGAGTTCATCCCAAAGGGAGGGGCCCCCTGCTTTCAGATGGTGCCGCCTGGCAGGCCATGGGGCCCGGAGTCGGGTCAGGGAGTGTGGGGGCAGCCGAGCCCTGTGCTCAGCCAAACGACCTGAAGCCTCTTCAGGAAGGGGCCTTGTGTCCCACAACAGGAAGGGACCCCTGGAGGGGCGTCCACACCACTGCCCCACCCGAGCACAAGCACTGCCCAACGTGAGAGGCGACCTCCTGTTCCATGTAAGGCTCCCTCATTCCCAGCAAAACTCTGTGTTTGGGAAACTCATTTGACAAAAAATAATCTAGCTGGCTTTGCTATTCTGAAAGTGGTTTCAGGAAGTTAAAAGGGGGAAGCTTGAATTTTATCCCCCAGAACCATGGTTTTAAGACTGAATTTGGCCCCTGGGAAAAAAAAATTTCAATGTCAAACTTGATGGAAACATGTGATCTTGTTCTTTTTGGGTCTGAGAAGCCAGGGGTGGGGGTCAGGCCACCGTGGAAGTGACCAAGCTGTGGGGTGGTGAAGACAAGTGCGCCCGGCAATACTTGAACTGTGACTAGGAAAGCCACTATGCAATTATTCAATCCCTCCTTGGCCAGAACAGATGTTTTCTGTTTTGAAAGTGTATAAAACAAATCATCACTCCCTGTAAATGGCCTCGGGCCCAAGTTCAGTTGGCACATTCCACAACTGAACACAAACCCCCCATGATGGTGGAGGGGGCCACGCCGGCAGGGCCACCCTGCGGGTCACTGGCCAGGCTGTGTGCTGAACAAGAGCCCCGGGGCTGAGCTGGAGCATACTCTATCCCTTGGGTAGGAAAAGGGGGTGTCTTTGTCTGGTACACACAAAGCCCTTGACTGCTAGCCAAGCCCAGTGTGGCGACCATCCTAACAGAAAGGCAGAGGGGACTAACCTCCAGCCAGGTTGCAAATTGAAGAAAACACATTACAAAAGAGATCCAATTTAGTGTTCTTGTATTTCTATACTGTGGGCTTATTTCCCAATTCAGTAGAAATACCCTAGGTCTGAATGACCTTTCTGGTGGTCGCCGCCGCCTAGCTCCTGTGGCCATCTAGTGTGCCAGCCTTGCCAGGGACACAGGGATCACACCATTTTGTCCACTGTTCACCTCATGTCATATTCACCTTCCTCCAGACCTGGGGGCTCCCTTGTCAGCCAAGCTGCTCCCAGCCCTTGGAGAAGACTCCAGAAAGCAGAACTGGAGCTGAAACACCTACCTAGGATCTCTTTTCCAGAGCGAAGTCAAAGAAATGAGTTCCAAAAGCCTTAACGAGGTGACCTTCTTGGTCATCTTGATCCCAAGTGCTCAATAAATGTTTTGTGAGTCAAATGAAAAATTCATCTGGCTAAATTAATCATCCTATTTTTGTATCTTGTTGGAACACCCAGACCAGTAGTTTTCATGATCCTAGCTGCACATTATAACCACCTGGGGAATTATAAAACTTCTGATGCCACATCCTACACCAGTTATAGAAAACTTTGAGGGTGGGACCCAGGCATCACATTTTTAAAGCTCCCTGGGAAGTTCCAATGTGCAGCCATGTTTGAGAACCACTGATCTAAACCACTAAATACAAGAAAGAAAACCAAACTCCCCACTATCTCCAAACTAACCACACTCAAGTTACCAAAAGGTTCTATCGATAGAAATATAACAGGGGGCCTGAAAAAAGGCCAAAGTCCCTGCTAGCTATAGCCACAGGTTTCAGCTAGAGCCACTGCTCTGCAATTAATTATCCAATCTCAACCTCTGTGCCTGTCTAGTAAGGAACATGTAACATGACCAAACAAAATGTACTGGCTGTAACAGAATTACTCAACTTGGGTTGAAAATATGATGTGAATGATTACCCAAATTTGGGAATACCAGACAGCAATGTCATAAATGCCTACAAATCAGAAAATGTGAAAATAGATTCAATGATAAAAGAAATATAAGCACACCGGATTCAAGTTGACATGGTAATCCAAACTAGGCTAATAAAAATGTTGTTTGGCACAAGTTCTTAGAAAACTCTGCCCAAGCAAGAATGACATTTAACTAGCGAAGCACTCAGACAGAGCCTTCCACAGTGCTCAGCAACACAGCGACCTGTCCCAGGGCAAAATGTGTCCTTTGTCCAACGGGCAACTCAACGTCCTCATTTCCAGACCACTGCCCACTTTGTCTGTGTTTATTCAACAAGAACTTAAGAGGAATCAACTTGGAGGTCTGGTCCAAATTAAATACACCACTATCAAAAGAAGGCCAGGGAAGACAAGGTTTCATCTCCCTGCCTCATTTTGTCCCAGAGACCCATTTATAGGCCTCTCTCAGAAGAATGAACCTCATTCCTCTTACCCTGGCCGAATCCCAAATCTGTAAATATAGCTGGAACCTTCTTCCCGCCCTAATGCTCACCACACTGTCCTGATCTCAAGTCTGGAATCAAAACCCAGCTCAGACTTCCCTACTCCTTCCCACCAATGGTTAATAACCCTGCCACTTACGATTGCCTAAAGAGACCTGCCCCCCCCAGCTTCTCCCCAGAGTCCCCCACCAGAGCCTCTCTGCACCACTCAAACTCACTGGTCAGGACAGCCCTCACTTACACACCTCATTTCTTCAAATGTTAAAAAAGGAGACGACTGTTTACAGGGTCCCTATAAGGAGCCTGCACCAATGTTCGATCTCTCAATATCAGGCACCACCATTTAATCATTGATCCATAAGGTGGGCGGCCCTGTGGACGTAAGTTAAGTACATCAGCCATGTACTTACATCAGCCAAGCTTACTAGCCCAAATAGAAGAGAGAGTCCTGCCAATGAAATCCTATGACACTTGGTGCCCTGGCAAAAAGGCAGGGAAATATGCTCTGGTTAGATTTCTACTTCTTCAACTTTAAGAGGCTAAGATACAGTAACCTCCTTAACTAAGTGAATTCCATTAGAGAGGCTGGCCTCAGAAAATAAGCAATTCTCACATGTTTAGAAAAACTCTGGACTCTACCCCATGACCGTGACTTGCACCTTTAAGTCTTTTCTGACTTCAAATACTTCAACTAAGAAAATTCTGGACCTCAGGTGTGAGGGCTTTAAGCTACACAACACCCAGTCTCTGCCTCTGTGGGGCCACCACCCTGCCACAATCCCACTAGTCCCCTCTGCATAATTAGGCTGCGTTCCTTTCTGCTCGCCCACATTTAAGCAGCACCTGGCTTATAAAAATCAGGACCGTCCCACCCCCCAACTTTATTGTCTCCTAGGTCTCTCCCACGAAGCTCGAGTAATTTAAGCTCCAAGAGGTTGTTAATTATTTCCATGGTTGCACCATGCCCAAGAGGTGAGGCCCCAAACCCAGCCTCCTTCCTTTCCACCTCCCACTCCCCAGACTCTGGAATTTCCAGAGCTCCCTGCCCTCCCTGATACTTGGTACCAGGCGCCCTCTGATCAACCTCCTCCACACACATCCAGGTCAGAGAGCCCACCCCTACTCCCGCCTCCTCTTTTCAGACATCTGCACTCTCTCTGTGGGAGGATGGCCCTGAAGCTGTGGGCAGATCCGTTTGCAGCTCCCCACAAGAGGAAACATAAAGGCAGGTATCCTTTCCCCCCAACCTGAGACTCTGATGTGTCAGAGAACCTAAGAGCCAGGCTTGGCTTGTGCAGTTTACCAGCTTTTTGGTCTTCTTGACAGACCCCTAAAAGAGGAAGCAAAGGAAAAGGGACTCCGAATACAGTTGGAAGCAGTTGAGTACCTGCTTTAAAAGTCCTCTCAGGTATCCTCATCTTCACAGTGGTGTGTTCACAGGACCATATGCTCTGGTCACAACTCAGAACTGTACGCTAAAGTGTACTCTATGTAAAATATATCATGTTTAAAAAAAATCTTCCAGAGTTACCAACCCCACTGGCATAACCACTCTGAGAACAACAAAATAGCATAAGCATTCCTCATGGGCCCCGTTCCACCCCAGCTGACAGCCTAAGGGTTCAAGAACAACATCCTTTGAACGCACACTGAATATGCTAGATTTTTTAAAAAAGAATATTGTGAGGCAGAAGCAACAAGGCCACATTACTGAAATTAAATGATAAACAGATGTCTTCATAGTTTATCAAAAACACACTTAAATTTAAAATTATGTTTTTTAAAAATTAAATTTTAACAACAGGTCTGTGTATCAGAAGACTTCTCAGACATTCAAAAGCCTAATTCATTTCCAGGGATTAAAGTGAAGGTCAAGCAGGTGCTTCCTCAGTCTGTCTTAGGTTCGACAACTTGGTCATATAGTCCCCGTTTCTAACAGCTGCAGGATGATTAATCTCATCACACAAAACCCACACCAACAGGAATGTTCAAAGCAGCATGACTCACAGTCAAAAAGTGAAAACACCCAACAACCCATCAAGTTATAAATGAATAAGCAAAGTGTGATACTATCTACCCCGTGGACAATTATTTTGCCACAGAAGGAATGTGATATTGACATAACCTACAACACACGCTGAGCGGAAGAGGCCAGGCACAAAGGACCACACACTGCATGATTCCATTTATATGAAATGGCCAGCGAAAGCAAATCCCTAGAGACGAAAAGCAAATTGGTGGCTGCCAGGCCCTGGGATACAGGGATCTAGAAGGAATGAATGGAGTGACGGCCAAGGGGCATAGAGTTTCTTCCTAGAGTGACGAGCATGTTCTAAAATTGTGGTATGGTCGCACAACTTGGAATATAATAAAAACCACTGAACTTTAATTAAGCAACTGTATGAGTCATATCTCTCAGCAAAGTGGTCCAAAAACATTCAAACAAACAAACGGCACTTTTATACTCTCAGTTACTGTGAGGTAATCAAGGCAACAAACTTCCAGAAGCCAGTCTCTACCCTTCAATCAACCATAAGACAGGCCCCAGAGACTTCGCTGGTCCAGTGGTTAAGACTTCAAGCTTCCACTACAGGGGGTGCCGGATCAATCCCTGGTCAGGGAATGAAGATCCTGCAAGCCACTTAGCCAAAGGAAAAAAAAAAACAAAAAACAAACAGGTACCAGTTCAAAGGGGTCGCAAGGGGTGGTCTTCTGTACCCATCCCCACCAATCACCACCCTCATCATTTAAAATGTGTTTGAAGGGCTGCCTCATGTAGATGCTGTCTGAGGCCTTGGAGATGGTTTCCTGCCACTAACACATGTCTGCAGCCCATGTCAGTGCCTTGGGTGCGATCACAGCATTGCAGCTAGTCATGAATACTGTATTGTATATTTGAAAGCTGCTGGGAGAGTGGACCTGAAAAGTTCTCATCACAAGGGAAATAATTTGTAATTACGTGTGCTTACGGATGTTAAGCAGACACTGGGCTATCATTTTGCAATATTTCCACTTATTGAATCATTACCTGAAATGTTATGTCAATTACAACTGCCTCAATAAAAAAATAAATAAATAAATCCCAGCATCAGGGTGGGGCTGCAGAATTCTAAAAGGGACAATGACATCAAAACTTTGGGCGTATTTTCAGAGCACAGTTTCTGATATGCACAGAGAAGAAAAACTAAATCAGGAAAAAATAACTCAAGACAGAAAGCAAAGGACCTATTGAAGTTGAATTGACAGCCATATAACACAGAAATAACACCCTAGCTCTTTTCATGCAAACGTATGTTAAGGAAAACCATATGGGACTGTTTACAGTACCAGCCACAATGACTATTTTTTAAAAGTCACACTGTGGTGCACTCAGGATACTGTCAACACATTGCTAATTGCTTCGCCACCCGGCCTCCCCTTTCCCGGCCTCCCCTTTCCCACCGCAGGAGCAGTGAAAAGGGCATTTCCCACAGTCATGTGGGCCCCCAACACCTACTGGGGAGGTGGCAGGAGCCTGGCTCTACTTTAAAATAAGAGCAACTTAGAAACAATCTCCTTAAGAAACTAGAGGAGGATTTAAAAAAAGAGTAATCTATGAGACACAACTGTCATCCCTCTACACTCTGGAACCAGAACACTAATATTAATAACATAGTGTAGCTCTTCTTCCTGGTACGGCCATTTTCCTGAAGACTAGGATACTTTTCAAAGTACAGCCACCACCCACAAGCCTCAGTGGGCAAAGGCAGGGGGGGACCTCCTGCCCCAGAGGTGGCATGTGGCTCAGACTCTCCCATCCTCACATCCTGACTTACCTACGTGGGAGGCTAAAACCAAGATTTATAAAATGAAGCAAAGAAAAGGGAGACTAGGCAAAAGCCTGGCTTTCTTTTGGTGGTGGGGGAGCTGACACTTTTTGTTCGTTGGCCACAAGGCGCTGAACATCAAGCCGCTTGCCCTCTCCTGGGAGCCGCTGGAGAAACGCCATGGCCCTGGCTTTCAGGGGAGAAAGAAGGCAACCAGCCTGGAGGTGTGGAGGAGACTAAGGGAAGATCACCAGGTCAGAGGACACAGAGAAGAGGTCACAGGCACAATAAACCCTCTCGGAGGGTCAGGCTCACCCTGACAGACAGGAAGGGGACGTTCAAGGGAGCTAAAGCAGACCCAGCAGCACCCCCAAAGGACAAGCAGGTGGCAAGAGGGGAAGGACAGGGTCTGGGGCTGGAGGACAAAAGACCTGAGGTGCCTGGCCCAGGAGGACCTATGATACTTTAGTTCAACACTGCTGTCCGCCGCGGGGCATGGAGAGAGCTCCAGACACCACCTGCCACCTCCCCCCATCTCCGGAGCGGCAGGGGGAGGGCACACGACAGGCTGACCCAAGGAGGCACGGCCTTCGGCTCCACTCTGAAGGAGAACAAGATTTCTTTCCCAAAGTAGAAAAGGTAGGACTTTTTTTTTTTTAAGTCCAGGAAGGATGAAATAAGTTTTCCAATCACTTAAACAATATGAATATCCAGCTTTCTTCCCACTATTTTTAGGGGGGCAGGCTCTCTCCCAGCTCAGACCTATTATGAAAAACATGTATGTTGCTATAAAAAATGCTACGGTTTCTGCCAGAGTTTTTATGCTAGGCTGCAAATCAACCATGAAATACGATTTCCGGAGATAAAGCAGTTTGGACTTTGTGAACTTGGATGTCAAAAATCACATTCATGTCAGAAATGCCCCGAGGCAGCCCAGGCACCCTCCCTTGCTCTGGCTTTGGCTAGGCCAGACTCAGCCAAGTCGACACCCAAGTCTGCCCACCTCAGAAGGGCCCAGGAGGTACCTGCAAAGTGAGTGTGGCTGGAGAATGGCACAGCAACAAAGACTGAGGGCACAGGGAGGGGGCATGTGCTACGACAGATGGCGAGGCACCTGGGACCTGTACTTGCACATTTTCCAGACGGCTCTGAAGCTGGCTTATATATCTAAAGGCAGCGGTGAGCAGGCTTGCTTTGTGAAGGGCCACACAGGAATGACGACAGGCTTCGCAGGCTGAGTCGGGTCCTGTCACAATCGTTTGTATGCAACTGAATTACTGCCCTTTAAAAAGGCAGAGGGAACTCCCTGGTAGTCCAGTGGTTAGGACTAGGCACTTTCACTGCCAAAGGCCTGGGTTCAATCCCTGGTTTGGGAACTAAGATCCCATAAGCCTCTGCAGCATTGCTGGAAATTAAAAAAAAAAAAAGTAAAAAGGCAGAAATCATTCTTAGCTGGAGGATGGTACAAAAAGATGCCAGAAGGGCAGGATTTGGTCCAAGGGCCTTAGTTTGCTGACCCCAAGTCTGAGATCTTTTCCAACTCTAAACTCTTAAACAACAAGCACGGATGCTCAGCTGTAATTCAACAAGCTGAATTCTCAGAAGTGACATTCTAGAATTCGAGACTGGAATAATCCAAGCAACATTTTCTACATTTAACTTAGCAACTTACTAAATATGGAAAAAAATAACAGCTAATAACCTGCATAACTAAGAACCCTGCATTTTAACGAATACATAAAAGTTACATTAGTAACTAATAGGAATAGCCTCACACTAGAGAGTTAAGAGTATTTTAAAGTACCAGCCTTCATTTTAAAGTCTCAACCCACAAAGCTATGCTCCCACTTCAAGAACTTAGAAAATGCGAAAAATAAACCCAAAGCAACCATGTTGACGTATGGCAGAAACCAACACAATATTGTGATTATCCTTCAGTTAAAAATAAATAAAAAACCCAAAGCAAGCAGAGGAAGGGAACAGGATAACAGCAGAAATCGATGAAACTGAAAGCAAAAAACTATAGAGAAATCAGTGAAGCCAAAAACTGTTTCTTTGAAAAGATCAATAAAAGTGACAAACTCTAGCAAGACTGATGAAAAAAAAAAAAGATACAGATTACCAGTATTAGGAACCAAAGAACTATCATTCTAAATGCTGCAAACACCAGAAGGATAATAAGGGAATCCTACAAACAACTGTATACACATAAATTTGACAATTTAAGGAAATGAACTAATTCCTCAAAAAACACAAACCACAACCCACCAATATGAAACAGGTAATCTGAACAGCCCTATAACTTAAGGAAATTGAACTTGAAATTTTAAAATTCCAAATAAAAGAAATCTTGAGGCCCAGATAGTTTCACTAGAGAATTTTACCACACATTTAAAGAATTAAACACCAATTCTACATAATCTCTTACAGAAAATAAAAAAGGAGAGAACACTTCCAAATTCATTTTATGAAGCCATTATCCTAACAGCAAAACAAGACAAAGTTAGCCCCAAAAGAGAAACCTACAAACCAAACTAATACCCCTCATGAACAGAAACACAAAAATCTTTAACAAATTCTTTAAATCCTTAATTAATTTAGCAATATAGGAAAATTATTATGTACCATGACCAAATGTGATTTACTCCAGGTATACAAGTTCAATACTTTAAAAAAAAAAATCAATCTGATGTACCGTATTAATAAACTAGGGAAGAAAATAAAAACACATGGTATTAATTGATGAAGAAAAGTATTTGGTATACTTCAACACCCATTCAAAATAAAAGCTCCCAGGAAATAAGAACAGAGGGGCATGTCCACAGCTTGATAAGGAGTTATCTACAAAAAACCTACAACCAGCATCGTACTTAACGTTAATGGACAGAATGCTATCAGTAAGGAGGCAAGAATGTCTGCTAAGTACTGAAAGTGCAGCCAGCTCAATAAGGCCAAGGCATCAAGATGTACTCACGGTGACCGAGCTAATAAGTGGTAAAGCTAGGCTCCAAAGTCAAGCAACTGGTCTCCAAAGATCCAGTGCTTTTAATCTCAGCACAGTTTTGTCTCCTTTAGTTATATATAGGACAAGAATAAGCCATTTGTCTCACATACCAACACATCAATAGTGGTTATCTACTTGTCATAAGATCAGAGATCTGGGTTTTTCCCCATTTCCTTACACCCTGTAGGGAGTCTAAAATGAGCACATAACTTAAAACGAAAACACCTAAAAAGACAAATGTATAAACCAATACTTGAACAGCTTCTGCAGTTTCTTCAAGGAAAGCCATACCCTCTATGCAAAGAAAAAAAATATGCATGCGAACTCTATTAACAATTTAACATCCGCAAAATGCTTTCTTTTTAAATGACCTATCATATTCCAAACAGAAAAACTGGTGTTAAGCTCTTTTCCTCTCCAACCTAGACAGATCCCATTTAGGAACATCAAACACTTGGACTGACAGGCCCACGACTTCCTACAACCCCAGAACTAACTGGGCCACTTAGCTACAGCATTAAACAGTTCAAAAATTCAGTGTTAAACCCCTACTGTTTTCCCAAGTGTGATCCACAGCACTGGTTCTAAGAAAAGGGGTCCCATAAGTCAGTCACAGGATGTAATGCACGGCACAGTGACTACGCATTGGTGACTATAGTTAACACCATACTGCATATTTGCAAGTTACTAAGAAGAGATGTTAAAGTTCTCACCAGAGGAAAAAATAATTTTCAAATTATGTATGGTGCCAGATGTTAACTAGACTTACTGCAGTGATCATTTTGCAATATATACACATATCAAATTATGACGCTGTACACCTGCAACGAATACAGTGCACCTCAATAAAAAAAAAGAAAGGGCTCCATGTTGAACCCAGTTTGAGATCTCTTCTAATATTTTCTAGAAATTCAGAATGCCCATTATCCTATCAGTACTGCTTGACCACTGTAATCTGCATTTGGTGTTAAATATAACAGTAGCCTAGAAAATGCTCAGGAGTCTCACAGGAGAAATTTCCACTCCAGGGGAAAAGAGAGTCATGCAACAGAAACCCATGGAAGTGTTATCTTAAAAATCAAAATGTCTTCTTAAACTTCTGCTTTAGTAACTTGGAGTGGTCCTTTAAGCAGACCAACCTTCAAATCACATGCCAACCCTTTATTTTCTGCCTCTTTTTTTGGCAGCAAAACTTTCCTTATCTTTCAGTAAGTGAAATTCACACCTCTTTATAACTGATCATCTTTACCCACTGGCAGAATTTCAAAGTGCTCAGCACTAAGTATTGCAATTAGCGTGAAGTGTTTTATGTATCGCTTGACACTCTTCCAAATATTTTATTGGACATCCCACCCAACAACACAATGTGTGGGATCCTGTTATCACTGGTGCCTTTATGCAAAGGGTGAAATTAAGGTACATGGGAAACTACCCAAAGGGTCAAGTCAGCTCAGGATCCCAGAAATTGCTACTGGGTCTTACCAGCTCCTTTTGACTCTGCAACTTAGTGCATAAATATCTTTCATCACAAGTACAGCCACTAGTGCAGGGGCTCTTTCCAGAACATAAGCGACATCGTCAGTTTAACAAAATGCAAGCCCACCACAACTTAGGGCTGCAGAGTTGTCTTTTCCCGGGGTCTGGAAAAGTGCCTAGCTGTAAGGGTTTAAAAGAGCATTTGTGCAATGGTTTACATACTTGGTTTGCAGAATTCAATTGAGGAGGTTTCCCGACTTTTCAAAAGAACTGAGCCTGTAATTAAACTACCATGAAATGGTGGTTGGAGCCACAGAGCACACCAGCAGGTTTAGCTTACAACTGCAGTGAAATGGTGGATTAAAATGCCCAGAATATGCGTGACTCCAAAAACTAAAATCAATAATAGCTTTCTTGAACACGTTTCTAAACAGATGCTCAACCACAATCCAGTAACTTTCAAACTAATCCTTACCTGCCAAGGGTTACTATAACCACGGTGGTCTCAATTCAAATTACAAAGTCCATAATTACAAATCTTTCCATGGTCCCAAGTTCAACACCAAACGCTCTAACTTTTCAAAGTTTTGAGAGACCACAGCACTTCAGTCTACCTCCCAAGAAGGTAGGGAAGGCCTTCAAATAAAACCATTTACATTATACAATTAAGAGGATACAAAGAGAGACTTCCCTGGCAGGCCAATGCTTAAGACCCTGCAGGGAGTGGGTGTTCGATCCCCGGTCAGGAAACTAAGACCCCCACATGCTGCATAGGGCAGCCAAAAAAAAAAAATAGGAGACAAAGAACATTCCAAACTGCTAACTCCTCCACTGCAAAATGAAACCAGCTCTCCCCCACAAAAATAAAACAAAAAACCCACAAGACAAACCATCTACCAGTCGGTTATTAAACTGGAAAACACTTTTTAAGAAACCATCACCTGCAGAGCTTCAGATTACTTGAAAAAAATACGTCTTGTTAGCTGGGGTGGGGATTATTCCTAATACCTGGATTATAGAGTCAATTTCTTAAACAGCTATCATCCTTTGCAAAGCATCTAAAACAACTAGAGAACTACCAAGTAAGAACTAGGTGAGGATTTTTGATATAAAGCAAAAGTATTAACAATTTTACCATATGCTACCTCTACAGGCTTAAAGATATGGGTATAGTTTCAGAACTGTACTTGAAAAAACCATTAAGGTTTACACAATTTTTAAATGGCAAGCTCACAAGATGAATTCCGAGCAATGTGCAATTATTCAGCCTGGGGTCAAATAGAGCACGATCAGAGCTATTAAGAAGCTTGCAGAGTTGGGAGCGAAGAGCATGCCAAACGTAGGCTGACTCCAAGGAGGGACCTTCCCAGGCAGACTAGAAAACATTTTCAAAGACAATTAAGGTATGAGAGAATACCTATGTAACACAAAAAATACCTTCCCTGGGGCTGTTAGAAAATTAATTCTAAGTCCAGGTGCTATGTGGAAGCACAAGGAGTGTGAGACTCAATTGTGTGTTGGGTGAGGATACAGAATGGGTAGAAACGGACCTTCATGGACCCTGCAAGTGCTGATAAGGACTCTCAAGTCATTCTGTAACGTGATGAAACGTCACAGGAAGGCTTTGAAATGGGAAAAGGGGCAGGGATCTGTTGACTGAGCCCTTCCCCAACAAGAGAGACAAGTTGAGAGATTGTGGCCAAGAACAGTAGCCAGGGAAAAAGTGAGCAAGGAATTTGAGAGGGTAGCAGGCACAATCCACAGCACTTAAAGACGTGGATGGGCATGGTTTCTGGTATAAGGGGGTTTTTGTTTTTAATGAGGATCCTATTACTGTGTGGTGGTTTTCATACTTAATCAGCATCAGAAGTGCTGGGAGGAAAGCTGGTTAAAAATGTAAATTCCAGGTACTACCCAGCCCTCAAAGACTGTGATTCATGTCAGTCTAGCGTGGGGCCTGTGAATGCCTTTTCCCCACTCAGCAGCCGCCCCAAGCTTCATTGTTAAAGCAGGGGTGTGGGTGTGGGTGGTGTCATGGTGGTGGATAAAGTGTAATGGGACAAAGATAATGATAATGCTGAAGGGGAAGGGAAAAAGCTTTTTCTACGCTTGAACAAAAGAACAAAAAAAGCCAGATGCAATAAAAACTGGCTTAAGTTTTATGCTTATAGTAATAGCTACTGAAAATACACAAAGATGATGTTTCCACCAGAAAGCAGCTCAGTAAACGCATGCAAGAACAGGAGTTTGGTGGAGAGGTCGATGGTTCAGGAACTCAGGGAGGGGTCACCTGAAGCCACAGGCTTTGCTGGGTACGAAGCACTAACGGACCTCAGTGCAAACCTCAGGGGAAGGTAAGGCCCATCCTCCACCCTGCCGGCACCATGGAGACTTCCAAAAAGAACCAGGGAAATTTTGCTAATGATTGGCCACCCAGATCACAACTTGGTTAGAACTTACACTGGGGATTTCTCTACCTCAGCACCAGACATGATGGCTTGTCAATGCTGTGCACTGTAGTATGTTGAGCAGCATCCTTGGCCGACTGGATGCCGACAGCACCTCACCAAGCTGAGGAAACAGCGATAAACTGGTGGAGGGCAAAGCAGGGGACATGGCCACTGAGACGCACTGCCTTAACTCAGACGCTTCACAATTGTGCAATTAACAAAAAGGCCTTGGAGTCAGAGAGACAGGGCTTTGAATCACAGATACCCCACTTAAGAGAAAAACTTCAATGTGCTTATGTGTTCACCTTTAAAATGGGGATAAGAGAACCTACCATATAGGGCTGTTGTGAGGATTACATAAAATAATGTCTTCTGAGCTTAGGGCAGAGCCTAGCCCAGGAGACAACTAGTAAACATTGGCTTTCATGTTTTCAGAAAGATGTTTTGAAGAAGCAGGGACATTTGCTTACAGCTTTGGCCTCGGTGGAAGTGAAGTGCAGTGAAGTCGCTCAGCCGTGTCCGACTCTTTGCGACCCCATGAACTGTAGCCTACCATGCTCCTCCGTCCACGCGATTTTCCAGGCAAGAGTACTGGAGTGGGGTGCCATTTTCTTCTCCAGAGGATCTCCCGGACCCAGGGACTGAACCCAGGTCTCCTGCATTGTAGGCAGACGCTTTACCATTTGAGCTACCAGGGAAGTCCTAACCTCCTCCCAAAAGGAACAATATAGAGAAATGACAGTTCCAGTCCTCTCTCTAGCTCCTAGGATCTATGGGTTGACGGACTCCCAAAGAGCCACTAGACACAAATCAGGGACTCTGTGAACATAGATGAGAAAAACATACATCCTTATTTTCACTAACTGAAACTTAACATTTTATTCATTGCTGCTTGTAAAACTGCACATTACCAACTACCTGGCCATTGTCACAACAGAAACGCAGTTTTTGCTTATCAAATAACAGCTGAAATACCGATTTTCATGGCTCTACTTCAAAATTATGGAAATTATGAGGCCCGAAGCTAGACTATGTTTTAATGCGTTACTAAAGAAGCATATATTACTATTTACTATGCCACATATTAGAGGGTTTATTTTGAAGATTTTTTTTTTTTTAAGGGTTATTTTACGCATTTAAAATTCTTATGCTAAGAAGCGTTCCACAGGCTTTCCCAATGAGGGTTAAAGGCGATATGATTTAAGAACCCCTATCCTACACCTTTTTTGGCTAAGCCCTTAATTCCCAAGGATACTTATGTTGTTTTTGTGTTTGTTTTTGGCAGTGGCACCCGCTTGCAGGATCTCAGGCCCCAACCAGGGATTGAACCCAAGCCATGGCAGTGAAAGCCCAGAATCCTAACCACGAAGCCATCAGCGAACATCTGTGTTCTTAATGTATTAAATAAGATTTTTGTTATGAAACTAACTTGTTCATTTGAATGGCACAAGTCACTTTGTTTCCCTACCTCAACTATATAGATCAGTGGTCCAAAAGGTGGACCCAATAGCACTGGCCACGTTTCCCCACTCAGGACCCATTCTCCACATTCTAAAGGTAAATGTGTGCCTGGTTTTCCTCTAGTGGACTTTAGCTTTCCACATTTAACGTAACACCAACCAGGTACTGTATTTAACCAGTACTTCTCAAACATCTATGATGTATCAGAACCAACAGGTCTGTATCCCAGACCATGAAGGTCAGCTTCCAAAGATACTCCCAGCCCGGGGATGAAATGGACATGAAAAAGAAGAGTGCTACCTTGCCAGGGCAGGCAGAGGTCAGGCGCGCCTCACTCTCCTCTACCTCTAAGGCACACTTGCTGGCTGCCTGATGTAAACAAACCACGTGTCCTCCACCTGCCCAGAGATGCTTACGCTATACCAATATGGGACATGTTTACTCTTGTTAGCCTCAGGCTGAGAAATCACAAAGTGTTTTCTAGGCTCAAGGGTCTTCACAGTGAAATACTTCACTTACAAGATCAAAGATGAGATTTTTTTTTTTTTCCAGCAGCAATTAACATTTCCTGAGTTACCTCATCAACCAGAACTAAACAGGCACAGCCAGGCCCAACCTATAATTGGCTGCAATGGCCCAGTGGCTGCTGGGTACTAGCTGGCTTGCAGTGGTAACTATGTTATACAGAATCGCAACATAGTAAAATAACTAAGTGGTTCAAGTTTAATTCCAATAAAATCACATCATGGAACTGGAGCACTAGGAAGGATTACTGACAAATGGGAAAAAGAACATGATTCCAGGCTCCACAGGCATTTGACTCACCCTTGAGTCACATCCAATACTCACATGCCAAGAGTAATGTCTTTTGACTCATTATTATCAATTAAAATAAATGTTTTTGGAGACCTCACAGGTGGTAGACTTCTCACCAAGTGCCCCTTAATGAGAACCAAAAACTTTGATCCTAGTTTAGCCAGATCCCTTTATTGTACAAGGGTAGATACCTTAGGTATCTCACCCAAAATCAAGTGATGGGGGAATACAATTAAGAATCACGGTTCTCCTTCTCCAGAAACAGTTCAGCAGAGACTCAAGATCTAACACAGATGCATAATCACATGTCCCCTTAGTATCTTCTTTCTTCATCTTGCCATCAAAACTTTTTCATCTTGAAGATTAACAATCTGGGAATTAAGAGTAACTGGCTGGGAATTCTCCTCAATCTTTTTTTTTTTTTAATTTTCTCTGCACACAACTAAATTATTTAGATGCTACTTCCACACCTCACCAACTTCGAACCTGCCAGCTTCTTTCTCCTCCTCCCTTCCAAACTGCAGGTCCAGAGTTCTCTCTCCCTCTCTAACCAGTGACTGCCCCAAATGTACAAGTTCTCTAGTTTTTCCCCTGGCTTCTACAAAGGAACACAGAAGGCCATTGGGAACGGCCTGAATTAAGCTGAAAAGTGTTTAAGGCTTCAAGCAAGGGCACTTAGATTGAGGGAAGTGCCAAATCTTCCAACCTCATCGTTACCCTCCTGACAGCCTAGAAAACCCACGTTCAATGAGAACAGGTGAGTGTTCATACATGCTTGTCACCAAAAACTCAACTTAGCGGCTTAGTGACCTTGAACCACTATTTCTTCCCCAAGCCTCACTCTCCTCACCTCGAAGTTGTGTATGCTAGAAACTTCACTAAGCCCTAAAGCTAGCAGGCTAATTACTCAACAAAACCTTTTTAGCTATCTGCAATCACCATTTCATCTTCTGATTCTCCCCAGCCATCTCCAGCCCCACACCAGAAAGGAGCGAACTAAGAAATGCTTTTTTCTCCTTGTCACTTCCCCACCACCCAAATAGCCTGATACTACTTAACAACCTTGCAGTGTTTTACAGAAACTCCATTGAAAAGTCCGGGGCGGGGGAGCCCTACGAAGTGTGCACTGTCCTCCATTGTTACCATAAGGCTCAGAAAGGTTGAGAAAGTCACAACCAGAGCCAGTCAAGACACGACGCAAACGTAGGTCTTCCTTCTGTCCCTAAAGTCTTATTTTTTCCCTCTCATGTTATGCCCTTGGAAAACATTTACATTGGGAGAATGCTGAGTGAGTACTCAGAAGTTAAAAAAAAGGGGGGGGGGAGGGGGCTGAGGGAGAGAAAGTGTGAAAATAATGTTTTCAACAGTAACAGAAAAGATGGCTCTAGCTTCAATGAGGAGGAAGACAGTGAAAAAGCAAGACCTGGGTGAGACCTCCAAGTGGGACGGACGGGAAGCGCAGATTCAAGTCTGCGGCACTCACAGGTTTAAAAGCCACCAGAAAAAAAGACCAGCAGTCCTACCCCTCCCCCCACCCCCACCCCGTGTTAGAAGCACCAGAAAAAGGCGTGCAGAATACCCTTCGTCTCCACGATTCCTGCAGTCGGTCCGGACTTTCCCAGCCCTCTGTTCTGGCCGGCTCGCGGTCTTCGAAGCCTCCCTGATCCCGAGACTTAACAGTTCCCGCGCTCGGACCTCAACCCCCCCACCCCCGCCCAATAATAATATAATCATCGTTTCCTTTTCCCCTGCCCCGTTCCTTTCCGGGGGAATCTGTCTCCTACGCAGTTGTCTGAGAATTCTACGAGCGCGGCGCGGTCCTGCCCCAGGCCGGCTCCCACGAGGGGAGCCCCTGCCCCCGGGGAATTCGCCCGCCTCAGGGAACTGGGAACGGGGAACGGTCCTGCGGTCCGGCCCCCGCGCGCGCCCCCACCCCGGAGTCTTCCTCCCGCGCGGGGGACGCGAGGGGACCCCGACGGGACCCCGACGGGGACGACCGATCCCTCGTGGGACGCGGGTGGACGACCCGGGCCCCGGAGGCCGGCTCGGTCCGGGTCGAGGAGGGAGCCGGCGCGGCCCCTCAGGGCCCCGCGCTCCCGCCGGGACCGAGCGCGGCGGGAGGAGGAGCGCGGCCTCCGCGCGGGCGCCGGTGCACGCGGCAGCCGGGGAGACGCCCGCGCCGGAGCCGGGGCCGCGCGGCCGTCCGCATTGTTCGGCCCGCGGCGCGCGCCCCGCCCGGCCCCGCCGGCCCCAGCCCGCTCGGCGGCGGGAGCGACAGGGCAGGTGGCGGGCGCGCGCCCTCACCTTTGGCGCCGAGCATGAAGTCGAGGGTGCTGTGCCGTGCTGCT
The DNA here is from genome assembly GCF_002263795.3 of Bos taurus. Taxonomy (NCBI): domain Eukaryota; kingdom Metazoa; phylum Chordata; class Mammalia; order Artiodactyla; family Bovidae; genus Bos; species Bos taurus. The sequence goes on from NC_037357.1 coordinate 121,367,111, forward strand.
GCCATAGTGAGGCGAGGCCCTGGGCCATGCCTGGGGAAGACGGCCGGGGAGACTGGGGGGGCCGCGCGGCGTGTCAGGCTGCGGCCGGCGGGGAGTGCGCCGCGCCGGGGAGGCCGAGGGTAGGAGGTGGGAGGGGCCGCCGGGAGCCACCCGGGGCGCCGGGGGCGGGGTCGGGCCCGCCTCTGGGAGGGAAGAAGAGAGGACGACCGCAGCCCGGGACTCGGAGCGCCGGGTGTGAGGCCGCGCGAAGGCAATGGTGGAAACGTGGGCGCCGTGCTCCCCGGCGTGCGTCACCAATGGCCGCGCCCCGCGCCGAGGATCGGGCGGGCGCTCCCGCCGTCCGTTAGGTCACCTTAGGTTTAAACAGCGCAGCACGACTTCCGGGGGGCACACCCCCCGCACTTCCCCCAGACCGGCCCCCAAGCCCAGGCCCCTCTGATTTCCTGGCCAAGCCAAGAAAATGAAATGCTTGGATCCACCCTGGAGTCTAAAAGCACTGCCGCCTTTTTCTTAACTCTTCAAATGCTACAATTTAATCCATTAGAATTGTCATTTCCATTATCATCAGCCAGGGCCAGCTCTGCGTTTCAGCACCGAATAGAAAGCTCTTGGGTATTACATGTTAGTTACCTACGTTTTTTGTGAAAAATGGGCACCGGGAAGAAGCAAGTGAGAGGCAAACTTGGTTAACGTTAATTTGAAAAATTACAGCTTCTAGAGTTGCTCGTCCATCACTGATGGCTGGCTCTGTTCATGGCAGTGAACCTTTCTGCTGCGGGCTTCTCTATGACTTCAGGGTTCTAGCTGGTATTCAACAAGATGTGCAAAGGAGAGGACATCAGTATCTGGGCACTAAAGCCTTCTTGATGACACTATCACTGGGCAAAGGCCTCCATCATCATATCAGTCCTCTGTGCCTCTCCCTGCATTCCCAAGTTCCTCAGGAATTGCTGAAATGGCCGGACAAAGTCTAGATCAGTGAGCTCTACCACCTTGTTACAAGCCCAGGGCGAACCTAGATATTAAACTTTTCTCTTCTGCAAACACTCCCTATTGGCTATTTGCCAAGTCCTTCACCTTTCTTCAAGAACCGGGCCAATTTCTTCATCAGTGGCCTTCGATAGACCATCCTGTTAAGAACTGGATCTGCTTTCAGCCCCCACATTGATTTTCTCCTGCCCAGGCCACCTGTTGGTTGCCCTGAACGGTTTCCTTTCATCTGTGGATCCCAGGGTCCTCAATTTCAGTAGCTATTCTGCTATCTTGGCCTTCAGTCTCTTATCTTCAGACTGCAGCTCCTGTTTGCTTCCTGGAATGTTCTCCAGTTCTGGCCATTCCTCTGGAGTTAGGGCCCTGGGAACCCAGTTGTCCTTCTGCCATGTTGCAGGGGCAACAGGGCTCTGACAGGCCTCCTCAGGCTCAGAAGGGTCCTGTACTTGGTTTAACTTTCTGCTCTCACTGTCTTGAAATTGTTAATAAATCTTGAACGAGGGGCCCCTTGTTTTCATTTTGCCCTGGGCCTGCAAATTATGTAGCCAGTCCTGCTTAGCAGCTTGTGTCTTGGCAGGACAGCTGACAGCGGCCAGAGCTAGTGCCCGGCCTTGACTCTGCAGGTACAAAACAGACAGAGAGGAAAATCAAGACACTCTGCCATTAACTCATCAGACAGCCACAACAAAAGCAGAGTTTAACAGAAATGCTTCATAATGTTAGCATAGCATCAGAGATAAATGGGCCTTGAAATGGAGCCAGCATTGTTGGGGTAATTTAAGCATGTTTACAATGCCTGTATCACCTACCAACTACAGGATCCTGGCAAGATTGTTAAAAGTAGGACATGGACAGGAATCAAAGGCTTGAGGCCTTTTTAAATACCTCCAACTGGGCTGTGAGTACCTATCTGGATTCTGGAAGGTGTTCTCCTTGCCTGGGTTTTATAATCTAGGCCCCTCGCTTCAAGGCCTGTTAGAGGACGAATAATCACTTTGTGGAAACTGTTTGTGTTAGAGTTGATTGGTGTCTTCTGTGCAACTGTGGTCACATCAGAGAATTCAGCAACTTATCCTGCAACAAAAAAGCAGAAGAGGGACTTCTTTGGTGGTACAGTGGCTGGGGTGTGGCATCTAGTTCCCCAGTGCAGGGGACCTGGGTTCCCTGGTTGGGGAACTAGATCCCACATGCCATGACTAAAGAGCCCACATACTGCAACAATCTGACCCAGTACAGCCATTTTAAATAAATAAATTTTTAAAAAACAGAAGAGACTTACCCAACTCCAGCCTGCATTTTCGAAGCAACTTCCTCATCATCAACAAAATCTTGGCAATGGTGAAAATGTAGACATCATGGATTAATGTCCTCTTGACTGCCCTCATCTATTCTTGGCCCAAAGGAGTCCTGAGACAGAGAAAAGCAACGCCTGGTATGTGACAAAAGCTGGCCAGGCACTCTCCTGTTGAACACAAACAATTCCCCAGAACTCCAACATCAGACGAGGGCACTCTGAGTTCAAGATAGGACTGAACAAAAACAGGACCACTCCGGAATCTTGTGAGAACACGGAGCAGGAACTTGTCCAAACCACCAAAATCACCGAATGTCCCTGGGTCCTGGCTCCTAGGAGTGACTTTGGCTTCTTCACCAATCCCAGCCTTAGTCTGGTCTTCCTCCTGCTCTGTAAGGTTACTAAGACACCCCATCAGGACTCAACCCTGCTTCCTGACAGCACCCAATCCAGAGCAATGCCCAGCTTCCATCAGCGTTCCCCAGAGAACCCAAGCCAGGCCCCACTGCTACATGTGGTCCTTCCTGAGCCCTCTCTCTCTGTGATGCCCATGGATCCCCACACTGCAGGGCTATTCCACTGCAGGTGTTGCTATGGGGTGGGGTGGGGAGGGGGCGCAGTGGTGGTGGGTGTAAGATGGTGACAATAAGATTAAGTCAGTACTTAGAGGGGAAAAACTGCAGGTGACCCTCTTTGCAAAATGCTACTCACTGTGAGACACTTCTCTCATCTAAAACTCATGTTGCAGGGGTCCATCTGCTTATAGGCAGTCATGCCAACTTGCACGTCGGCAACAGTTTGTAAAAACTCAGAAGAACCACACTATCCTGCACAGTTAATAGCAGTAACTACCTTCTGGGAAGAAGAAAATCGAAAACAGAAAAGAACTGTGTTAAAAAGGAGAAGGCAGTGGTGGTGGCAGGGAAGTGGGAGTGCTAACTGGACACCTCCTCGGGCTAGAAGAACCCAGAGGCCACCTATTGGGCTACAGTCCAAACCTTCCTTGTGCAGAGAGGTAGGGGACCGGCGGGGAGCGCTACCCAGCAGCCCTTTGTTTTACTGTTTTGTTTTTTGCTTTTTCACCAGTTCGCTTGGGACCCTTGGAGACATTCTGCCTCCCTCCCTCCTGTGTACAGCTGTGGTGAAATCACTTCCTTTCTTAAAAATAAAAAAGAAGAACTGGCCTTAGCTGTTAGGGTTACAATGGCTGACAGAAATCTGGATCACTCCCCCACCATTTCTCAGATGAATGTGAGCCTCGCCTAGCTAGTTAAACATGATTTAAATTTCTGATTAAAAAGAGTATATGTCCGAGAGGGGCCTGGAATCCTTGATACAATGATTCTCAACTTGGCTAGACACTGGAATCACCTAAAGGACTTTAGAAGCTCTTGCTGCTCCCTGAGCCTGCAGCTTAGGCATTGGGTTATTAAAATAAATATATAAAAACCCAGGCGATTCCAATGTAAAGTGAAGTGTGACACTGCCAGATCCCAAAGCATTGTAAACCCCATAGATAAACCCACAAGGATGGCTCTGATACAAGTAAATAAGGACATTCAAAAGCCAGAAAATAGCAAGTGTTGACAAGGATGTGGAGGAATTGCTGGTGGGAGTATAAAATGGCAGAGTCATTGTGGAAGACAGTTGGGCGATTTCTCAAAACACTACACATACAGTTACCATGCAACCCAGCAATTCCACGCTTGGTATATATACCCAAGGGAATGGAAAAACAGGTGTTCAAACAGAAGCTTGTACACGAGTGTTTACAGCAGCACTATTTACAATAGCCAAAAGGTGGAAACGACCAAATCTCCATCAACAGATGAATGGATAAACAAAATACTATTCAGCCATACAAAAGGAATGAAGTACTGATAAATGGCACAACACAAATGAACCTTGAAAACATCATGCTAAGTGGAAGATGCCAGTCACCAAAGGACAAGCACTGTATGATTCCACTTGAGATGTCCAGAACAGATAAGTCCATACAGACAGAAACAGGGCTAGCACTTGCCAAGGGCTGGGGGAAGGAGGGAAGTGAAGTGCCTGTTTAATGGGTGCGGGGTTTCCTTTGTCAGGGGATGAAAATGTCTTGCGATTACATACAAGTGCCCAAATTGTAAATGTACTAAATGCCAGTGAGTTTTTCACTGTAAAATGGCTAATTCCATGTTATGTACATTTTACTTCAATAAAAAAAAAAAAGAAGACTAAACCAAATTTGTAAGGTAAAGCTCTGTAGAAATTTTTATTAAGTGAACTACATCACCCATAGCAAATTTTAAGTAAATGCCTGATGGAGTGGACTTGAAGTGAGAAAGTGAGATGTTTGCAAAATGGAGCAGAATTGAAGGCTGCTGTGAAACCAGCCTCACGGTTGTGGTTTTCCCAGAGAAGAGCATCCTTCGGCCTCAAATGCTAATTTGAATCTTTACAACAACCTTAAAAGGTAGGTACAATTATCCCCATTTTACTGATGGATTAACTGAGGCACAAAGAGGTTATGTAGCTATAAGTGCTGGGGCCAAGACTCGAACCTGGGCAGGTGGCTCCAGAGTCTGGCTATCTACCCTTTCATGGTGCTGCCTCTGATCATCCTGCCGGTTGTCTCAAAGCATCCCCATTTTTCTTACAACTCCCCAAAGCTGAGGGGCATAAGTCGGCCCGCCTCCCCCCAGCAGACGCTCCCTCTCCATTACAGAGTATGCGATTGGAGAAGGTGTCCTGTCTCCCTCCTCTCTGGAGCCATCGCCTATCTCTACAAAACAATTTCTGGGGTGAATTCCTACCAAACCTCCTACTAGCTGTGTGACAGTGGACAGGTTCATCAACCTTTCTGTGCCTCCTCTTCCCCTCCACCACCCCACAGCATTACTCCAGTTTGAGAAAGCCTGACTTAGAGGGAAAATTGGAAGCCTGAGGCTCTATTGCTCAGCCCGGAGAAGACACACAGGGCCAAACTTTTTAAAGAAAACCTCCTTGAGACTCTTTACAAAGTGCTCATTGCTCCAAGTGAAATGCTATCCAGGGACTTCCCTGGTGGTCCAGCTGTTAAGACTCTGCGTTTCCACTGAAGGAGGCACAGGTTCAACCCATGGTCAGGGAACTAAGATCCTGCATGCCTTGCTGGTGTAGCCATAAGTAAATAAATACTTAAATTGCCATCTGGAAAAAAAAAGAAAAGAAATGCTGTCCAACCCATCCCATTTCCTCCTTTCTTCTCATTTCCAGCAAAGAATGACGCCTTATGGGGAGGGGAGACTAAACTGTTGTAAGGCATTACCTAAGTGCCGATGCCCAAATAATGACACAATCAAAATTGTTACCAAGAAAATAAAAGAACATGTTTTGGTCCCAAAAGTAATGCCCTGGCTTCTCATCTGAATGCAGCATTCACTACAGCTATACTCAATGCCTGCTTAGTTGCTCAGTTATGTCCGACTCTTTGCAACCCCATGGACTGTAGCCCACCAGGCTCCTCTGTCCATGGGATTTCCCAGGCAAGAATACTGGAGGGGGTTGCCATTTCCTACTCCACACAGCTATATTCAAAGGTGTAACTAAATTCTTAACTGTTAGCACTGCTGCTGCTACTGCTGCTAAGTCACTTCAGTCGTGTCCGACTCTGTGTGACCCCATAGATGGCAGCCACCAGGCTCCCCCATCCCTGGGATTCTCCAGGCAAGAACACTGGAGTGGGTTGCCATTTCCTTCTCCAATACATGAAAGTGAAAAATGAAAGTGAAGTCGCTCAGTCGTGTCCGACTCTTTGCGACCCCATGGACTGCAGCCTACCAGGCTCCTCCATCCATGGGATTTTCCAGGCAAGAGTACTGGAGTGGGGTGCCATTGCCTTCTCCGGTTAGCACTAGTTACATATATATAATACATTTCTGTTGTCAAACAACTATCTGCTACTCTGCTAAGTCACTTTAGTCGTATCTGATTCTGTGCAACCCCGTAGAGGGCAGCCCACCAAGCTCCCCCGTCACTGGGATTCTCTAGGCAAGAACACTGGAGTGGGTTGCCATTTCCTTCTCCAATGCAGCAAAGTGAAAAGTGAAAGTGAAGTTGCTCAGTCATGTCCGACTCTTCTCGACCCCATGGACTGCAGCCTACCAGGCTCCTCCGTCCATGGGATTTTCCAGGCAAGAGTACTGGAGTGGGGTGCCACTGCCTTCTCCGTCAAACAACTATACTTCAATAAAAAAATTGTGATAAACAATAGATACATACTTTTCTATCATATTGATTCCTTGCTTCCTCTGTCTCTAGGGAGGTAGCTTGCAGAATGGTTAGGATCACAGCCTTTGTCAACCACCCTGGTTCCTAATTTTGATTCTTCCATTTGCTTGCAGGTGACCTATGGCAAATGATCTAATCTTTCTAAGTTTCTTCAACTATGAAGGAGGTATTGCAACAGCATCTCTTTCACATGATTGTTCTGAGGATTAAATAAATTAGTAGAAGTATAATAGCGCTTCAACAGTGCCGGGCACATAGACCACCCCATGCAATGATCAGTTATTAGTGAGTTAAGACTAATGTTTAATTGGTAGTTTCCTTTGCCCCAGTCCAAATGGTGAGTATCTGGGGGTTTAGAGGGCAACTCCCATTTCAGTTAGGGGAGAGGTAAAAGATTTGCAAAGCTCACAGAGGGTCCACTTATCTTAAATGTATTTGCTACAACTCAGCAGTCAGAGATAGTCCCAGAAGCTGACTGCACTGGGATTGGACATAAGCCACCATTTTGCAGCACCATGCCCTTTCATCTGCTGGGCATTTGAGTCTTTGTCCTCACCTGAAACACCTCCTTTCTCCCGTGGAAAAGCCACACATGAGCATTCAAGGGCCAGCTCAAATGCCACCCTCATCCAGGCAGAGCTGACTGCTCATTTGCTTGTTCACCTGTGTTCCCACAGCTCATTGGTCAGCTCTCCAGTGAAGAACTTCCCATCTTGCATTAGTGGCAGCATGCTAGTGCTCCTCCAACTAGACCTGTGTTTCTCTCCAGCCATCAGTTCTCAAATGAGACAACAATCCAGAAAAAGCACAGCCCAAGTTTAGATGCTTGTTAGTGAAATGAAGGCTCAGGGAGAGGACTGTAAGCAGTTAGGGTAGGGGTCCCCAGAGAAAGAGAATCACCCATGGCTTTCTTGAAAGGAGAGAAGTCATTTTTGGCCTAAGCCATTTTGCGATCTAAGCCTGGCCACAATGCTTGCCCTTGAACAGGCCTCAGTAATTCATGATTGCAAGGGAAGTGAGGGGATGCAGGAACAAAGGAAAATCAGTCAAGAAACAATAGCTCAGCAATAAAACAGAGTCCCAGTTCCTCCTTAAGGGATATACACAACAATCTGATACATTATCTTTGAGTTCTGTGGGAGCTAAGGCCCGCAGCCAGGTGGAGGATGGAATGAAGATGTTGACCTTTTCTGATCCTTAAGACTTCAGTCACCTAAAGCTTGAATTCTGTCAACCCTTGCCCCAGTGCTATGCTAAATTATTCTCTGCCCAATTCACAAATATGCATGTACCCTTAGTTTAAAACTTCCCATTTGGTCTTTGGGGAGACACTGCTTTGGGAAAGATCCCCGGTGGGTGTTCTCCTTACTTGCTGCAAGTAATGACTCCTTCCTCCTCCTGATCGATCTCTGGCTTGGCTGTGTCTTTTGACTTGACACCCACCAAGAGATGAACTCAGTTTTTGGGTAACAGGACTCTGGTGCCCCAGTTCCCAGGCCAGGGTTCTTTTCTTTAAACTCCATTGTCCTTGTGTGCAGCTTCCATTATTGAATGTCCACTATGGACCATAGTATTTGTAAAGTACTGTAGGTTCTTTCTCATTCAAGTTTGGATCGCTCAGTCGTGTCCGACTCTTTGCGACCCCATGGACTGTAGCCCGCCAGGCTCCTCTGTCCATGGGATTCTCCAGGCAAGAATACTGGAGCGGGTTGCCATTCCCTTCTCCAGGGGAACTTCCAACCCAGGGATCAAACCCAGGTCTCCTGTACTGCAGGCAGATTCTTTATCAAATGAGCTACCAGGGAAGCATATGTCATTTCTAATCCTTGCAACCCAACAAGGTTTATCTCCTATTTAAAGACAGAGACACTGGGACTTCCCTGGTGATTCAGTGGTTAAGACTCTGTGCTTCCTCTGCAACGGGCATGGATTTGATCCTTGGTCGGGAAAGTTTCACATTCCCTGTGGTATGGCCAATACGTAATAAATAAAAGGGTTTGTTATTAAAACATAAAAATGAAAAATAAAGACAGACACTGAGGCCAAGTGCATACAGGGGTCAGTCTGACTCCAAAGTCAGGAGACTTCTAGTCTACGGTGTTGCCTCTCAGTCCTGGAAGTGAGAACAGAAAAGAGCACTGAATGGTTCATTTAAAACTCACTCATTCTACATGCAGATAATTGTTGTTTTAAGGAAAGGAGAGAAGAAAAGGAGAGATTACATTTTGGCATGCAAAGGCAAAACAATAAATATTCTTTTTTCCTGTTCCTGGATCCCATTACAGCTTCTTCAAAGCAAGTGAATTTATGCATGTTGACACAGCTCTTATTTTAAAATCTTCTTTGGCTCAGTTTTCAGCTTCTTCCCCTTGGCACAACCAGTCCCATGACTCCCCTCTGTCAGGCTCTGAGAATCTGCCCAAAATCATTATGCAGCAGTTACTGTTAAGATCCATGCTACAAAAATAATTCACTTCTCTCCAGTATGCCATAGGGGTTTCTTCTGTTTTTACAGTATATTACGTAGTATAGCACCATGTTAATCATAAAGGTCTTGGACTTTAAGGATAAATTAATATTTTAAAAATAGATTTGCAAATATATAGTTTTCTCATTATTGTCTGAAATAGTATATATATATATATATATATATATATATGTGTGTGTGTGTGTGTGTGTGTTTTGCTCCCACTCCTGCCTGCTGGGTCTAAGTATATTTTGTTTTGATCTAAGTATACCAGTTTTCATTAAAACTTCACAAGTAAAAATGAATGGGTATTATTTTAAACTTGCTTCCTTTAAGAAAAAAACAGATTATTGCGCTTTGGTTATTTGCAATTAATCAAAACTAATTCAGAAACTTCACATTATCATGCTTGTGCGAAATAGAAAATCATACTGCAATGCAAGATGCCTGCCAAATGGGAAAAATAAAGCTCAAAAAACCTTCCATTGCTGTTATAAAACAATGGTAAGATCTCCAATCGGGCCAAACCAACATCATATGCCTCCCGCTGGGATGTACTGAGAAGAACCCAACATCCTTACTGTGGTCTTTTTTGCCAAAAATGAATCTAATCTACTCATGAAGAAACATCAGATAAACTAAAACTAAGGGACCTTCCACAAAATGAATGACTTATATTCTTCAAAAAATGTCAAGGTCAAGAAATACAAAGTCAAGTTGAGGAACAGTTCCACATGAAAAGAAACTAAGAAGACCAGACCACTAAATCACAATTTGTTAGTCTGGACTAGATCTTGGACCGGGAAAGAAAAATAGAAATAGGAGACATCGTTGGAACAACTGACAAAAGTGAAACAAGGACTGTGGATTGAACAACAACAGCTTTATCACAGTGGTAAATTTCCTGACTTTGATCAGTGTACCGTGGTTGCATAAGAGAATGTCCTTGTTCTTAGGAATTACAGACTGAACCATTTGGAGTAAAGGGCTATAAGGTCTCCAACTAACCAGTGGTTTGCGGGAAAACAAAAAACATGAACGTAAAAATAAAGAGAAAGAGAGTGACTGATAAATAAATGGAGCAAAATATCAACAGTGGTTGAATCTGGATAAAGGCTATAAAAGAATTCCTTGTACTCTTTTTTACAGCTTTTTAGTGCATGCATTTAAAATTATATCAAAATGAAAAGTTACCAAAAACACTGAATGTGTAAAAAATGTAAGAATATAAAAAGAAGGAAAAAAGAAAAGCAATGCTCCTGAATCATATATGACACAGCAGCATCTTAGACATGTTTAAATCTCTCAGTAATAGACAAGCCTGACTTCAGGGAAACAGTCTGCCTTTTAAAGTGCAGGGTTGAGAAAAACAGGAAGGGGCCTTTTTGATACTTGCAACCCAGTGTTCCCAGAGTTAATGAAGAAACAACCACCACCCAAGGGACAGGTGCCTTATCTAACCCAGTCACTCTCTACCAGGCCTCCAGGCCTCAGCTCACCTTCACTGACAGCTTTGACACCTGTGTGACCTCAATGCCATGCTGCCTCATCCTGGGTGGAGTTTTGGCTTCTCTGGGAAGATTCAGCCACCGCCCTGCCTCAATTCCTTAATCTCAACTCCAGTAATTCCGGATACTTGGGGCGGGGCAGGAGGAGGAAGCAGCTTCGTGGAAAGGCCATTGGCCACTCCGAGTATATGTGCTGTACCCATTCTTTGATCATATGAAGACCTTCAGTCCCCAAACCACCCAATTTCCCTTCACTGTATCACTCACCTTATTTCCTTATTCTCTCTATGGTTAGTCATCACATCCTCAGCCTCTTAAGCCCTTGTACTTTGTCCCTGCAAACTCCCAACCCTGGATCAATCTAGCCTTTTGCTTCTTCTGGTCCTTCCCACTTGTTGCTCAGGATAATGGGGAAAACCTCATGTTGGTGCTGACTGGTATGTGCGTGCACACACATGTATATGATTATGGGACTATTTCCCCCAACATGATTGGGCTTCCACCTTATTTGACAATCTTTTCTCATCTTTGGTTTTTTTTTTTTTTTTTCAATATTTATTTATTTGGCTGCATCAGCTCTTAGTTGCAGCTTATGGGATCTAGTTCCCTGACCAGGAATCAAACTCCAGGCCCCCTGCATTGGGAGCATGGAGACTTAGCCACTGGACCACCAGGGAAGTTCCTTTTGATTCTTTTATTCCTTGAAATTATTCCATATTGTTGAAATCTCCTTTTCCCATAGTTCCCATGACATTACTCTCTTTGGGTTTCCACTGCTTCTTTGCCCTGCTCTCTGTCGTCTCTCTACATGTTGAGTTTCTTCAGGGTTCTACCTTGGCATGTCTTCTTTCCTTATCCTGAAGTTGATTCTCAAACCTGGCTGCATATGAGAATTGTTACAGGAGGCAGGTAGCTAGGTATGAGCAGAGAAAGGGGTGTGTGAGCCAGATGGCAGGAAACGACACAGCTTGTAAACAGCAGGGGTCCATGGGCAGAAAAGAAAAGCAGGACCTCCAGACTACAGGAAAGCACTCGTTTAGGGGGTGAAAAGTGTCCTGGAGGCAGACAAAGAAAGGTGGGCAAAGGTGAGAATCTCCAGCATCTGAATGTTGACTTTTGCTCTTATGTTATCATTACAATATACTTAGCCTTGCAGATAAGAAGTACCCATCATGCACCGAGGCCATGACACTTCGAATCAAAGCAAAATAAGGACAAAAATCCCTTCTCCCCTCTGGAAGGTGGCAACGGGATGAAAATCAGGGACTATGACCCCCCTCCAAACTCACCTTCCCCAATGAATATTCCACCCCTTCATTTGTACACCCCACAAAACCAGCTTGCCAAAGAAACTCAGGGCAGCTATTCTCCTGAAACTGCCCACTCTCATCTCCAGAGCATACTATCACTTAAATCCTCACTTTACTAACTTACCTGACCTCCCTGTCTCATTTCTGAATTTTTTCTGAGACAAGAGTTTTTCACTGGGAACAGAATCACCTGGGAAATTAAAAAAAGTTATCATGCCTGGGTCTCATCCCTGATTTGATTGGTTGGTGATATGGCCTGGGCATTGGGATTTTTCAGTCCCTCTGAGTGATTGTAAGGTGCAGCCAAGGTGGAGAACTTCTTTATCAAGGTTATCTCACCTACTCCTACAATTCTAGCCACCTAGATGCAGAAAATTGCTAAATCTCCATTCCTAGCTCCCACCTTTTCCCTCGAGCTTTGGACATGTCTACTGGTTATGCTCACACCTTACAGCTGCTGAAGCTAAGTCGATTCAGTCGCGTCCGACTCTGTGCGACCCCGTAGACGGCAGCCCACCAGGCTCCCCCATCCCTGGGATTCTCCAGGCAAGAGTACTAGAGTGAGGTGCCATCACCTTCTCCAACACCTTACAGAGTCAAAGTCAAATGACCAAACTGAACTCTTGACCTTCCTCCCCTACTTGATCTTTCTCAAGTCATCTCAATCTTGAGGTATTTACATGTCAGAAAATAGTGATGGTCTGTACCATCACCATTCACTGAGCAGAGCACATCAAAAACTTCAGACTCATTCTTGACTCTTTACCTTCACTTCCCACACTCTACAAATCTCCAAATTTTTCTTAAATCGATCTCATCATTTCCCCTACCCCTTATTCCCAATTACTTACATTTGAGTCTTTTTTCTATTTGGCATAGTAATAACTGGCTTCCTGCAAATGGTGCCCCACAGGCTTCAACAGTTACCTTTCTGGAATACAAATCTAATGATGAAAAAAAAACCCTTTGCTAAAACTCTTCAATGGCTGCCAATTGCCGACAGCCTAAAGATCAAATGCTTAAAGATTTCTCACAGGGACTTCCTTGGTGGTCCAGGGGCTAAGAAGACTCTGTGCTCCGAATGCAGGAAGCTCGGGTTCACTTCCTGGTCGGTGGAACTAGATCCCACATGCCACAGCTGGCACAGCCAAATAAATTTAAAGGAAAAAAAAAAAGGACTTCTTACAGTCTGGCCGTAGACTTCCTTTTTTGACTCAACTGCTATCATTCTTCCAAAGACACAGGCTCAAAACCTGGTGAGTTACTGCAAGTCTCAGACATGTCAAGGTCTTTCATGACCCAATAATGTTAAGAAAAATTATCCAAAATTTGGGAATAAGATTACTTATCAAATAATAAAATAACTGTCCTGTGCTCTTTCAATGTCATACTGGAGGATGTCAGATAATATGATTGTGTTACCCCATGCAGAGCAGTGCTGTCCAGTGGAGCCGCAAATGCAATTTAAAATTTGCTAGTAGCCATAATAAAAAATAAATAAAAGGAAACTAGAAAAATAGATGTTAATAATGCATATCACTTTACCCAATATATCCAAAATATTATCCTTTCAATATATTAGAAAAGAGTACCCCAAATCATTTTCCTTCAACATTTGCATCTGCCCTAATAAAACTAGTTTATTTTTTTTAAGAATTGATTTGACTTTAAAGTTAAAGCATGTCAATTTCAAAACCACATCTGTCCAAGTTAAGCAAATGCACTAATTTGTGTCTACTTGGTATTCTTTTTTTTTTTAACTTAGTATTCTTAACATTAAACCCAAGGGGTACTATGCTTTTTGAGAAGCAATTCTACATTTGTCAACATAAATGAGGCATTCTTCAAATTTTCTTCCAGTATTTACAGTCTATTTATAGAATGCTATTACAATTAAAATCTTCTATACATTGATTCATGTTAGAAAAGTGTATAAAATTACTGTTAATGCTTTGAACCATGAAAAAATTTCCACTTTAACGTAAATTCTTATACCTGTCTAGCTAAATCATAAGCTTTTCCTTGGACTTTCAAATTTATCTTGTTCATATGCAGTGTGAAATCCATGAGAAAACATGTAAGACACATTGCCTGTTCTTAATTATTGTTAATGAATATTTGGCAAGAACTACTTTTGTTTCAAGAAAATCTTGAATTGGAGTTAACAACACAGTTAAACTTTGTAAAACTCTTTGTGGCTCAAGCAAGAAGCATTGGTAATAAATACAAGATCATTAAATTTACTGTCTACTTCTTTCAACACTTCCATTAACTGGTGATGAGTCACAGCATTTGCATGTATATGCTGAACAATTTTAACAACTGTATCCATGACGCTTTTCATAGAGTCTGTTTCAGAGAATGGAGCACAAATATTTTCAGTATGTATCATACACTGATATGAAGTCACCAGAAAAACATCAGTCTCTTGTTTTTAAAAATCCAAGAGATCCAAAATTTTGACCTAACAGATGGAGTACTGATATATTTTTTTCATATTTAACTGAATTTCTTCTTTGACAGATGTAAAAGATTCAAAAATATCTATGCCACAATTTTTTAGGCTATGAATTGGTATTTTTTTGCAAATACAACAGTACTGTGAGACAAAACACACCCAAAGTATTAATAAGACAGTGTCCTGTATCACATGAATCATCGAAAACTAAAGAAAAGTACTTGCAATATTTCCAACTTTTGAATCAATTAATCTTGGATACTGTTAGAAAGCTCTTGTATTCTACAGACAATTATTTTACAGTTTAATTGAAGATCATTCTCTTTTTTTCAGAATATCTTTTTCAGTCTTCCCTTTATATTTTTAAAACAGAATTTCCATAACAGAAATAATTTATTTTACTATCACTATCTAAAACTGTTTTCCTTCATGTGTAAGAATCCAGCCCATTATAAAGCTAACCAACATTAAAAAAAGATAGCTGGCCAAAGGTACAAGTTCAGAGCCTGTGATCATTTTTTTTAAACAGTTTTTATTGAACAGTCATTTTGAATGCAGGCAACTAATTTTATTGACTCTTTTTGAACTATGGACTGCTCTCATCAAACTCACTCTGTACTTACTGAAAACGTCTCTTAATATTATCCACTTTACTATCTTTAAACAATTTTTACATAATAAACAGCTTTTAAATCTTGGTCTGCTGCTGCAAATTACATGAAATTTACATGAAATACCCTCTTCTAATCTGTTTTTCTTTCCTTTTCTGGTATTAATGCTAGTATCCACATCCCCATTAAATTCTGCCTCAGTAGTACATCTTTGTTTTAAATTTAAAAATTAGTCCATACTATTTTTTAATTTAAAAATAGCTTAATTACATTATCGTCTAAAGTGTAAGTATTTCACAAAGGTGTCACTGTAAACGGTGCTCTCTATATAAAATATTCAAATAAACACATTTCAGTGTAAACTTAATATGTAGAAAAAATCATTTAAATAGAGTCCATTCATTGACACTAACTAGTTGTATGATCAGTTTACATGCAATATTGGAGACGATTCTCAGAATTCAGTACAGTAATATTCACCTGATGTAACAAAGTGAAATGTAGTCCTACTGAAACCAAGTTGAATTTAATGGGAAAATATTTTACATTGCTTCAGTGTTAAATTTAAATTAAAGCTGAGTAAAATGTTTATAAACAACTAAAACTTCAGTTTCCTGGTCAGTCACACTACCCCATCAGGTGCTCAGTAGCCATGGGTGGGTAGTGGCTATGTATTGGTTAGTGTAGCCAAAGAAAAATGTGACTTTATTAATTACTATTGATTAGGGTCCAGACTCTATGAAGTTACATATTTATATGTTAACTTGAAGAAAAGATTGGTAAGATTGTGAGTGCGTGCGTGTTAACTCACTTTAGTCGTGTCTGACTCTTTGTGACCCCATGGACTGTAGCCCGCCAGGCTCCTCTGTCCATGGGATTCTTCAGGTAAGGATACTAGAGTAGGTTGCCATTTCCTCCTCCAGGAGATCTTCCTGACCCAGGGATCAAACCTGCGTCTCTTATATCCCCTGCTTTGGCAGGTGGGTTCTTTACCACTAGTGCCACCTTTGTGAGTAAACTGTATATATTTTGGTCCAGTACAATTGCAAAGAATTTCTGCCCAATAAAAATAACACTAATAGTTGCATTTATATCTAACTTTGTAGTTTAGTCAGCAATTTTATTCCAACATTTTTCCATATAGTGCTACCCTTTAATTTTATATCCTAGGAGAATATGTGATGATGTAGAAAGATGATCATATTGTTACTGCTGCTGCTGCTGCTGCTGGTAAGTCGCTTCAGTCGTGTCCGACTCTGTGCAACCCCATAGACGGCAGCCCACCAGGCTCCTCTGTCCCTGGGGTTCTCCAGGCAAGAACACTGGAGTGGGTTGCCATTTCCTTCTCCAATGCGTGACAGTGAAAAGTGAAAGGGAAGTCACTCAGTCGTGTCCGACTCCTAGCGACCCCATGGACTGCAGCCTACCAGGCTCCTCCGTCCATGGGATTTTCCAGGCAAGAGTACTGGAGTGGGGTGCCATTGCCTTCTCCGATCATATTGTTAAGTGAGAAAAAAATAGGTTACAAAAGAAAATATAGATTAGTCGTATTTTCATATATTTTTATGGAGAAGGCAATGGCACCCCACTCCAGTACTCTTGCCTGGGAAATCCCATGGACGGAGGAGCCTGGTAGGCTGCAGTCCATGGGGTCGCTAGGAGTCGGACACGACTGAGTGACTTCCCTTTCCCTTTTCACTTTGCTGCACTGGAGAAGGAAATGGCAACCCACTCCAGTGTTCTTGCCTGGAGAGTCCCAGGGATGGGGGAGCCTGGTGGGCTGCCGTCTATGGGGTTGCACAGAGTCAGACACGACTGAAGTGACTTAGCAGCATATATTTTTAAGTATATACATTCTGGAAAAACAGTAAAGATATAAACAAAGATGTTTACCATTACCTATGGGTGGACTCATACCTGATTTTAAAATGTTTTTTCTTGGAATTCCCTGGTGGTCCAGTGGTTGAGACTCCACGCTTTCACTGCAGGGGGTGTGGTTTGATCCCTGATCCAGGAACTAGGATCCCACATGCAGCAAGGCCAAAAAAAATGTAATAATAGAAAATAAAATATTTTTCTTTGTCTTCTTTTTTAAAACTACAGTTTATATAAAGAGAAATTTCAAAATATTTTATAATTTTAACACAGGTTCACTGCAGGAAGCCTTTTCTTACTGCAGTTTAGCAACACTGGTAATCCTAGGTACTTGTCAGTTAATTCAAGTATCACTTTAAAAAATATTTATATATTTATTTGGCTGCACCAGGTCTTAGTTGCATGTGGGATCTAGTTTCCTGACCAAGGAACAAACCTGGGCCCCCTGTATTAGGAGGGCAGAGTCTTAGCCACGGGACCACCAGGGAAGTCCCAAGTACCACCTTTCTAAAAAAATGTATTTATTTAGTTTTGGCTGCGCTTGGTGTTCATTACTTGGTTCCAGCTTTCTCTAATTGTGGCGAGCAGGGGTTACTCCCTAGCTGCAGTGCGTGGACTTCTCTTTGTGGTCATTTCCCTTGTTGTAGAGCATGGGTTTCAATAGCTGTGGCACCTGAGTTCAGTTGCCCTGTGGCCTGTGGAATCTTCCTGGACTAGGAATTGAATCCATGTTCCCTGCATTAACAGGTGGATTCTTAAGCACTGGACCACCATGGAAGTCCCAATTCAAGGGCTACTTTTAAAAGTGATGATGATGGTGATGACACTGAGCCTGTGCAATTAATTCTCTGTCTTTTCTATAACTATGTTAGGTTCTTTTGGCTGCTTACTGAGATTCTGTGCTTTTTTTGCCCTTCCCTATTCAGTGTGCCTAAATTGTGAATATTTTGACAATGCCTTATAAAATAAATACAACTACAAACACATTTACATTTACATCAGGGGCTCCCCAGGTGGTGCTGGTGGTAAAGAATCCACCTGCCGATGCAGGAGAATTAAGAGACATGGGTTCAACACCTGGGTAGGGAAGATCCCCTGGAGGAGGGCATGGCAATCCACTCCAGTATTCTTGCCTGGAGAATCCCATGGACAGAGAATTGTGCAGCCCAGAGGGTCACAAAGAGTTGGAGACAACTGAAGCAACTTAGCGCACAAAAGCAGAAATTAAGAGACATGGAACCAAGAAGGCAACGTAGGCCCAACTAGTTTTATACAGTGGGATGTTCATCCTGACTAGGAAACAACTGCATTGCTGTGAAAGAGAGAAGCGAGGTCCTTAATAGACTTTCTCTCAGTGGGCACCGGATCCTAACTCCATTTAGACGGCTTAAAATAAAAAGACTGCTCTTTGCTTTTCTTCTTTCTCCAAATCTCATGATTTGGGGTCAGAATCACCAGTTGGCAAACCTACACAGAATTTGTTTTAAGCACAGACTCTGTTGAACTACAAATAGAATCAAATGTTTTCATCACAGCCGGATTTCTACCTTTTTATGCCAGCTGTGGAGTCCACTTGCTGGGTAATCAGTTACCAGAGCTCACCTTCTGTCTGTATTCCAACGGCATTAAGGCAGGTATTTCCACAGAGAAAAGTGTAACTCTGAAGTAGAGTCCCTTGATTATTACTGTTATGGTGGTCTTAAATCCATGTGGCAAGAGTTATTGAAGAAAGAAGATGAGACACCCCACAGATTACTTATTAATTATAATGAAGCAATTGGGTAGACAAGATTTTAGCCAAATGATACAACTTTTCATCACTGTTAATAGGGCAAACTGATATCATATGCCTATGATATGATGCCATGGGTGTCTGGGTTAGCCATTGCTGCCTGGTAAACCACCTCAGAAGTTAGTGGCTTAAAATAACAATTGAGGGGGACCTTAAAATTGAATAAAACAGAAACCAATGAACTAAAGCATTTTTCAAGTAAATAACATGATAACATTGGGGAGGGAGTATTAATCCTAGTAACTTTGAGACACAGAATTTGCACCACAAGCCCTCAGACTAAGGAGAAAAAACTCTAAACAAATACTGAACTCTCTAGTAAGAAAGTTTTCTTTTAGGTAGACAAAAGTTCACAATTCTGAAACTTTCTATGATTAAGCCAATAAATAAATATATTCTGCATAATGGGATCCAGGTTTTTCTGTTTCCACAATTAGGGAAAAGAGGGAGAAGTTGACTGAACATTGCTGTGTTGGATGGGAAGTAGAGATATCAGATAGATCGATACAGAAATGGATATAGTTGTGTGTGACTGTGTATATGTGTTCATTACATTTATACATCTATTTCTCAGCTCTGTCTGCTGAGATGGTCTAGAAGTAATGATTCCAGTAACAATAAACATACCTAGGACCTAGATCATAGCTTTCAAGTAATATTCTCCACTAAAAGGAACGAGGAATCCTTGGAGAAATGACTGGAGTAAGGAGAATACAAACTGAATGCAGATTATCTGTGCTAAAAAGTAAAAGAGAGCTCAAAAAATGATGGGGACATGTTAAAAGTTCACAGAAGCCAGCTTGAAGAAATCCTCCTGGCTAACTCTGGAACAATTTGAGCATAAATGTAAATAATAACATTAAGAGTTATGATTTATTGAATAAAGTAAGGATCCATGAGTCCACACTTAACTGAATGAACAAACCAAACAAGCAAATAAATAAGAGAAAGATCTTTCTTACAGTAGAAAGTCAGAGTATAAATGTAGAAGGAATGATGAAAATATAAAAATCACCATTTGGCCACTAATCATAATAATAGCTGATTCCGACAAGAATTATCAATGTGTGCTAAACCCAGTAGGTGACATTTTAAGTAGTAACAGGATAGTTACAGAGTCTTAAAGCATCTCTTCAGAAGAAATATATTTATTACAAAGAGGAAAGCAGTAACTTTATAGTCACTGGCAGGTGCCAGTTTAACCCAACAATCAAAATTAACACTCTCAGTCACAGGTCTAGTTGATAGGGTGTGCCTCCAGGTAGGATGCCCTGAGAAGAACTCAGTATCACTCCTGAAGTATTCTGGCCGCAAATGCATGATCTGAATCTAATAATGAGGAACAGTGCACAAACTCCAAGTGAGGGAACATCTACAAAATAACTGGGCTGTGTTCTTTGAAAAATGTCAGTGTTACAAAATACAGAGAATACCTCAGGAAGTCTTCCAGCTTAAAGGGGACTAACTATACATGATAGCTGAAAACAGCACATTATCTTGGAATTTTCTGGGGTTTTTCTGTTTGCTTTTTGCTATAAAATCATCATGGAGACAATTGGTGAAATCTTAATCAGGTATACAGATCAGGCTGTAGTATTGCATCAATGTTACATAACTGCTTTTTACAGTTTTATATGGTTACAGTGGATGAGATGGTTAGTTAGCATCACCAACTTAATGGACATGAGTTTGAGCAAACTCTAGGAAATAGTGAAGGACAGAGGCGCCTGGCATGCTACAGTCCATGGGTCGCAAAGAGTCGGACACAACTTAGCGACTTAACAACGAACAACATGATTACATAAGATAATTCATTTTTAGGAAACATTGAAATATGTAAGGGTAAAGGAGAATCATACTGCTACTTACTCTTACACAGTTGAGAAAAAAAAAACTAGGGAGAGAAATATAGAGAGTGATAGATGATAGAAATTTAGAGAAGAATTAAGCAAATATAGTAAAGCATTTGGGGACTTCATAGCTGGGAATTCTTTGTACTATTCTTGAAACTTTTCTGTAAATCTGAAATTAGGTCAATAAAAAATTTTAAGTACATTATTATCTTTAGTTGTCTTGTAGGTTGACTGGGCTCAGCTGAGTAGTTTTTTCTTAGGGTCTCATATGGAAGTCACTGCATGGTCCTTGATTGGATCCTGGGAGAAAAATAGCTGTAAAAGTGACATCTAGGGAGGGACTTCCCTGGTGGTCCAGTGGTTAAGAATCCCCTACCAATGCAGGAGACACAGGTTTAAGCCCTGGTCCAGGAGATCCCACATGCGAAACTAAGTCTGTACCGCACAACCTCTGAGTCCACACTCTAGAGCCCGAGCTCTGCAGTATGAGAAGCCATCGCAATGAGAAGTCTGCGCACTGCACCTAGAGAGTAGCCCCCGCTCGCCACTGCTAGAGAAAAAGCCTGCACGTAGCAACGAAGACTCAGTGCAGCCGAAAAAAAGTGACATATGGGAATAACTGGGGAATTGTGAATGTGGTATGTACACTAGTTGCATTAATGTTAAATTTCCTGGCTATGATAATATTGTGACTTTGGAGGAGAGTATCCCTATTCTCAGAGATATAAGCTGAATGAAGTACTATATTTCAGGATATGGTATAAGAATGTCTGCAACTTATTTTCAAATGGTTCAGCAAAAGTAAGAAGAATACATTCATGTTGTTGTTTAGTAGCTAAGTCATGTCTGATTCTTTTGTGACACCATGGACTGTAGCCTGCCAGGCTCCTCTGTCCATGGGATTTCCCAGGCAAGAATACTGGAGTAGGTTGCCATTTCCTTCTCCATTAAGCCACCTGGGAAGCCCATAAACTTATGGGGGTGGGACAAATTAGGAAAATGGGATTAACAGATTAAAAACTGCTATATATAAAATAGATAAGCAACAAAGATTTATTGTACAGCATAGGGAATTATATCCAATATCTTGCAATAACCTATAATGGGATATAATCTGAAAAAAAATCACTATGCTGTACACCTGAAACTAGCACAATATAGTAAATCAGCTATAATTCAAATTAAAAAGAGAAGAGGACTTCCCTGGTGGTCGAGTGGTTAAGCGCCCACATTCCAATGAGGTGATATGGGTTCAATCCCTGGTCCAGGAGGATTCCACATGCCAGGAGCCCTAGGGCCCGTGCTCCACAACTAGAGAGTAGCCCTCACTCCCTGCAACTAGAGAAAGCCTGCGTGCAGCAACGAGGACCCACGGGGCCACAAAGAAATCAACAAATAGAAGGGAATGTCTAAATACAAAGTGCAGAGAAAAAGGAAAAAGAACAGACTTAAAGTGTGTGTGTGTGTGTGTGTGTGTGTGTGTGTGTGTGTATGTGTGTTTGGACAGAGGAGCAAATGCGGTTTTAAAAAAAACTGCCAATCTTGGTAAAGGGCATTTATAGAACTATTCTTTCAACTTTTCTGTAGTTCTGAAATTTTCCAAAATAAAGAGTTGGAGATAAAAATAAAATGAATATGTCTTGAAAACATCTGCCCTCCCTAATACTGTACTTATTTATATGATCCACAAATAAATCATAGAATCTCAGAATTCAAGAGTCCTTGGAATTCATCCAGTCCAATGTTTATCAAACTGTTTCAACTCATTCCTTCGTCATAAATAGCAGATCACTGGCCAGCATTTCTTTGAATGGACTTAAATGGCATAGAATAAGAAATATCAGTGGGCCCCATCACTTATTAAGAGGTATCTGTCTGGAGAAAGTTTTGTTTGAATTGCATATATGTGTATACATGCATGCTTGTGATGAATTCAAATAAAAAGAAACTATTTCTTACCATGGGTCACAGAAAGGTTCGAAAGATTCAGCTGCTCAGGACTTCTGGACAATTCAAGGTTGGGCATTCTGTTTGGACAATTCAAGGTTGGGCATTCTGTTCTTTAACAGGCATTTTTGAATACTTTTTTGTATTATTGCTTTTTTGCTATTGTTGCTATTTTTCAAATACCACAAATTTCAGAGATGTAATTAAATGAGCCAGTATAGCACATGAGTGGAGTGGCACAAGAATTAAAAATTTATATGCTCAAGAAGTAGACACTAGTACATGTAATAATCTAATACACAATAAAGGAGGCACCATAAATTAATAGTAGTGACACGAATTCAGTAAATTTTTGACATATTTAGGTAATTATTTGGTTTCAAAATATTTTAGAGCCTTACTCCACACCCTACAAAATGTATGTTTTTTAAAAGTCAAATTAAAAACAACCAGAATAGGGGCTTCTCTGGCAGTCGAGTGGTTACAACTCCACTCTGCCAATGCAAGGGGTGCAGGTTTGATTCCCTGATTGGGGAACTAGGATCCCACATGCCGGGCAGCATGGCCAAAATTAAAAAAATAAATAAAAACAAAAACAGAGCTCTTTCCCTCTGAGAAAGTGGCGGAGGCATATTATACAGCCCTGGCCAAGATTAAGGCCTGAGACCTTCCTGGCAAAAAGAAGGAGTTACTGAAACAGCTGAGGATGGAGTTGAAAGTAGAGCTGTCCCAGATGTGTGCAGCTAAAGTGACAGGTGGCACAGTTTCCAAACTCTCTAAGATTCAAGTTGTTGGCAAATCCATTGCCTGTACTCACCGTCATTAACCAGACTCAGAAAATGAACCTCAGGAAATTCTCTACGGGCAAGAGGAACAAGCCCCTGGATCTTCAGCCCAAGAAAACACGTGGCTCAACACGTGCCGATGGCTCAACAAGCACGAAGAAGACCCGAAGGCCAAGAAGCAGCAGCGGAAGCAAAGGCTGTTCAAGTACTTCCAGCAGGGTCAAGGCCTGAGCATCCATGTGTCAGTAAAACAAATTGGAAACGAACAAATAACAAAACAAAACAACAAAAAAACAGAATATAATTCAGATGAATTTGTATCCTGAACCTACAGTCACATTCTTCGTTTTTTAAGTATTGAAGTGTAATTGACATATAACATTAGATGAATTTCAGGTATACAACTCGATTCCCATATTTGTACATACTACTTGGATACATATTGCTGACATTTATTCAAAAATTAATTATGTTATCTTTCTTCTTGTTCTTAGCACAGTGGCAGGATAATTTACTGAGGTATTAATTTGCCTGTGGTTCTCATATCCCCCCTCCCCAAGGGCCTTTGCACCAAGAGAGCCTTAGGGACTAGGAACACCAAGCAGAAGGCAGAAATGGTTTGAAAGCAACTTCCCTTTTCCAAGTTTGCTTTTAAGCCCACGCTCCCTGAGGGAGATCAGCTAAGTAGAGAGAGGCCAACTGCATAGACACCATCAGTGATTTTCTTCGAATGAATTTTATTTGAAATTATCTTACATATTTCACATAAAAGATTCCTCACCTTTAAAATGAAGAGAGTGTATTAACCCAGGCATTCTCAATCTGGGGTTTAGCAGATCAATGGCACCCCACTCCAGTACTCTTGCCTGGAAAATCCCATGGATGGAGGATCCTGGTGGGCTGCAGTCCATGGGGTCGCTAAGAGTCAGACACGACTGAATGACTTCACTTTGACTTTTCACTTTCATGCATTGGAGAAGGAAATGGCAACCCACTCCAGTGTTCTTGCCTTGAGAGTCCCAGGGACGGGGGAGCCTGGTGGGCTGCCGTCTCTGGGGTCGCACAGAGTCAGACACGACTGAAGCGACTTAGCAGCAGCAGCAGCAGCAAACTTGAAAGAGAAAAAGATTCACTTTCAGTGATCTCCAACAAAAGTTAAGGGTTTCCTTCAACTGTGATCATAAGTACCAAAGCACAGTTGTGTTGGAAGGACCTGTGACTTGTCACCAATAGATATCATAAATATTTTCCTATCACACGACAGTTGTCACAGATGCCTTGAAATATCACTTACACTCATGGCCACTTCAAAATCATGGGTAGTTCTTAGACTGCTCCTAGATCTTGTTATTTAATAGATTAAATAAAGAAGTACATCTATCACACATATATGATATTTAATAATTTGATAATCACATTTTTTATGTAGTTTTCCTTTGTCTTCCTGTGTACAAAGTTTTATGCATTCAGAAACATTATTCTGAGAAGTCAGACTGAAAGGGCCCCTGGGTCAAAAAAAAAAAACATGTAGAGCCCCTGGACTGAATGTTCTCTGGCTTTCAACATGCACATTGGTACATGCTCAAGATCTCTACTGAAAATGATTCTTGGAAAATGACTCACAACTTAGATAATCATTGCTGTGACAAAATTACAGTGACATTTTGATCATTCCATATGTGATTTGAAGTGCAACCTCAGGCTAAAACTTCTACATTTTAAATTCAACCTTCCAGACAAACCCTTCTATTAAAATTATTCTCTAGGACTTTCATGGCAAAATGTAGGAAAACAACACCAGAAACAGAACCAGAAAACCCATGTCTTGTTCCCAGTTCTGCTGTCTGATCCTGGGAAAGTCATTTAAGTTCTCTGAACCTCATCTATAAACACATTTAGATGAGCTTTAAAATCTATAGATTCACAGGGGTGAGGGGTAGGGATAAATTGGGAGATTGGAATTAACATATACACAATACTATATTAAAATAAATAACTAATAAGGACTTACTGTACAGCACAGGGAACTCTTCTCAATACTCTATACTGACGTACATGGGAATAGAATCTACAAAAAAGTGGATAGGACTTTCCTGGAAGTTCAGAGGCTAAGACTCTGTGCTTCCACTGCAGGGGGCATGAGTTTGATCCCTGGTTAGGGAACTAAGATCCTGCATGCCACACAGTGTGGCCAAAAGGGAAAAAAAAAGAGTGGATATATGTATAACTGACTCACTTTGCTGTACAGCAGAAAGTAACACAACATTGTAAGTCAACTATACTCCAATAAAAATTAATTTTAAAAATATTTAAGTTCAAAAAAAAATATTTAAGTTCCTTTTACTATGTGTATAAAATACAGTAAAATTCTATACTTCTAAAATTTTCTGCCTTTCTTCAGGGTGTATTCTTTGGGATTTACTTCTTGGTATTCAAACTTTAATTCATTCATTCACTTACTAAATGTTGTGGGGAGGATAACTAAGCAGCTAAGCAAGAGAATTCTGGGAAAATTTTCTCATGAGTCATATTTAAGCTGAGCTTCAAAGGCTGAGTAGGAGTCTGTGAAGAGAAGACTAGGACATTACAGGCAGAGAGGACGCTGCCAACACCCAGCATGCTCAGGATCCACAGCACACTGAGGGGCTTGATAGGAGTTCAGTTGAGACCAGATTTGCACCAAGTCTGGTCTCCTTCGCTTATAAGAAATGGAAGGAAAGTGTATGGACAGGTGACATGACATAGTCAGGTATGTGTTTTAGAAAAACAGTCCTGAGAGGAATGTGAAGCGTGGAAGAAATCAAAATCAGAGGGATAAGTTATAAACAAGGCTACCGCAACATTTGAGGTAAGAGATCATGGAGCTCTGAATCAAGGCACTGGCCATGGGAATATAAAAATGAAAGCAAAGAATGGAAGTAGCAGATCCTTATGACAAACTGGGTGTGGTGGCAAAGGAGGAATCAAGGGCAACCCTAGTTTCTATTGAGGACAACCTGGTGAAGGCTGATGTTGAAAAGTATAAAAAAAAATTTTTTATTTATTTTATAGAAGTATAGTTGATTTACAATGTTGTGGTAATTTCTGCTGTACAGCAAGTGATTCAGTTATACATGTATAAATTCTTTCTGATATTCTTTTCCATTATAGTTTATCACAGGAGATATATATATATATATATATATATATATATAAAACATTAACATATATATATATAACATCTTTAACATATATATGCAAAACTTTCTTAACATACATCCCAACTTAAACAGGAAGAAAATGAAGCTTTGAAAGGCTGAGTTTGAGGAGCCTATTTGACCTCTAGGGATAAATTCTGGCCAGCCCTTGGAAACGTGGTCATGGAATTCTTGGGGAAAGGTGTGCCTAGAGATACAGAATTATAAACATCACAAGGTAGCTAAGGCAGCTACACTGTGGCACCACCATCTGCCTGGTCTCTCTTCAGGAATAGAGACCTTTCCAAGTCTCTCCAATCATGATGCCCGGGCTTGTTTTTAAGGCTCAAAACAATTGCTTCCTCCTAACTGCCACCTTTCTAACTCCCTTTTCTTCATAACACAACTCTATATTAGTTAGGGTATAGGTAAAGTTGCTGTAGCAAAGGAACCCCAAAGTATAATAGGTTACATATGATAGGTGTTTCATTCTTTCTTATATAACAGTCCAGGGCTACAGGACAGCTCTGTTCCACAACATACAGGAACCTAAGCTGGTGGGCAGTTCTGTCCCTTTCAGCATCTCTGTTACCACTGAAGCGATTGTTCCAATCATCGCCATTTCCCAACTGGTGGGGGAAAAAAAATCAGGGCAAGCAGCTTCATCTTTATAGAGATAATACACATCACTTCTGCTCACATCCCTTTGCCCAAACTTGATCACATGACCGCACCTACCTTTGAGGGAGATGGGAAATGTAGCATGTTGCTGGGCAGTTGTGTGGTAAGCTCACACTCAGAAAGGCTCTATTACTGAAACGCAGAAAGGGAAAATGGACACCACGAATAATTAGCAAACTGTGACACTCCTAAACCCCTGGCCATCTAAATCCATGCACACCCTAATTTCCAGGCATAAAATACATTTGTCCCTTCCCTCAGAAAATAATCCAAGGTACAATCCGCTCACTGAGTACAAAATAAAGTCTAACATCTCTGGGTGATGGGCAGCCTTCTCCATCGAGTCTAACTCCAGCTATCTGTCTAATAACAGGACGTGATTCCCCCACTACTACTCAACTTTCAGTATGTAATGTGGAACAAAACAAATTGTCTACAATGAAAACTTCCATTTGGAAAAGAGAAGAAAGGAAAGCACTTAGCAGTCATTGGTGCATAGAAAAAATGAACCATGTTGGACAAGAAGTACACATTCCCTGCCTCTGAGTGAAGGAAGTTCTCGCGTCAGGACTTGGGTCTGTTCTCTTGGAAGAAGGCTCTGCACCTGGTCCTCTCTGAACTTTGCCATGTCCCTGTTCAATGCTTTCCACGATCATACCTAAAGTGGGATGTACAGAGTGAGTACCTTGGTGAGATTAATACCTATATCAGCTTTCTTTTAGTTAGCAATTGTGGGGTACGTGTCATTTCTTTTCTTTCTACCTGTTTTTATTCTTATGTTTTAAATGTATCTCTTAAATAACATATAACTGGGTTTTGTTTGCTTATTTTCCATCTCACAACCTTTGTTTTTTCCACTGGAAAATTGAGTAAATCAGACAAATATCATATGATATCACTTATGTATGAAATCTAAAAGAATGATACTAATTGACTTATTTACAAAACAGAATCAGACTTACAGACTTAGAAAACAAACATATGGTTACCAAAGCTGAAAGGTATGGGGGAGTAAATTAGGTTGGGATCAACATATAAACTTTAGTATACATAAAATAGATAATCAACAAGGACCGACTGTATAGCACCGGGAACTCTACTCAATACTCTGTTATAATCTATACGGGAAAAGAATCTGAAAACAAATAGATATATGGATCAAAAAAGGAGGGGGAATTGAGTTCACTTACATTCAACATAATTACTGATACATTTTTGTTCAAATCTACTATCTTATTATATATATCTCTTTTCCTGCCTGTCCTGTGTTCCTTTTTCATTTTTTTCCCATGCCTCCTCTTGGGTTGATCATTTTTATCACTCACTTTTTAAAAGATTTTTTTATGTGGACCATTTTTAAAGTCTTTTATCGAATTTGTTACAATATTGTTTCTGTTTTGTTATTTTGGATGAGAGGCATGCAGGATCTTAGTTCCCCAACTAGGGATTGGACTTGCATCCTCTGCAGTGGAAGGTGAAGTCCTAACCACTGACTGCCAGGGAAGTCTCTTTATCATTCATTTAAAAAAATCTCTTTTAGCTTACAAATCATGTACTCTTCTTCTATTCTTTTGGTAGTTATTCCAGAATTACAACATGTATTCTTTACTCATAAATATCTAATGTTCACTGGTATCTTTCCTCTCCTTCAAATGTGAGAAATTTAGAACATTTAATACCACTTAAAGCCCTCCTAAACCTTTATGGTATTATTGTCATTTAAATATCCATCTGTCTATCCCCACAGAACAAATAATAATTGTTTCACACAGTCAATGATCATTTTGATTTACCTAGTGGAATCCCTTTGTATCTGTGTTGTTGTTCTTTTTTCCTAGTGGTTCCTGCTCATGGTTTTCTGTCTATTAAGGCTTTAGTTATCTTTGATTGTGTACAAATTATCTGTAGAAATAATTTGATACCCAGGTTGATGTTATCTTCCTCTAGAGAGGACGTTCATTTGCTTTTTCCAGGTTGGGCTTAGTTCAAGGTTTGAGATTCTCTAAGCAAGCCACTTCCAATTCACCTTTACTCCTGGGATGTGTGTGTGTGAGATGGGGAACGTATTACTGACCTCCACCGTGACAGCCCCTCATCCAACTTTGGTCCCCCTAGTCCCATGAGATTGTTACAAAGACAGCTCACTCTCTCAATTGTCTTCAAAATCAGCTCATGACCTTAAGGGAAAAAAGTTCAAAATTAGCCAAGCTCATGCCTCAATTTCTATTCTCTTCTGGATCTCACCCCAGTTAATTGATCAGTATTTTGTTAGCTTTTTGACGCTTTTAAAATAACGTTTAATAAGTTATATATGTGTGCCATTACTGAAACTGGAAGTGTTATTTCCCTATAGCTCCTAGAGCAATGTTTCTCAAGAAGCGGGGCTCTATGGAGTATGTGCATCACAATTACATTCTGCTTGCTAAAAATTGAGATTCCGGTGCTACCATATCTACGTCATTCACAGCCTATGACACTAAAACCTAGAAATCTGCTGTTTTGATAGATTCTCAGGCTGTAATTATGTAGACTTAAGTTTGAGAAACTTTGCCCCAAAGCTTAGCCCAACATTCTTAGTAACAGGCATTCAAGGAATTGATTTGATTCTTGTTTCCAAGGCAGGTAAGGGGAACAGTTCTCAGAACTTTCTGATATGCTCTTCTTGGGTTATAATCTTCAAACAAATTTGGCTCGAATAAAATTTCCCATTCCTTTCATGAATAAATAAATATATAAATGTTAGGCAGGGCAGAATTTGGTCAATGTTTAAATCTCCTACCTCCTCACCTTTTAAAAAAATCTTCCTTAAGACAAGAGGATTCTAAAGAAAAACTCTCAAGAACCAAGTCCTTATCTGGAGAAAAAGTCTAATCCTGTCACAATTACCTGTCTCATTTTGATCATTTTGAGTAGGATTCGTTTTGATAGGTCATGGATGACACGTACTCCAATGTGCCTGTTAGTCGCTAATGAAAGGTTTGAGAAAGAAGTTACCCAAAGATATCTGGACCCCAAATTCACTGATGAATCCAACTATGAACTAGCCTGTGAAGGCCTATCTTCCATGAAATGACAGCTATTGTAAATAAAAAGGTTTCCCCTCCCCCAAGTATTATTTTTTTTGGCAAAATAAGAAGTTAACACCATGTTAGCTTTCAATGTTGTTTTCAAAGTTTACTGGTCCCAGAATCTGCAGATTTTGGAATCACTGACTTGGAATTTCTCAACCACTCCAGGCACCAGTATTCAAGAAAGTCTGATTGCTAGTCTCTGCAAATAGCAGGCGAATCTGAATTCCACACTGTCAAGAACACAATTAATTATCTATTTGGATTAGCCAACAGAATCTGTGTTCCCATGTTTCTGTGACACAGTTACTTAAGTTTCTTAGCTTTGGTCATGCTTTTGAGTTCCAATGCCTTCCCAAATGTTTGTTTTTGCTTTCTTGCAGTGGGGAAAAAAAACAAAAAACAAAAAACACAGCCAAGCAGCCAGTGACAAACACCTTTATATTTCTCATTTCTGCATCAACATGTGGTGTCTTAGCTTTAATCAACTTTTAAAGGAAAAGCTTTAAGTGAGTTACTGTGTTTTCCACAGCTGAATAACCTTGCTATGGAAATGTGCTCATATTACACGCCATAGACTTCAGTAGAAAGTTTCAGAGAATTTGAGCTTTTTAATCAGATGATCTTACTCTCAGAAAATGAAATTCCATGGGGAAACTGCTACTCAGAGCTGGCTTTGTTTGCTTATAATATTTGTTTTCTTTTATTTTTCTTTAATAGGATGCTTCAAAAACCATCTGGATATGGAGGATGTTATTACACACGAGCTGTCATGAGCTTCTTAAAAATCAGAAATGTTTTGGAAACTATTATCAGTTGGAGAGTGGTTTAAATGTGAACTGGGCTAAATTCCTTAAAGTTAAACCAACTCTGAATATCCCTTATCCATGAAATAATGTTTGTCTGTTCAGTAACCTAATAGACCAGGGTACATTTCACAGGCTGTGATACATAAAGCAAGATGACTAAAAAATTATCACGTGCCCTTGTGGCTTCATTTAACCAGATTAATCTGCTTTGGTAATGGAATCATTTAGGCCTAATTAAATCTAGATATGAATCTAAAAACAGAAAGGGTACTTTGTAATAAAATATCTGTAAAACTATAGGTTTGGAGCAACATCACAATTCTAGGTTCTTAAAGATAAACTTGTGTTTCTAATGCAGAACCCAGACTTCTTAAACACCTATCTTTTATTTTTGTAGTCTCTTTATAAATTCATTCCTGGCTGTTTGTTCCAGTAGCTCTCACCAGACTGGGTTCGTTCTGTTAAGGAGGGTGAGATGTATGTAGTATTTGACCGTATTAAGAAAAAATTACCTAACACTTGAAAACAAGGCAAAAGGATGACTGCTTGTCCTTTCAACATGGGACTAAATGAAGCTTCATTTACAGTTCTTTCTCTAACAGGCCCACCCAAGGATTCAGTTCTCCATGGGAATGCCCTGTGGCTTGATTAAGGTTCAGACACAGTTAACTTGTAGATTTTTGTGCAGTAGAGATGCAAAAGATTTCTGTGCAGAAGTGACAGTCCCAAAGATTATGATTCTATTGTCCTGTTTTGCTTCTAGTTTAGGAAACTTATTTTGGCATTCTTTTTGTTTTTGAACATATACATCTCTCTGTTCTGAATTCTCTTTTGTACCAGATTTACTATCCTGCTGGTTTCTCCATTAAAGCATAACCCCATGACAAGTATTCACTCTATATTTTCATCAGGGTCAGGTCTTTTAAAATTACACTTTGTCTCTATGGTGAAAAGAGATGCATCTCACAAGACATCCAAGAAAATGAATCTCATTACTTTAGCTCATCTAATTTCACCTCTCAAGGGATTGCATTTCCGAAATGAAATATTTCCTGCCATATCGGTGGGCAAGAAATGTCACAGCTATCAGCGATATCGGGCTTCCAAATGTGAATGAGGTCTCCAAAATGGGAACACAACACCTACGATCCAGCAGATGCTGGCACTCCCACCCCCAAAGTGATGACTGAGGAGCTGGGGGAGTGGGGGATGCAAGAAGTAACCAACCACCACACTTGCCACTCCTTATGGTGAACAAGGAATTAAGGATGTAAGCAATCAAGAAACAGGATTTAGGGGCCTCCCTGGCGGCTCAGATGGTACAGAACCAGGATTTGGCCTCAGATAGCTGAGGTGCTTATAAAGTAAGTCCAGAGGCTTGCATCTTCCCATACATAGAAGAACTTTAAATTCCTTAGCTTGATATTTGATTTTCCTTACTACTTAACAATAATCTTTGATGTTCAGACTGCCTGCCCCCTTTGTTGCAAACTTGTATATAGCCTGACTCCCTTTGTCAGGGCAACTGACATGCTGCCTCCCGGGCTCGGAGTCCTTAACATTCCCACCAAATAAAATAACTCTCTACTTTCAGGTTGTGACTAGTTTTTCAGTTGACACATTTTATAAGAATTAAACCAATGCATTTTGATCCCCCTCTTTAAATCCTATTTCGTAGTAGCCTTCTGACAAAGTCATCAAGCTTGTTGTCCCAGGAGACAGGACAGACAGGTGCTGCCCAGAACAGAGTGGCCATTCATCAGCTTTGAATTTCAGAGTTGGTTTTCTTGACCTCTTTTTAGTAAGACGTACAGAAAGCCCAGGCTTTTTGGAGAAGGGGATTTCTAAATAACAAAGCTTCCTTTTTAATGTATAGGCTCTGTGTGCAGAATAGAAGGAAGACTTCCCAGGCTGTAAAGAAGAGAAGGGGGAAAAGTACGCCCCCAGTCCTTCTGGGCTTACTTGTAGGGAAAAGAAAGGGGCAGGGCAGTCTGGGAGAGAGATCACAGGGCATGGTGCGACTGTCTTGAGCTCCTTGTTCCAGGTTGAAGTACTAGGGCAGGAGGTCTGTTAGCAAGGTTGCTTGGCAAGCAGAGGACAGGAAGAGGTGCAGGGTCTGGAGCCTGCTCTTCCTTGGCAGGATTAACATCTACCCTTTGCCACATTAAGGTCAAGGAAGCCACGTCCCTCCCTCAAACACCGAGATGCCTTCTAGGAGAGGAGCAGAGGGAGGGGCGTAACTCTTACCGGCTGAGCACTTAGTTAAGTCATCCAAGTAGAGGCTTTTACCTACAATGACATTTTAAATTACGGGATTGAACTGAGGTTAATAAATTGGACTTGATCTTGTCCCTCCCTCCCCACTTCTCCCTACAAGAGGGGCGCTTGTACGGTAAATCAGAGCAGACTTACAGGAACACACTACATTTCTAACCTAGTTGAGTTGCTCTTGAGTAAATCTGAAAGGTTGCCTCCTATCTATGTATGGTATGCTTTCTATCTTCTTTCTGCCATACACAATTAACAAATGCATTGCTATTTTTTGATTTCACAAAGACCTTGTCCTAGTCTCTTGCAATTTCCGGCCTCCACCTGACATATCTGTGCACTTTCTTCACTGCTTCTATCTTAACAAGACCAAGTCGGCCACAGACTCCAGTAGAAGGTGCCAGAAGTACAACCACTGTGATTAAAAATTAACTATAGGAATATGAAAAACCTCTATAAGCACAGTTTTCAGAAAACCATACTATAATCCCACCATTCAAAGATAACCAGCCATCTTTGGGGAAAATATTCTTATAGACTTGTATTTATGCATACAAGCATTCTTATCTCTTCCTATTCTTTTAAGGGACTTTTAATGTATGCAGTCCTTTTAACCAGCATTTTTTTTCACCTAATATATTGTGAACATACTGTTAAGTCGATAAACATGATTCTACATCATTTTATTGGTTGCTCATTTTTCTATTATATATTTGTACCATAATTAACTTCACTAATCCTTTATGTTTGAGTTGTTGGGCATCTGTGTTGTTTCTACTTTTTCACTAAACAACCATTAAAATTGTTTCTTTTTTTGCATGGTGATTAATTTTGTTACAGCCAATCATTTCCCTAAGATTGTCTCTTAGAAGTAAAATTTCTAGGATTTCCAATGGTCCTGCAATGGTTCCCCTCCATGCTTCCAACGCAGGGGGCCTGGGTTTGATCCCTGGTCCAGGAACTAGATCCCACATGCTGCAATGAAGATCAAAGATCACAAGTGCTACAGCTAGGACCAGGTGCAATCAAATAAATAAATGTTAAAAAAGAAGTAGTGTAGAATTTCTGGGTAAGCAGCTTTGATTATATCATTTTTATAGGATTTTGCTTGATTTCTTTTCTTATGCTAAATACAGTCATGCAGTGAACAAAGTTTCATATCCTGTTCTCTTTTTTAATGGAATACTTCCCCATATTACCACATGTGTCTGACTCTTTGTGACCCCATGGACTACAGCGTGCCAGGCTTCCCTGTCCATCACCAATTCCCAGAGCTTGCTCAAACTCATGTCCATCGAGACAGTGATGCCATCCAACCATCTCATCCTCTGTTGTCCCCTCCTCCTCCTGCCTTCAATCTTTCCCAGCATCAGGGTCTTTTCCAATGAGTCAGTTCTTAAAAAGAAAACAAATTTCCTTCTCGTGTTCTAGATCAGACTTTCAAAGACATAGGAATGGGTTGCTAACTTTCAATTAAAAAAAAAAAAAGACATTTAAATTATAAGCACCAGGAAGGTTAACATGAACTTGGTGTTCTTTACCTTCTCTCTTAAATCAGATCTTAGATTTGGGTAGTAACTTTCTTTCCAAGTGAAATGTTTTCACATTATCTCTACAAGCAAAGTAGGTGCTTATTCTATGTGTAGGAAAACACTGAGGCACCAAAGATTTTTTAGGTGGCCACATATCCTGTTCTCTTTTTTAATGAAATACTTCCCCATGTTACCACATGTGCTATAAAAACAATTTTTAATAGCCTTATGTGAACATAATTTAATCTATGCATTCCACTATTTTGGTTGTTGGGTAGCTTTTTTAATAGCCACATAATTTATATCGAATGCACATCTATAGTCCACACTGTGGGGAGGAATTTTTATAATCCTAGTAAAGTTCAGGTTCATATCCAGAAAAACCAGATAAACAACAATATTTTTAAAGAGGGAGTTCCAGGAAGGAAGGCTTCATTTAAGCTCTGTTAAATAACTAAATCAACTGAGTAAATGTGAAGATCTAATTGACTGTACTCAATGATTCATGAATCTGGCAGCATTGCATCTAGTAAACAGAAGGGCAGTCTGAAGGGTTGTACAAAATGGAAGGTTTTTATAGGTAGAAGGAGGGTGGGACAAGAAGGTATTAACAAAAGAAAAGAAAGGATTGCTTCAGGCCAGGCCATCATCTTTTGGAGAAGGGGGTAGGGAACAGCAGGGGTCTTTATCACGAAGATTACTTCACTATTATTGATCAAGAAATTTCAGATCATCTGGTCACATTCCTGGGAGCGGTTGAAACTGCAAGTAAGACGTGGTCTGCTGTTGTCCCTGGTGGCAAATGATTCCATTTGGGTCTAATTATTTCTTTTTAACAATTCCCTTTTCATCAAACTCACCCTAACAGTGATCAAAATTTAAGGCATCAGCACCATTCTCAGCTTCCGCTCTGTAGTTCCCACAGCTTTGTTGATCCTTGATGACCCACAGGTCATGACTTTCTGTTTAATCCCCGTGACAGTCACAGGTCATAATCCTTAAACTGGTCATTCTCTTCATCCTCTCCTTGACAGTCCTACCGTAGGGGGATCATTTGCCTGGTGGTCTGTGGCTGTGAACATGCATTTGAAGCTTTTGAGAGGACACAATGCCAAGAAAATCATTACGATAACACATTGGTTGTTGGTTGTTTAGTCGCTAAGTCGTGTCGAACTCTTTTGACCCCATGGACTGAATGTAGCCTGCTAGGCTCCTCTGTCCATGGAATTCTCCAGGCAAAAATACTAGAGTGGATTTCTATTTTCTTCTCCAGGGGATCTTCCCAACCCAGGAACTGAACCAGGGTCTCCTGCATTGCAAGCAGATTCTTTACTGATAGAGCTGTGAGGGAAGTTAACCATAAGCAGGATAATTTCCAATATTTGAAGTTTGCTTTGGAGCCATAGTCCCTGTTGACTGGGGGGAAAAAATGCACAGCCTAAAAGCTGAGAATTTCGTTTTATATGGCTGATTTTTCTGAGGGCCCCCAGCCCTAGAGGCAGCCTGTCAGGTAGCTCTAAGGGACTGCTCCCAAGAGGTAAGGGAGCTGCCAGGATGTGTGGGAGTTTTTGCAATAAAAACCAGGTAGTTAGGACATCAAAAGATTACTGTTAAAGAAAGCCAGAAATTTTCAGAGAAGGCAATGGCACCCCACTTCAGTACTCCTGCCTGGAAAATCCCATGGATGGAGGAGCCTGGTAGGCTGCAGTCTATGGGGTCGCTAAGAGTCGGACACAACTAAGCAACTTCACTTTCACTTTTCACTTTCCACTTTCATGCATTGGAGAAGGAAATGGCAACCCACTCCAGTGTTCTTGCCTGGAGAACCCCAGGGACGGGTGGGCGGCCGTCTCTGGGGTCGCACAGAATTGGACACGACTGAAGCGACTTAGCAGCAGCAGCATTTTATTTTAGTGCTTTTACATATGGGATGATGCAAGAGCCTGGGCTTTTTGAATTTTTTCCTTTGATATGCACCTCAGCTCTCTAGGGCCAGTACCCTGTTCTTTTCCAACCTGAGTCCCTTCGGGGTGCACCACTGGGGGTAGCTGCAATGGCTGACGGCTTGGCAGTGGGCAACCCATTCATCTCCATCCTGAGTTCCCTCAGGCTCACTCATATTCAGGGGCAGTGGAAATGGCTGATGGCTTGAGGCAACGTTTTTCACCTATATCCCCAAGGCCCAAACCAAAGAAAGACTCCACTGAAAGACCCCGTTTTAAGACACATGGCTTCTTCAGTGATCTTACATAATTGAATTTCAACTTTCCGGAAATAGTGATGCAGGTTGTGCACAAAGAATGTCGCCTGCGGCCACCGGAGCAGGTTCTCAGGTGAGCGCTCTGTGGCTGGGGAGGGCGTGGCGGGGCGGGGGGCGGGGGGGGGGTGCGTGAGTGGGCGGCCAGCGCCTGGAAATCCGGCACGGGATCCTCACGGACTCTGCGGGCACAGGAGGGACGTCCAGAGGAGGCGCGGGGACACGGGCAGGGTCCGGCCTCAAGCGGGAAGGGGCTCCGGAGCTGCAGGGAGGCAAGATGACTTCTCTCCCCCAAACTTGGAACAGCTGAAAGAAACAGTACAGGATGAGAACAACAAAGGTCTACACACTCGTCATCCACAAGAAGGGCTTCGGGGGCAGTGACAATGAACAAGTTGTGAACCACAGAGTATTTCCGCACATCAAGCTTGGAGACATAGTGGAGATTACCCACCCCAACGATGAGTACAGCCTTCTGCTTTTTCAGGTCAAGTCACTTAAGGAGGATTTGCAGAAAGAAACTGTCAATGTGGACCAGACCGTGACTTAGGTGTTCCGGCTAAGACCTTATTAAGATGTGTATGTGCAGGTTGTAGACCCTAAGGATGTGACCCTTGACCTTGTGGAATTAACCTTTAAGGATCAATATATTGGCCGTGGGGATATGTGGCAACTAAAGAAAAGTTTGGTCAGCACATGTGCCTATATCACTCAGAAAGTGGAATTTGCTGGCATCAGGGCACAGGCTGGTGAGCTGTGGGTCAAGAATGAGAAGGTCATGTGTGGTTTATCAGTGAAGATACCAGGGTGGTGTTCCCTTCTACATCAGCTATGGTTTACATATTTATTCAGATTTTGATATTTATGGGGATCTATATTTTGAGAAATCTGTGAATGGTTTCCTTGCTGATCTCTTTACCAAGTGGAACGAGAACTCCAATCATGAAGTGACAGTGGTCCTGTTTTCTAGGACTTTTTATGATGCAAAATCTCTTGATGAATTTCCTGAAATAAACAGAGCCTCAATTAGGCAGGATCACAAGGGGCGATTCTATGAAGACTTTTACAAGTATGTTTGGGTGCTTTGCAATTTTTGCCTTTTTTTCCTCCTTGGTGGTTTCTTACCTAACTTAAAAAATTAACCTTTTGACTTTGGAATAATTTTAGTTTTGCAGAGTAGTGGCAAAGCTAGCACAGAGAATGCCCATATACCCTTTACACAGTTTCCTCTGAACATTTCCTAACCAAGGTACATCTGTTAAAGCTCGGAGATGAGCACTGGTGTGTGCTCAGTCACTTCAATCATGTCTGAACCAAGGTACATCTGTTAAAGCTCGGAGATGAGCACTGGTGTGTGCTCAGTCACTTCAATCATGTCTGACTCATTGGAAAAGACTCTGATGCTGGGAGGGATTGGGGGCAGGAGGAGAAGGGGACGACATAGGATGAGATGGCTGGATGGCATCACCGACTCGATGGACCTGAGTTTGAGTGAACTCCGGGAGTTGGTGATGGACAGGGAGGCCTGGCGTGCTGCGATTCATGGGGTTGCAAAGAGTCGGACACGACTGAGCAACTGAACTGAACTCTTTGCGACCCCATGTACAGTAGCCCACCAGGTTCCTCTGTCCATGGGATTCTCTAGGAAAGAATACTGGAGTGGGTTGCCATTTCCTTCTGCAGAGGACCTTCTCAACCCAGGGATCAAACCCCCATCTCCTGCTTGGCAGGTGGATTCTTTACCACTGAGCTATCTGGGAAGCCCCACACTGGTACATTGCTATGAACTAAATCTCAGACTTTTTTCAGAGTTCATCAGTTTTTCCACTTATGCACCTTTTTTTAAATTCCAGGATCCAATTTAGGATATCACATTGCTTTTGAACTTCCCAAACTTTTTATTGTGAAAAATTTCAAATTCTCACAGAAAAGAAGAATGAACTAAATATAATGAACCCAGTTCCTGGATTAAAGTTATTATCATTCCAAAAAACAAACAAACAAACAAAAAACCAAAAAACAATGTTGCCTGCCTTATCAGTAAACAAGGATATTGAGGCCACCCAGGCAACAACAGCCACTACAGCCACTTGGACTGTGCACCCTGAGGGGATTCAGAAGGGAGAAAAGCAAGATACTGGCCCTAGATAGTTAAGGTGTATACCAAAGGAATGATTTCAAAGAGCCCAGACTCATTCATCTTCCCCTACATAGAAAAATGCTAAATTTGTTAACTTGGGATGTCTAGTTTTCTTTAATAAACAGCAATCTTTTGATATTCTGACTACCTGGTTTTTTTGTTGCAAAAATTCCTTTATATTCTGGCTGCTCCCTTAACCTCTTCAGAGCAGTCCTTCAGTGCTGAGAGGCTGTTTTCCGGGCTTAAGTTCAGAAAGTCCATGGAATAAAACTTAATTATCAACTTACAGACTGTGCATTTTATTTCTTTAAAGAGGACAAGGTACGTGTAGATAAGGTAGGTGGTCCTCAGAGAAAGAGAATCAGGCATGGCTTTCTTGACATAAGAGAAGCCATTTTTGGCCTAAGCCATTTTGTGATCTAAGTCTGGCTACAAAGCTTGCCCTTGAACAGACCTCAGTAATTAATGATCTTAAGGGAAAGTAAAGGAATGCAGGAACAAAGGAAAAATAGTCAATAAACAATAGTTCGTGGACTTCCCTGGTGGTCCAGTGGCTAAGAATTCAAGCTCCCAATGCAGGAAGCCTGGGTTCGGTCTCTGGTCTGGAAACTAGATCCCACATGCCTCAAATAAGAGCTTGCAAGCTGCAATTAAAGATCCCTCATGCCGTAACTAAAGACCCTACATGCCATAACAAAGATAGAAAATCTCAAGTGCTGTAACTAAGACCCAGACCTGGTGCAGCCCCCCCCTCAAAAAATAGTTCAGAGATAAAACAGAGTACTAGTTTTGCCTTAAGGGATATACACAACAACCTGATACTTATCTTTGAGTTCTGTGGGAACAAAGGCCCCCAGCCAGGTGAAGGGTGGAACGAGGATGTGACATTTTTTGACCCTCAGAACGTCAATCAACTAAAGCTCTGACTGTCAAGCTTTGCTCTAATATTATGCTAAATTTTCCTCTGCTCAAACCACTTCACGAGTATGCATGTACCCTTAGCTTTAAACTTCCCCAATTTTGGTGTTCGTGGAGACACTGCTTTGGAAAA
Organism: Bos taurus; assembly: GCF_002263795.3. Taxonomy (NCBI): domain Eukaryota; kingdom Metazoa; phylum Chordata; class Mammalia; order Artiodactyla; family Bovidae; genus Bos; species Bos taurus. The sequence goes on from NC_037357.1 coordinate 121,407,237, forward strand.
GATCCCCAGGGTTCTGCTTATTTGGTGCAAGTAACAACTCCTTCTAAATCTGAGCAGGACCTGGTAGGGCTCCTGGCCAGGGAAGCCTTTTCTGTGTCCCCCATTTCTTATTTGTACGGAATAGACTTCAGTGTCCTTGACCTTCCCTGAGGCCGAAGGGCAGGGTCAAACAGTTGCTAATCAGGTAAGTGAGGGAATGCAGAGACAAGGGAGGAGCAGTCAAGAAACAGTAGTGCAGCCTTGGGGCAGGGTCCCGGTTGCACCTTAAGGAATACACATAACAATATAGTTGAGCTTTTCTACAGATTGAAAACCTGTAAGAAATCACGTGATGAAGCACTCCCCATCCAGAGAGTAGGATACGCAGATGCACATCAGGAGACTACCTGCGGCCAGAGTAAAGGAATGCAGGCTCTGCACACACGCTGCTCCTTATTAGCAATCCTTCCCTAGAACCATGGCTATAAAATTCCTCACCAAACCCTCCCTTGTTAGGACACAGTTTTGTTTTTAATTTTTTCCCCATTTGGTCATGCTGCACAGCTTGTTTGATTACAGTTCCCCTGACAGGGGACTGGACCTGGGCCCACAGCAGTGAAAGCGCCAAGTCCTAACCACTGGACTGCCAGGGAACTCCCTGGGACATAGTTTTGAGGGCATTAGCCCACTGTGACCCCCTCTGCTTGGCAAAGCAATGAAGCTGTTCTTTTCTACTTCACCCAAATCCTTGTCTCCAAGATTTGATTTGGCCTTGGTGCACAGAGGCTGAGTTTTCGGCATCACCTCCTTCTCCTAGATCTTTGTTTTTTTTGGATGACACCCACCAAGAGGTGAACTCAGTTTGGGAATAACAATACTGGCCATGGCACAGACACCGCCTTGCTTAGCTAAAAGATAATCAAGGGTTTTTCTATGATCAAAAACAATCTTGGACAGTGAACCTAAGGAATTTGTTGGGCAGCCAGTGTTTTAGCAGTGAATTCTACAATACTTTTAAGAGTTAAAGGTAGGTCCTTTTTAGCTAAGACAAAGGCACAGTTAGATAACCCAGAGGCATAGCCCAGCTGTGTACAACCATTCAGGTATTCATAGGCCCAAGGATGATAACTATCACAGACCAAGATGAGACTTGTGGGCACAAACCATTCCTGTTAAGAAAATACCCTTAATGGATTCATTCACAGGGACTTCTGCATTTAGCTGTTAGATTCAGAGGTCACTCAGGTTTTTAACTCATGTGGGAAAAGATTCTCCTAATTCCAGAGGTTCACTCTCCCCTTAACAATGACCTGGGAGATACAGATGAGGGCATTATCTTTCCAGGCCAATGCCAGAGTAAAGGAAGAAAGAGAAGAACACTTTCGTGTTTAGTTAAAGCATGAAGTCTTCATCTGGCATCTTGGGAATAAGCAGTCCACATCAATATCAGCTACTTCTCAACCTCATAGATCTCACTTGGAGGTCTCCAATGTTTGCAGAAGACCGGCTATCAGGTAGGGTCTTCTTCAGCTGTGAGATGTGTTCAAGGCTCAAGTCCCTGAATTTTGACTGCCATCTGAGTAGTGAAGCAGATATGATATAGTCCCTTCCAAGCAGATTCAAGGGCAGTCTTTGTTCTTAGTGATTCTAAATTAGAAGGGCAAGAGAAAACTGGAAAAGCTAGTTTGGTGAGTTGTAGCCAGATATTTGAGGAAATCAAAAGAATTCAGGATCCAGTTCAGTTCACATATATAACAAAATCTCAAAGACAACTAACAGGACTGAAATCTAATTTCTACATAGGTATAAACATGATTTTTCTTCCTACAATTACCCCCATTTTTTCCCCAAAGATCATCACAGTAAAACTAACCTGCTTGTAATAAACTTTACCTGATTATTTATGTAAGTAAAGTGAACAAGAAAAGTGACTGATATTTAAGTTCTTTTTAAGATGTCTTTGCTGGAATTTTTTGTTAAAAGTCTCATGCTTTACCTGTAATACCATTATAGTCAAAGTGTAGGTAGTGTTTCCAATTGTGCGCTATGTATCATCTTGTATGAAAATAAGAATACTCTTTGAGAGTTTCTGAATTCTGGAGGGACTGGGTAGGGAGAAAACATAAGTATTTCATATTTGCTTAGAAAAGTATATCTTACCTAATTGTTGAGTAGCTTAAGAGAAAATATATCTTTAAACCTGGAAAAAACAGCAATATTTTAATACAGTCATAAAAATTATAACTATCCCCATCAATTAAGTTTCATGTTATTAATTCTTATTCTGCTTGAATCCAGATTTTCCATTAGTTCTGTCAACCTTGCCTGATAATTTCAAGTGATAGGGAAAGGGATAATTCCAAGAAGCTTGCTAAGTTTTGTTAAGGCCTGTATGATTTGCCCAGTGCCTTTATCACTGGAGACTGTGGAAGGTATACCCCAAGTGGTAAACACATTTTCTAATAGTTTCTTTGCCACTGTCAGAGCATTACCCTAACAGCAAGTGAGAAGCTTCAACCAACCAGAAAACATACATACAATAACAAAAACATATTGGTAACCCACAGTAAGTGACAGTTGAAAAAAGTCCCCTTGCAGGTGTTTAAAAGGTCTAGTGGGAGGAGGTCTGAGGCTTGTAGGTACAAAAATAGTTTTTCTTACATGCACTATGGTGGGTGAGAGAATGCAAAAACCAAAAAATCTGGTTTGCCAGGGAGCCAGGAGGAAGCAAGTGGCTGTCTTTGTTTTCCCATAACCCTGACTGTTTGTTTAATTCACAGCTATTGTTTACTCATATTAGTTTCTCTGATTCAGGAGCAGACTGCTGCCGTTACGAGGACACCAGAATGACAAAAATATGGCAATGAGGGATCATTTTTTGCAGAAGGAGATTGGACTGCATCTGCATGTGCCAAAATCTTTTTAGATTCTGTTGCTGCTACCTTTGGATGAAAGTCAGTTATTGCAATGATCTGGTAATGAGGTTCAGTCCTTTTAGTGTGAGCCTCAATTTTGACAGCAGCAATTTCAGGAAGTAAAACAATAGCAATAAGATCACTTACTTGTCCATTTCTGAGTGGGTTGCAGAGGACATCATACAATATTTTAAGATAATGACTAGGATTAAAAGTTACTTTATACCAGGATATATCAGATTTCTAGGAATCTCACAAAATTTCTAGAACACTGATATCCCTGTACAACATAAAGAAAGCTCAGTACTACTTCTTACTTGACAATGCTTCCCATGTAGTTTAATATATCAAATAAGCCTAATTAGTTGGCACTAGTGGTAAAGAACCCTCCTGCCAATGCAGGAGATATAAAAGATGTGGGTTCAATACCTGGGTTGGGAAAATCCCCTGGAGAAGGAAATGACAGCCCACTCCAGTATTCTTTTTTTTTTTTTCTTTTTTTTCTAAAAAAAAAAAAACATCAAACACCGTTGCTTTTATCTTCTGCCACACGACGCTCTTCAGCCCCCTTTCCGTCACTGGCGGCGCCATCTTCCCAAACGCTGTGGAGGAGCAGCCGCCTCCTCCCACTCGCAACCTACTTCTCTGTCCCACTCCAGTATTCTTGCCTAGAGAATCCCATGGACAGAAGAGCTTGGCAGGCTACGGTCCATGGGGTTGCAAAGAGTTGGACATGACTGAAGCCAACTTAGGAGTTTAACAAAATTTTGGAATGTCCTAAGGGCCCTCTGGAAATTTTCAAAGTTGGTTTGTGGTCAAAAGACTTCATTTGGAATTTGATTTGGGGAAGTTTATAAAAAATATTTTAAAAACAGTTTTAGAACACTTGCCTTAATAGGATCACAGATCATTATGAAATAATACTTAATTATCTATTAGCAAAACTTAGGACTTGGTTTTCAAAAGTAATCAAAAAGCTGATGAACACAGGAAACAGCAAATCATTCTGATAAAACAGAATTTTTGTTTTCTAGGCAGACCACTGAAAAGGTAACAAAAATCTTTTTTTTTACAATTTCTTATCAAGAGCACACCAATGGTCCAATAACTCTTTGTCCTTTTAGCAGATGAAAGAAAGCCTTGTTTTAGTTTTATATAAGTATACTATTGATGCTAAATCTTACTTTTAGCATTCTTACAGTATTTATTGTTTTAGCCAGCTTGATTACAGAAGGCACAATTTTCTCCTTTCCTCTCTTCAACATTTTGCATATATTTAGTTTGTCCTTCATAACCAGAAGTTCTAGTTTAAACAAAATTCTCATTTTCCTTAACAAAATTATCCTTCATACTTTTTTATAACCAAAACACACAATACTTTCCTTGCATAAAGAGTTGTTTCCTTTATTATTTCTAATAGTTTCATTATGTATATTAGAATTCTTAACACTTAGAAACCTTAATTTTTACCAAAAAATAAGTAAGCAATTATGAACTATTCTTTATATTAGCATTCTGAAGATAGACAAACTTACATAAACACTTTTTATAATTTCTTGAAACATATGCTTTCTCATAGAAAATTTCTCAGCTTGGCACCAAATATGTTTACAAAGAGATTCAATTTTCATCTTTAGTGTTTCAGCAACAGAAAGCCAAAAGTAGATAAACCTATGTTCAGTAATTAACATTTCATTATTTTATTTGGAAATAATCTAGATAATTAATAAACTTCTATCAGTTAATTTAACACAATGCAAAAGGTTCAAGTTACCAAAAAGATTTTGGATGTTATTTTTAAATACCTCATGAGAAATGCTGGGCTGGAGGAACCACAAGCTGGAATCAAGATTGCCAGGAGAAATATCAATAACTTCAGATATGCAGATGATACCACCATTATGGCAGAAAGTGAAGAAGAACTAAAGAGCCTCTTGATTAAAGTGAAAGAGGAGAGTGAAAAAGTTGGCTTAAAGCTCAACATTCAGAAAACTAAGATCATGGCATCCAGTCCCATCACTTCATGGCAAATAGATGGGGAAACAGTGGCTGACTTTATTTTTCTGGGCTCCAAAATCACTGCAGATGGTGACTGTAGCCATGAAATTAAAAGACGCTTACTCCTTGGAAGGTAAGTTATGACCAACCTAGACAGTATATTAAAAAGCAGACATTACTTTCTCAACAAAGGTCTGTCTAGTCAAGGCTATAGTTGTTCCAGTGGTCATGATGGATGTGAGAGTTGGGACTATAAAGAAAGCTGAGTGCCGAAGAATTGATGTTCTTGAACTGTGGTGTTGGAGAAGACTCCTAAGAGTCCCTTGGACTGCAAGGAGATCCAACCAGTCCATCCTGGTTGGATCCATCATCCACCAGGAGATCAGTCCTGGGTGTTCATTGGTAGGACTGATGTTGAAGCTGAAACTGCAATACTTTGGCCACCTGATGCGAAGAGCTGACTCATTTGAAAAGACCCTGATGCTGGGAAAGATTGAGGGCAGGAGGAGAAGGGGAAGACAGAGGATGAGATGGTTGGATGGCATCACTGACTCAATGGACATGGGTTTGGGTAGACTCTGGGAGTTGGTGATGGACAGGGAGGCCTGGCGTGCTGCAGTTCATGGGGTGGCAAAGAGTCGGACACGACTGAGCAACTGAACTGAACTGAACTGAAAATATAATTGTTTCTAAAAAGTTTAACTATAAACTTATCCTACTTACATTTATCTCCTCTAAGCAGATAGGGTATGGAGTCCACAGAGAAAGAAAACCAGGCATGGCTTTCTTGACAAAAGAGAAGCCATTTTTGCTTAAGTCATCCACAATGCTTGTTCTTGAACAGGTCTCAGTAACAATGATCTTAAGAGAATAGAAGAACAAACTGTCACCAGAGAAGAGAAATGAAAATAGCAAAAATAAGAAATTGATTGTGAAGACTCCCAGTTCTGCTTCAATGGTAAAGACTACCCTGAAGCACTCAACCACTACATCAAATGGAACCTAAGGGATGATGATAATTGACCTTTACTGACCCTCATGACTTCAACCACCTATAAAGCTTGGACTCTGTCTTCTGTCCCAGTTCTATGCTGAATTCTCCTTGACTCAAGCCCCTTCATGAATATGCCTGTACCCTTACTTACTGCAAGTAATAAATCCTTCCTTTCTCTGCTCTTTGGCTTGGTTATATCTTTTGGCTTGACACTAACCAAGAAGCAAATCCAGTTTTTTGGATAACACTCCCAACTATGTTTACATTACCTAACAAAACTTCATGGGACATTAGACAAAAATCAGCCATAATTCCAAGTTATTTTTGTTGACAAATTCCATAACAGAGATAACATGAAGTTATTTGACTAATAAGACCAGGTAGAATAAAAGTTGGTTGTCTGCATTATATTCAGTGTTGATAACTTTAAAGACATATGTTAACTAAACCAATGAACTTAAACTACTTTTATTTACCAAAGATTATCCCAGATTACTTGAACTTGAAAAGCATTTGGGTTAGTTTCTGTTACTGCCCAATCCGTTCAAGTTCTTGGCTTCAAACCAACTAAATAGAGCTCTTACAAATTAAGTTTGGCAATAACAGAATTGAGAGATAGAAAAACATCACACATTTATGTAGTCTTAAAATGCCCATTGTGAAACATACTTCTAAGTTTGGCAACAAGTTCATGTGTCCTTTTTCTTAGGAAGAAAGTCTTTTTAGAGGATAAAGCTTCCGGAATGTGAAATCTTTAAGCCAGCGGCTTATTGCTTCTCCCAGAGAAGGGGCTCCAGATGAATGGGTTAACAAATTAATTTACTATATATCTATAGCTATATATGTGTATGTGTAGATATATATAGACAGTTGTAAACAGAGAAGTTACAGTTACTAATATCTGTGGAGGATTTGCAAAATTTCTCTTTAGCCCAATTACCAAGTACCTCCTGTTTTATTTTTTCATTTCGATGAGAAACTTCTTCCTAAAGTTTTCATTTCAAACAATGGTGCTGAAGAAGATGGGGGTAGAAAATCTACATCACAGAGGCATCGATTAAGTGCAGGTCAATTTTGTTTCCAGTGTACTGGTTCTTTTCGGTATTTTGAGAGGAATAGGTGAGGCCTGGAGAATTGGCAAAGAATAAACAGCAGGTGAATTTTAAACTTTGGGAAGGCAGCCTGAATGATAAAGAGGCTAACCTGCTCTAACTACCTTTTCTCTAATTTGCATCTTTCCTTCTGGATACAAGGTTTTGCTTTAGCTAAGGAGAGAAGGCATTAAAAACATCCCTAGCAGGCTCTGAATATCAAGTTTGGAATTTCAAAAACATTTAGAGCCTTCTGCATATTACTCAAAATCCATATTCCATTTCATCTGTTTGAGAACTCTTGCTTTTAAGTCACTTTAAAAATGATTTTACCTATTTGGAACATTCTTTATAATGGCCATTGTAATTTCCCTGAAGACTGGCAGCAGGTTAGTAGGTTCCTGGTTGCAAATGGAATTTAACCTCCATTTCTATTCCAGCCATATTTTGAAGTGTCCATCCTTTCAGCGACCAAGCTAAGCTCTTAGGCCACAAAACAAGCTTAGCAAGATATTACCATTTTTGTAACTTTCTACAGCTTCCAGAATCACAGTTCTCAGACATACAATAAGCAAGTGTGCTTATTTTAGATTGGAACGTTCAGCTCTTTGGATGAAAAAGATCCCATTAGCAATTAATCTTTATCTACAAAAAGTAAGTCCAAGAAAATGCTAAAATAGTGACAGTAAGCAAGTGACGATACTATGTCCTGGCTGAAAGATGGCCCAGAACACTCTACCACCAACTCTCGTGGACCCATGGACTGGAGAAGGATTGAACAGACAAACCCAAAGCAATGGGACTGAGGACTGATTCCAGACAAAATGGAGAACTGCAGCAGCCACCAGCAGTGCCAAATGTGCAAACTGGGAACAGAATCAAGGGCTGGGGTTTTTCATTCAAAAACTTGGGAACTGTGGTCTGAAAGGCTAGGGGCTTGGCTCTGGGCAGAACAATCTGCCAGCACAATTGAGCTCTGGGCAGAATCATCTACCAGCTCAAGCTGACTTGCCGCTAAAATGAAGGCCAATTAGTTTGAGAGCTTGAATGTAAAGACAATGAATTTCAAACTGAGAGGAACTTATCAATGGCATTCACAAACAGTGAGAATGACAGTGAACTTGTTGCAGGAAGGGGGACCCATTCCAGAGCTCGAGAGTGGGCTCTTGTCTAACACTTGGAAATGAACTGTCTGAGGAGACACATGAGCTGACAATGCAAGAGACTTTATTGGGAAGGGGTGCCAGGGCAGAGAGTAGCAGGGCGAGGGAACCCAGGAGGACTGCTCTGCCATATGGCTTGTAGTCTCGGGTTTTATGGTGATGGGGTTAGTTTTGGGTTGTCTCTGGCCAATCACTTGGACTCGGGGTCCTTCTTGGTGGCCATTGCATCACTAAGCCAAGATGAATGCCAGTGAGAAGGATTCTGGAGGTTGGCAGGACACATGGACTGGAGTCTCCCTCTCTTCTTCTGACCTTTCCTGAATTCTTCCGGTTGGTGGTAGCTTATTAGTTCTGCATTCCTTACCAGGACGTCCTGTTGTAAGATAACTCACACAAGTGTTAATTATGGTGCCTGCCCAGCACAGGCGGTTTCAGTCAGTGGTTCCCCTAACAGACCCATATTTCTTCTTTCTCCCCTTTGACAAAGGGCATCCCTCTTGCTGTTTTACTTGTGCTCTGGATCCCATCTTCTCCCATGATGATCCCTCTTTCTCTAGGTTCTTCCCATTAGCACCAAAAACATGCCTCATGATCCTCCCACTGCTAAAACAATGACAACAACAAAACTTTCCTAAACTAACCCTATGTCCTTCACCAAGCCCCTTCACACTCTTCCTCCCCAGCCTTTCCAAATGTAACTTCTTGAGGGCATTTTCTGCACTTGCAATCTCTATCTGCACACCTCTCCCTCCCCCTGTCCCCACAACTCCTCCATCCACTACAACCTGGCTCATCTTCTGTACTGCTGTACTGAGGCTGCCCTCTTAAGATTATCTATGAACTAAAGCTAATTGCATGGATATTATGCAGCCTCTCTCAACCACACCTCACATTATTAGTATCTCCTTCTGGACACATGCTCTTCCTTTTGTTTCTCTAATACCAAACTTTTACTTACGATTTACTTACCATAATTTTTCTGAAGCTCCTTCTGTTTCCTCTTCCTTGTACCCTTCTCATCTAAATGCTGGTGATCCTGAGAGCTCTTATCTAGGATGCCTTCTCTTCCCTCTTCATTTTTCTACATTCTCCCCAGACTATCTATCCACTCCCATGGGTTGAACTACATATTTGGTGTGTGTCAGTTTACACATGATAACTCCAACTAGTATCTTTCGAGTTCCAGATCTGTACACTCAATGGGCCACTTGAAGTCCTCTCAGGTATTCAGACTCAAGAGGTCTAAATTGAACTGCTCATTCTTGATGTGTCCTAGTTCTATAAATGGCACTCCCATCATTTAATTATCCAAGCCAGAAACCTGAAGTCCTCTTGGCTCCTTCCTGAACCTAAACTATATGAAACCATCAAATATAGTGGATGTACTTTTGAGTTGGTCCTCTTCTTTTGATCTTTTCTGCCACCATTCTATTCTATATCACCATCATCTCCTGCTGAGACTAGTGAAATAGTCTCCTAACCAATTTTATTGCCTCCAGACTCGCTTCCCTTCAACCTACATTTTACCTTCAGCCAAGGTGATTCATTCAAAAATGCAATTCTGTTAATGGTACTCTCTTACTTGAAACTTTCAATAGCTTTCCGTTTTTGATTAGGTGAAAGTCCACACTCTCCTTATCATATTTCTAAGACTTGGCCTTGCCACCCCATGCCTACAACACAAGGAGTATTCAGAACATTCTTACTGCTTTAAAAATAAATGGTATTATAAAAGAGAAAAATTGTCTTACTTACCGTAGAATCCCCAGAGCCCATAACATAGTAGGTATGCAATATTTCTTAAATGAAGGAAACAACATATGCATCAGTTCTAGTGAGTGCAGAATGAGGATGAACAAGAAAAATGGAACATTTTAAATCCAATAAGCATCTATTAGAGTAGCATATTTACAAAAGTCACTCTAAAATCTGGCAAGTTAAAAAACCAACTACAATGATCTTAGAAGCATTTTAAATGGGGGAAAAAGCACACTTAACCAACGTCTTTTAAAACGATTGTTTATTATGAATAGAAAAAGTTCAATTTTTGTAAGATATAATACACAAATTCATAGTATCCTAACCTCTTATTTTCCTGATTTTAAATTATGATTAAAATTAATGCATATATATGAACAAGTAATCAAGAAATATAGTATTCCATACTTAATCATTATATAACTAAAACAGATAAAGATAAGATACCTACTTTAAAATCAGGACATTTATCTCAAAGACAGATTTTGTTTTTAACCTTTAATACTTAAAATTCCACAGAAAGAGGAATTAAAGTTAGAAAATTTAAGAAGCAAAAATAAAAAAATATTAATTAAGAATGTGATGAAAACAGTACCTTTAGATAATGATATATATAAGAATAATCTCCAGACTGCTAATTTATATTGTTTAGAAATGAGAAACACTATTTCAATAAAAGTAAAAACTTATCTTAAGGAAAACTAATTATTTAAGTACTTTATCAATTAAAACATGAAATATACTCAGTTCTATATTACTAAATTGAGAAAAAAATAATAAATAATTGCCTCCTATATAAATAGAAATTATTTATCAAATTAGAGATAATTTCACATATTATATCTATTCTTTCTAAAAGATATAAGTTTATGCTTTTTCTTGGCTGGTATGAGAAATCTAAGACTAAACCATCTCTTTTGAGATGACTGGTTAATCATTTGGAGATAGCAAATCACAAAGTTATATGCCTACTTTGCACCAACATCAAAATACACTGCATGTAGATCAACAATGTGAATGCTTGAAAAATGAAATCATAAAATTATTGCAAGAAAACATTTATGAATATTTATAAAATCTTGAGAAGACTTTCAAAACACATCGTCAAAAGTGGAAAGCATAAGGCAAAGATCGACAGACTATAATAGGTGAAAACATAACAATAAGCATTATATTTAAATGATGTTTTAATATATTCACATGTAACAAGTCAAATGGTGGAGCTGAGCTTATGAGGAAAAGCAGTAAGAAGACAATAATCACCTTCATGCAAAATGGGCAAAGGATGGGGATAAATAAAAAGAATACAATGGCCATTTAAAACTGTTAAACTCTTTTACAATCAAAGAAATGTGAATTAAAATGAGATGCCATTTTTCCTTACTCAATTAACACAAAAGAATGTAAATGCAACAAGGCAATATGTACATATAAAACTTTGTTCAATTTCAAGACTGCAATTTTTCTTTTCAGTATTATCTTGAAAATTTCTGGAATTATCCAAAATCATAGATATACAGAAAGTTTTAGTTATAAGGATATTCCTCACAGCTTTGTTTATAATATCACAAAATTGGAAATAATAGGGGTTGCTGATTGAGTTATGGCATATTTAACATTGGAATATTATATATCCATTAAAACAACACTAGCACGTGGGAGCCTGGTGGGCTGCCGTCTATGGGGTCACACAGGGTCGGACACGACTGAAGTGACTTAGCAGCAGCAGCAGCAGAATATTAATAATATTTTAAAATGCTTGTAATACATTGTAAAGTTAAAAAGCAGTTTACCAATTACAATACATGCTATTTTTTTCAAGAAATTTACTTCCATTTAACATTTTCTATAATGACTTACATTTCTTTTCTTGTAAGAAATAGTCTATAAAGGCCTCCAAGTTACTTATCTATCTCCTTCTGTTCTAATACTCTATTCCCAAAGTAAACTCCTCATTACCAACCTCTTTTGCCCAGGTATTTCCATAACAGAAAAGGGTATGGCCTGAACTGGAGAAGTGAATGTTCTGTATTTTGCTAAGTGCTACCTCCCACTGTAGATTTCTGGTGACACCTAAGGCCTAGGAAGAAAACTAGAAGCCTTAGAGGATGGAAACAAAGTGGGTGGAAGGGAAGAAAGAATGCTAGGAATAAAGTATGAAAGTCAAGGACCTGTAAAAGAAGTCAAGAGACGGTCCAATATATTTGCAAACCCTTTGTGAAAATGTGAGTCTTGAATGATGAGAAGCAATAAGAAGGTGATAATCACTGCAGGGAAATATGGGCAAAGGATGTGGATAAAAATTTCTACAAAAAATCAGACATTAAAAAAAAGAAGTTTACAAATCATTGTGAAAGGAATGATACTCCAATTAAAAAATAAATTTAAAAAAGTAGTTTGGCATCTTTTCTAACCAAAAAAGTGTAAATTAACTTGTTAAAAAATAAAGCTTATTTTGAAATGCAATATCCCAGACTTTGTACAGCTTTATATTATCTGATTTAGTCCTCAAAGTCTATTCTATCCTGAATTCTCTCTTGTATTGGTCCATCATAGTGCCTTCTTTTGAGTTAAGACAGTTTGGGTAAGACCAGATTTAAATGTCCGTGTTACTATCATCTTATGAATATACCCATGAACACAGGTTATTTTAAATAGTTTCAGTGAACAAAATCCTTAGTTAACATCTTCAGTATATTAGGTCCATTTTGATTGGGGGAAGAAATGTTTAAAAGGGTCAAGTCCTGAGGATATACTCTGGACAACCAGAGCTAGCTCAAAGGCACTGGAAAAAATGGCAAATCAAAAGGAGGCAAGATCTAATGCCAGTGTGGACTGAGATATGAGGGCAAATTTATGTAATACTTCTGCATTCTGAAAGTAGTTTACGTACATAGCACTAACTTGAGCATGTTAGGCACCATATGCAGAACTTTATGTAAACTGTTTTATTTAACATCTTATAAAGAAAATACTATTACATTTATTTTAAAGACAGTTCATTTTATACAGAAAAATAAACCTGGATTTCCTACCTCAAACCATATATTCTAGAAATTAAAGATCACATTGTGAAAGTACAACTCTAAAGCACAGAAAAGAAAGTATAGGATATTGCTATGACTTTGGGACAGGACAGAACTTTCTAAGTAAGACTCACAAAATACAAACAATGAATCAAGAAATTAATAGACTTGACATCAAACTAAAAATCCTTGTTCAACAAACGATCTCATAAATAAAAATTTACAGATGGGTGATAGACTAGGAAAAATTATTTGCAACATCTGAAATGGACAAGAGTTGATATCTAGAACATGGGTTATTCTGTAAATAGAAAATATTTTAGGTTTTATGGGCCATATGGTCTCTATTGCACCTGTTCAACTCTGTTGTTATAGCATGAAAGCAGCCATAGACAATACAAAACTGAAAGAATATGGTTGTGTTTCAATAGAAACTTATTTATAAAAATAGCTGGTGAGCAGGATTTGGCTTTCAAGCTGTAGTCTGTTAGTCCCTAATGTAGACTGTAGAAGAAATTCCTATAGATCAGTAAGAAAAATTTAGGATGCTCGATGGAAAACTGAATGAAGGATAACAATAAGCAATTAGCAGAATGAAAAGTCCAAATGGCTAAGCAAATATAGATGTGCAACATTATTAATAATATGAGAAATGCAAATTTAAAGGAAATACCATTTTGCATCACAGGATCTGACAGAACATGGAAGTCAGATAATTCAGGAGGAGGTGAAGATGTAGGTAAACAAGAAAGCCTCACACCTTGCCAATGAATGTGTGTCAGTTACAGAGAGCCATTAAATGCTAAGTGAAATTATTGTATTTCCATACCCCAAATAAAGGAGAGCTCTTTGATAAAGGGCAGCTGCTGCTGCTGCTGCTGCTGCTATGTCACGTCAGTCGTGTCCGACTCTGTGCAATCCCATAGACAGCAGCCCACCAGGCTCCCCCGTCCCTGGGATTCTCCAGGCAAGAACACTGGAGTGGGTTGCCATTTCCTTCTCCAGTGCATGAAAGTGAAAAGTGAAAGTGCAGGTAACGTTTTAATCACACACATTATCTTTATTTCACTATGGATCCAAGGACACCAACATAGACTGTCACTAGTTTACAAACCAGCTGTTATAAACTACTTTCTACCAATGTGTTTTATTTATTTTTTTAGTTGCACTGCATGGCTTGCAGGGTCCTAGTTCTCAGATCCAGGGATTGAACCCAGGCCATGGAAGTCAAAGTGCCAAGTTCTAACCCCTGGACTGCCAGGAATCTGTCTATCAATGTGTTTTAGACATGAAGAAAATCTTAATATTCTTAACATCTAATTCTTTTACAGTTTAGAGTTTCATATCTTTAAGAGGAGGACTGGCTTCCTGATGCCTGATTAATGGAATGTGAAATTCACAAGAAGTTAAGATAAATTGAGGGACTTCCCTGGTGGTCCAGTGGCTAAGACTCCAGGCTCCCAAAGCAGGGCCCAGGTTCTAACCCTGGTTGGGGAACTAGATCACACATGCCAGCAAAGTCAAATAAAAAAAAAAGGTAACATAAAGTGACATTCAATTTTATAGGATGGAGAGCCAATTATAAGGTTATACTCTTAGATACTTCAGGGTTTTCCTGCCTCTACAGTGTAAAGAGCACTTAAGTACAAAAGTCTGAGAAACACTCAGATAATAAGAAGGGACATTTATTGAATATCCATTGATCTTTAGCTAAATAAAATTAAGATACGAGGGTATTTTTTTTCTTTCTGTAATGGGAAATCGAACTACACAATATAACCTGGTTGGTAATTAGAACTGTAACTTCCTTTAGCTACTTTTTCTACCTCCACCCTGAATATAACCTATTGTAGCATTACATTCTGAAATAAGAGGCCTTCCCCTCATTGAATTCGTTTGCCATGGTCTGATAAAATATACAATGGATTATTCAAATTAGTATGGCCTAAACAGCAAAAGTAGCTTGAATATGCGCTGATTTTAAAAGGTTTAGTTTCAATAAGCATATCCACATGCTTTACCTTAAAAATAAATTTGTTACCCAACTCTATTCCAATGGTGAAAATCATTCCCAGAATTCACATAGCTGTGAAATAAAGTTTTTTTTTCTTCCTGTCTTTTATTACATGTTCAAGTACTTAAAAAGTTAGATTATACTAAAGCATATGTATAGTATTATTTGATGAGTTATTAAAAGAAAATTGGTCTACATTGAATTGTATGCTTTAAACAGCTGAACTTTATAGTGTTTAATTATATCTCAGTAAAGCTGATAGATAATCAATCATCTAGTCTTGTGGCTCCGGATCAGAGGCAAAGAGGAGGAGTGAAATGAGGGCTGACCAATCAGGAAGTGGGTTAAATCCCCAGGCTATTTCTTGGCCCTTAGTAACCAAACCATTGGAGAAGGCAATGGCAACCCACTCCAGTACTCTTGCCTGGAAAATCCCATGGATAGAGGAGCCTGGTAGGCTACAGTCCATGGGGTCGCTAAGAGTCGGACACAATGACACAACTGAGCGACTTCACTTTGACTTTTCACTTTCATGCACTGGAGAAGGAAATGGCAACCCACTCCAGTGGTCTTGCCTGGAGAATCCCAGGGACGGGGGAGCCTGGTGGGCTGCTGTCTCTGGGGTCGCACAGAGTCGGACACAACTGAAGTGACTTAGCAGCAGCAGCAATCAAACAATGAGAGGAAGAGAGGGAAGAGGGGAGAGAGAGGGAGAGAGAGAGAGAGAGAGAGAGAGAGAGAGAGAGAGAGAGAGTGTGTGTGTGTGTGTTTGTTTGTCTGGGAGGTTGGCTCTGTGGACATGGTAGGAAGCACCAGGGCAAAAAGTGAAGAAGAACCAAATATTATAGTTAAAACACTTCTTTTCATGAATTCCTAAAAACATCACCTAACTTAGAGAAGACTTCTGTCAGACAGTAATGAAACATGATAGTCTTCTTTCCTCATCCATGAATAAGCCATTTCGAAAACAGTAGTGAGAGCACAGGGATTTCACGTTAAAAAGACTTCTTTCTGTGATCTGTCAACAACTTTCATATATGATTGCTTAAGTGAAAACTGAGGCTGAACTTTAAAGCATCTAAGATTGTCCTGTATGTGAAAGGAACAATTTTGACAGAAAAGAATACAAATTAAAAAAAAGACAACACATAGATGATAAAACATAGAATGCTGATACACATTTATTTTTATTGCTAAACATTGAATGCCAGCAACTATGGTATCTTCAAGTTAAACTCAGTTGTAAGATTTATAGAAAAAAATACCTGGGTACCACTAGTATGTGGACATTCAATAAATACCACAGGACAAACTGATGACTAAGAGCCACATACCCATGAAGCCCCTATTTAAACAATTTACCATTAGAACAGATGACCTGTAAGAGCAATTATCAAAAGGTCAAGTTTCACTGCATGTCTTTTCAAACAGAGATGCTGAAAAGGATATATACATTCTTTACAGGTTTTAAGTGATTAAAAACAACCCTCAAAAATGTAGACAATGCAGAGTAGAACACTGAAAATACAGTTTTACTGTTGAACAAGTGACAACACAACACTTTCTTCAAATCCTTAAAATAATTCATTTTTTAAATGGCTCTATAGAAACCAAAATGAACTATATTCATAAAGATGATAATCTACCAGGGACACAAAGATCTTTCAAGCTATTTTTTTATGTTAACATACATTTACATGAATATTCAATAACACTTTTTACAGCTTACTTAAATAGAAACATGCTTTTCTAATCCATAAATAACACTAAACATCATTCATTCAACCACATTTATTAAGTAGTTTTGATGTCTCATGCATTGTGCCAGGGACAGAAAGATGAGTATGACATGGTCCTTGCTCTAGAAGTGCCCACAATGAGGCTGAAGAGACAACATATAACATTTCCTTTCTTACACAATGAGGCTATTTCTGTAAAAACAGGACTGAACTGCTCAATATCCTAATAGACTGTTCCCAAATTCTGACCCAATGGAGCAGAAGACCAAGGTGTTTAAAAGCCATAAGAAAATGATGTGCTTTTTTTTTTTTTTTTTTCCCATCCAGAGAAAGGAGCTTATGGGTAAGATTTCATCTATTAAATTTTTTTCTCAGTTTTTTTTAAAATGATCTGCATGTATATAGCAATTTCATTAGTAAACTGCTTAGTTCATGTAATCAAATCAATAATATAAGTATTTCATGGTAGTCCCCAAGCTTTATTACCTGAATAGGTCTGTGCATTACTCTGCTAATATACTTTAATCCTGAAAGACTGTCTGCCTGAGAATAGAACAAATGCTTTTTCCCTAGGATAAACCAATAATCTGTACAGTTTTTAAGTAGTGGTAATAGAGGTCATTTTAAAAATATTAAAATTATATTCAATACACAATTTCTCTTCAAGAAGGCAGGCAGATTTATAACACAATCTAAAGTTTCCTTAAAAATGATTAAAAAGTTTTATTGCCTAAGAGCAATAAATCTGAAAGAGGTGAACCCCATGAATATCTCACTTAGTGAAAAAGTTGGATACATGACTATTGATGTTTTTGCGCATATGAGAACACAGATTTTTCATCATAAAAACAGCATGCTCATATAGTTTTAATACCAATAGCTTCACACTGGCCTACTGACTTCCTAGATCCTCCAGGGCTGCATCACCAGTCTGAAAGATCTCAAACTAGGCAGGGCTCTTTCAGGCTTGAGTCAGTTACCAGGCTCCAGCAAATCCACATTTGTTCTCACATGTAGCCATTCTCACTCTACTACCAAGTCTCTTGTGGACCCACAGAGGTAGCTTAGGGGAAAGGCAGAAAGGAAGAACTACGTATTTAATTCCCCAACAGAGAGAAATATGGAAGACACTGGTGAGGACAGAGTATGCTTCATGGCTTAGAGTAATTGCTTCTTGAAGACAGGGGCCTAGGAGCTAGGTCCAAGGTAGCCCCAGCAGCACAAGAGAAAATGTCTATTCTGGAGCGGTTCCAAGCTTTCAAGCTCGTAGAGAAAGGTAACCAGGACTGCAGAAGGTTCTGTGATCTGTCTTGTGATCTGCCGCAAGAGCCAGCTGGCTCAGTTTTGAGGTTTGCCCCTAACTGTTTCAAGCTCACATGCTGCAGGTAGGAAATACTTCCTACAGCTCATTCTGAATGTCAAGGCTGCTGCTGCTTTATGAGGATATTGGGGCATATTATCAAAGAGGCAACTCTTGGGTGGCAAGACACGTCTCATGATATTATTGAGTCTACTTCTGAGGTGTTCATTTACTGGGATCATTTAACAAAGATGTTCCCTTTTGCGTCGGCAGTTTCTTTTATAGAATTTTATTAATTGTAATCAGACTTCAGTTGTCAAGAGTACAAAACAATGTGTGTGTTAGTTGCTCAGTCGTGTCTGACTCATTGCAACCCCATGGACTGTAGCCCGCCAGGCTCCTCTGTCCATGGGATTTCCCAGGCAAGAATACTGGAGTGGGTAGCCTTTCCCTTCTCCAAGAGATCTTCCCGACCCGGGGATTGAACCCAGGTCTCCAGCATTGCAGGCGAATTCTTTAATATCTGAGCCACTGAATTTTTTTTTATCACTGAATTTTAAAATACTTTTCCAACAAGATTAAAGACAAGAAATATAGACCAAGAAAATGCTCACCTTCCCACTTGGCCAAAGTCTGGTCTTCTTCAAATCTGGATTAATGATGCTTTTTCAGGAAGTTTTTTCTCAATTAATCCTACCCAATTCTGTTTTCCTTTACAGTATTTCAATACAGTATATAGCCACACAAAAATGGTTTAACATGAATTTGCACTTGTTTCAATTGTTCCACAAGCATCTGAAGTTTGTAGGTTCAGTCTATAAAACTAGAATGTAATCACGGAATATGTCTTTCATTTCTTCTGTTTCTCCCCCGTCCCAGAGTTTGGATACGCTGAATAAAGAACTTAAAGTTGTTGGCTAAAATGCAATTTTAAGGAATCACTTTTTATTTCATACCAAGTAAGGTTTTCAGTATTATATATTGTAACTCAGAGATTCTATCAGATGAGTCCAAATATTACCGTGCTGTAACCATCCAGAGGCCCAGGGCCACATTGGCAGCCAAAAGTATACTGCCACCAAGCAAGATGAAAAATCCTATCAGATCTTTGACATCATTGTCTCCAATCACTGAGGTAAGAGTAGCATCTAGGAAAGAGTTTAAAATCCACTGTCCGTCCAAAGCAAAGCAGGGCACTGCATTAACAATTGCCAGAGCTCCCGAGAGGGAAATCAGGTACCTGGTTGCAATCAGTTAAGGAGCCTACTCAGGTCTGCATGCAAAGCCATTTCTGGGAGTCAGAAGTGTGTATTTTACGAGGAGTCGATTTGAGATTACAGGGGACTTCTCTCCTTTTTTTAAAATCTCTGCCCACCAGTAAATGCTATTGATTCTTAGATCTCTATTTAAAACAAATGATTTGTATTATTTCAAAGTTAGAAAAACTTGACAAAAAATGAAAGCCAACCACCTGTAAACTAAGGCAGTTTGTAACGAATTCCTTGAAAGACTTTCTCTTTAATGATACAAGAGAAAGGAATATGGAAAGAATAAGAAATGAGGGAAAATTTCTCTTCAATCCTTACAAAGTATTGCTTAGATTTATAAAGATTTTAGTCCCTTGAACTCTATTTTACTATCATCTGTAAGGTCATAGTGTAAATATCTCTGAGATAAAGCTGCAGTCTACAAGGTATAATTTTGACTATCCTTTTTTCAGTAACTCATTTGTTAACTAATATTTGCTCATTTACTTTCTGTCTCTGTTTTTTTGCAAATCATTAAAAAAGAAATTAAAGATTTAAAAGTGACAAAATAAAGAACCTTTTCAAACTGTTCAAATATATTCAAATTCTATATAATAACCAATTAAAAATCTCTTTATATGCAAACATAATATGCTAAAGAACACATGAGATTCTGTGGAGTGCTATTTCAGTAGCAGAAATCAGTTTGATGTCCCTTATGCATTCCTCCATTTGGTCAGAGTCAACAGGCTCAGGAGGGGTGGAACACATCGCCTCATTTAGTAGCTGAATACTTCATCCTTTATAAACATACTCAAAGGTTTTAGACCTCTAAACTTCAACTCTCAATTTGTCTTCTAGGTTCTTTCTCTTCCACACCTTAACCTTTCTCTCTTCCCAATCAATCTCTCTTTTCTGGCTTCTTCCTTCCTAGGTACAATCTGATCTTTCTCAATTTTAAAGTCCATTTTTTTGTGTGTGTTAGCAGTAGATTGATACTTCTAAGGTCTGTTCAAGCTCTCTAGTCAATGTAAAACTGATCAAGTTCCAAGTAGCACACTTTTAAAATCTTTCACATCAGAAAGGATACTTGACAAATGTCTCCACAACCACAGGCAGATCTATGCTTAGAAACTTGAAACGTGGGATAAAACTGGTGATGCTCACTAAAAAAGAAAAATAAGAAATAATTAATATTATTTATACAGGTAAGCAACAGAAAAATGAATTTTACTATGTGGGTATAGACTGGACTAGCCTATTAAACTGATTTGAGAAAGCCCTACTCAAACATATGCAAACAGGCTCGATGGCCCAACTATAAAAGTAAATCAACAATTCTAGAACATCTAATAAAAAGAGTGGGATACAGAAATTCATGTCTCAATGTACATTTATATTGTGAGGTGAGACTAAAATAAAAACTGATTATATACCAACTATGACTACCAAATACAGAGAATGACTTTACACTAGAATTTATATCAAGAGTCCTTATCTTTTCAAAGAGGTATAACCTTAAAATCATGTTCACTCCAACCA
The DNA here is from genome assembly GCF_002263795.3 of Bos taurus. Lineage (NCBI taxonomy): Eukaryota > Metazoa > Chordata > Mammalia > Artiodactyla > Bovidae > Bos > Bos taurus. The sequence continues at coordinate 121,428,003 of NC_037357.1, forward strand.
TTATGTGACTTAATCTTTTTTGGTCTCAGTGTTTTCTTCATTGCTAAAACAAGGATTAACACTAGAGGATTTTTAAGATTTCCTTCACTTTGTGGATTCCATTACTCTGTTTTTGTTAAAACACTTAAAAACTCTGTTATAATTAAATAGAACTCATAGCACACATTTCTTGAAAATTACCTTGAAGAGGGTTATTTCTACATTTGTTGAGGATGTATATAATATCTGTACTCCAGAGACACCTAGTGTCAAAACAATAAATGAGAGAAATGACCCAAGTTGTATCTTAGGATATGACTGCAGAGCAATGAGAGAGCCTTTTAAAGAGTAACATAAAACCCACATGTCCATCAACTGATGGATAAATACAGAAAAGTAATATATCCATACAATGGAATATTCAGTTCAGTTCAGTTCAGTTCAGTCGCTCAGTCATGCCCGACTCTTTGCGACCCTGTGAATCGCAGCACGCCAGGCCTCCCTGTCCATCACCAACTCCCGGAGTTCACTCAAACTCATGTCCATTGAGTCGGTAATGCCATCCAGCCATCTCATCCTCTGTCGTCCCCTTCTCCTCCTGCCCCCAATCCCTCCCAACATCAGAGTCTTTTCAAATCAGTCAACTCTTCACATGACGTGGCCAAAGTACTGGAGTTTCAGCTTTAGCATCAGTCCTTCCAAAGAACACCCAGGGCTGATCTCCTTCAGAATGGACTGGTTGGATCTCCTTGCAGTCCAAGGGACTCTCAAGGGTCTTCTCCAACACCACAGTTCAAAAGCATCAATTCTTCGGCACTCAGCCTTCTTCACAGTCCAACTCTCACATCCATACATGACCACAGGAAAAACCATAGCCTTAACTAGACGGACCTTTGTTGGCAAAATAATGTCTCTGCTTTTCAATATGGAATATTACTTCACCATAAAAAAGGAATAATGCACCAACACAAACTACAACATGGATGAACCTTGAAAACATTATGCTAAGGGGAAGAAGCCAATCACAAAATATTCTATTTATAGGAAATGTGTGGAAACAGGCAAATTTGCAGAAACAGAAAGTAGATTAAGTGGTTGCCAAGGGATGGGGTAGGTGGGTGTTGAGAAGTAGAATAGGTTCCTAATGGGTATAGGCTTTTTGGAGTGATGAAAAAATACTGGAACTAGACTGTGGTGATGGTTCCACAACTCTGAATATATTAAACACTACTGAATTGTATATTGTAAAAGGGTAAATTATATGATATGTTAATTATATTTCAGTGAAAGTTATTAAAAAGGGAACATATAAAATCTTATACAACAAAATAAGTTAGACTATATGATCTTGTTCAGTTCAGTTGCTCAGTCATGTCCGACTCTTTGCAACCCCATGGACTGCAGCACGCCAGGCTTCCCTGTCCATCACCAACTCTCAGAGCTTGCTCAAACTCACATGTCCATCAAGTTGGTGATGCCATCTAACCCTCTCATCCTCTGTCATCCCCTTCTCCTCCTGCCTTCAATCCTTCCCAGCATCAGGGTCTTCTCAAATGAGTCATTTCTTTGCATCAGGTGGCCATAGTATTAGAGCTTTAGCATCAGCATCAGTCCTTCAAATGAATATTCTGGACTGATTTCCCTCAGGATGGACTGGTTGGATCTCCTCGCAGTCCAGTTCAGTTAGTTCAGATCAGTCGCTCAGTCATGTCCGACTCTTTGCGGCCCCATGAACCAGAGCATGCCAGGCTTCCCTGTCCATCACCAACTCCCTGTGAACTCTGGGTTCACACAAACCCATGTCCATTGAGTCAATGAAGCCATCTAACCATCTCATCCTCTGTTGTCCTCTTCTCCTCCTGCCCTCAATCTTTCTCAGCATCAGGGTCTTTTCCAATAAGTCAGCTCTTTGCATCAGGTGGCCAAAGTATTGGAGTTTCAGCTTCAACATCAGTCCTTCCAATGAATACCCAGGACTGATCTCCTTTAAGATGGATTGGTTGGATTTCCTTGCAGTCCAAGGGACTCTCAGGAGTCTTCTCCAACACCACAGTTCAAAAGCATCAATTCTTCGGTGCTCAGCTTTCTCCACAGTCCAACTCTGACATTCATACATGACCACCGGAAAAACCATAGCCTTGACTAGATGGACCTTTGTTGGCAAGGTAATGTCTCTGCTTTTGAATATGCTGTCTAGGTTGGTCATAACTTTCCTTCCAAGGAGTTCAGTTCAGTTCAGGTGCTCAGTCATGTCTGACTCTTTGCAACCCCATGAATCACAGGTGCCAGGCCTCCCTGTCCATCACCAATTCCTGGAGTTCACTTAAACACATGTCCATCGAGTCAGGGATGCCATCCAGCCATCTCATCCTCTGTCGTCCCCTTCTCCTCCTGCCCGCAATCCCTCCCAGCATCAGAGTCTTTTCCAATGAGTCAACTCTTCACATGAGGTGGTCAAAGTATTGGAGTTTCAGCTTTAGCATCAGTCCTTCCAATGAACACCCAGGACTGATCTCCTTTAGGATGGACTGGTTGGACCTCCTTGCAGTCCAAGGGATTCTCAAGAGTCTTCTCCAACACCACAGTTCAAAAGCATCAATTCTTTGGCTCTCAGCTTTCTTCACAGTCCAACTCTCACATCCATACACGATGACTGGAAAAACCATAGCCTTGACTAGACGGACCTTTGTTGGCAAAGCAACATCTCTGCTTTTTAATATGCTATCTAGGTTGGTCATAACTTTCCTTCCAAGGAATAAGCGTCTTTTAATTTCATGGCTGCAATCACCATCTAGCATGTGAGATGAGTGCAAGTGTGCAGTAGTTTGAGCATTCTGTGGTATTGCCTTTCTTTGGGTTTGGAATGAAAACTGACCTTTTCCAGTCCTGTGGCCACTGCTGAGTTTTCTAAATTCCAAGGAGTAAGCGTCTTTTAATTTCATGGATGCAGTCACAATCTGCAGTGATTTTGGAGCCAAGAAAAATAAAGTCAGTCACTGTTTCCCCATCTATTTTGCCACGAAGTGATGGGACCAGATGCCATGATCTTAGTTTTCTGAATATTGAGCTTTAAGCCAACTTTTTCACTCTCTTCTTTCACTTTCATCAAGAGACTTTTTAGTTCTTCTTCACTTTCTGCCATAAGGGTGGTGTCATCTGCATATCTGAGGTTATTGATATTTCTCCCTGCAATCTTGATTCCAGCTTGTGCTTCCTCCAGCCCAGTGTTTCTCATGATGTATTCTACATATAAATTAAATAAGCAGGGTGATAATATACAGCCTTGATGTACTCCTTTACCTATTTGGAACCAGTCTGTTGTTCCATGTCCAGTTCTAACTGTTGCTTCCTGACCTGCATACAGGTTTCTCAAGAGGAAGGTCAGGTGGTCTTGTTCTCCCATCTCTTTTAGAATTTTCCACAGTTTATTGTGATCCACACAGTCAAAGGCTTTGGCATAGTCAATAAAGCAGAAATGGATTTTTTCTGGAACTCTCTTGCTTTTTCGATGATCCAGCAGATGTTGGCAATTTGATCTCTGGTTCCTCTGCCTTTTCTAAAACCAGCTTGAACATCTGGAAGTTCATGGTTCATGTATTGCTGAAGCCTGGCTTCGAGAATTTTGAGCATTACTTTAATAGCATGTGAAATGAGTGCAATTGTGCGGTAGTTTGAGCATTCTTTGGCATTGCCTTTTTTTGGGATTGGAATGAAAACTGACCTTTTCCAGTCCTGTGGCCACTGCTGAGTTTTCCAAATTTGCTGGCATATTGAGTGCAGCACTTTCACAGCATCATCTTTCAGGATTTGAAATAGCTCTACTGGTATTCCACGCTTGCAGTCCAAGGGACTCTCAAGAGTCTTCTCCAACACCACTATTCAAAAGAATCAATTCTTTGGCGCTTAGCTGTCTTTATGGTCCAACTCTCACATGCATACATAACTACTGGAAAAACCACAGCCTTGACTATACGGATCTTTGTTGGCAAAGTGATGTCTCTGCTATGCTGTCTAGGTTTGTCATAGCTTTTCTTCCAAGGAGTAAGCGTCTTTTAATTTCATGGCTGCAGTCACTATCTGCAGTGATTTTGGAGCCCCCCAAAATAAAGTCTTGTCACTGCTTCCATTGTTTCCCCATCTATTTCCATGAAGTGATGGGACCGGATGCCATGATCTTCGTTTTTGGAATGTTGCATTTTAAGCCAGCTATTTCACTCTCCTCATTCACTCTCATCAAGAGGCTCTTCAGTTCCTCTTCCCTTTCTGCCATAAGGGTGGTATCATCTGTGTATCTGAGGTTATTGATATTTCTCCCTGCAATCCTGATTCCAGCTTGTGCTTCATCCAGCCCAGCATTTCACATGATGTACTCTGCATAGAAGGATGACAATAAACAGCCTTGACATACTCCTTTCCCAAGTTGGAACCAGTCTGTTTTTCCATGCCTGGTTCTAACTGTTGCTTCTTGATCTGCATACACGTTTCTCAGGAGGCAGGTAAGGTGATCTGGTATTACTATCTCTTGAAGAATAGTTTGTTGTGATCCACACAGTCAAAGGCTTTGACGTAGTCAATGAAGCAGATGTTTTTCTGGAACTCTCTTGCTTTTTCTATGATCCAACAGATGTTGGCAATTTGATCTCTGGTTCCTCTGCCTTTTCTAAATCCAGCTTGAACATCTGGAAGTTCTTGGTTCATGTACTGTTGAAGCCTGGCTTGGAGAATTTTGAGCATTACTTTGCTAGCGTTTGAGATGAGTGCAAATGTGCAGTAGTTTGAACATCCTTTGGCATTACCTTTCTTTGGGATTGGAATGAAAACGGACCTCTTCTAGTCCTCTGGCCACCGCTGAGTTTTCCAAACTTGCTGGTGTATTGAGTGCAGCACTTTCATAGCATCATCTTTTAGGATTTGAAATAGCTCAGCTGGAATTCCATCACCGCCACTTGACTTTGCACTCCAGGATGTCTGGCTCTAGATGAGTGATCACAGCATCGTGGTTATCTGGGCCATTAGCCCAGATAACTTTTTTGCATAGTTCTTCTGTATGATCTTGAGCCATATGGACAAGCTATATGTTTAATCCAATCATGTTGTCACTGTTAAAGCGTTTACGCTGGTCTGATTCTGAAATTATATTCATATAAAATTCATGTGTTATTCACAAATTACTTTATCATCATTATCACTATGATTACTGGCATTCTCTGGCATATGCTACTCTTGCTACTGATTTGGGAGCTTGGAGAAATTTAATAAACACTCAGAGAATATCTGAGAGGTCATCTATGTGACTTGGACATAAATGGTAGTGAAGAAAAAATGTCTTTCTCCATAAGTAGACATGGGGTTAAGCTTCATCTTGCTTTATAAATTCAGATTATTTTCCTACTGCTTAAATTTCATTTAATGCTTAAGAACAAGTTAACAAGATTTTAAAAAGTGATCAAACAAATGAAATTAATGCAAGGTGTGTACTGAGTCTCTACCAGTGAGAATATAGGCCATTATAGCAATGTTCTGAGGGTCTACCACAATAAAACCCACCTGTGTAGTGAAGGTGCAGCGGATGTCCTACATATAACATATCAATTTGAGGTGGGTGTTTCACTTTTATTAAGCGCGTATGAGTTTCCAAAGAAGGTATTATACAGAAACTTGAACTTGAGCTTTTCTTACAGTCTTTATTGGTTCTACAAACTTGGGTGGCTTCAACTGCTTTCCGGGCAGGTAGACATGTATGCTAGGGACAGAACATCAATTAGTCCATACTAAAAATGATTCATTAACAAGCAAAACACCAAGTTAAATTCTTTCAATATCTTTCATGTCACCAACCATATTAGGAATGAAGTTCAATAAAGGAAATGCCATTCATGTATATCTACTATAAATTAGATTCAATTATTCTACTCTGGCCAAATAAGATATTATTATAAATGTTTTAAAGATTCTCAGATGAAATATGACATGTGAAATGTAGAGATCTTAATAAAATGGTATAAACCAAAAGGGCAATGTTTTCAAGGATTCCATTTTAGTTCTACATGATTATATAATTATATCAGGCAATCAAGACTGTTTCAAGGACAACTTACCAAACGCTTATTAAAATTATTTCTATAGGAAAAGCAAACATCTGTAAGGCTGTGATTGTTACAGCATTCAGTCGAACCGTCTAGCCGTTTGTACGCTTAAAGAGAAATGGTTTATTAAAATCTGTTATTAAAAGAAGTACACAATGCACAGAAGTACATTTGCTTCCAAGACAAAAAGAATTAAGTAAAATGCATATGAACTCAGAAACAACTGTATAACTGACAGTCCAGACTGTTGGCTACTTGCTGCAGAGTTTGATTTTACATTACAAAAAGAGATACATCCAATTTGAATCAAGAAGCAGCAATGACCACAGCTTAGTTGTCTTCACATAAACTTACCCACTCATAAAGCTGGAGTTTCAGGGTCTCAGTAGGTTTTGCAGTAACTCCAGCCGGTCAAGCACAAATACTTAATGAGCTACTTTTAGATGACCTAATGCTGTTGATCCAGTATCACTATAGAACTCCTGCACTGTGGTGTTAGCAGAGTGAGCAAGAGGAACCTAAGAGACTCTCATCCTGAAGGACATCTCTATCATATCAAATATCTATTCCACCTCCACGCTTATCTTCAGGTTTTCCCCACAGAACCGGGGCAGTCCAAATTGACCACACAGATGTGCACATATTTGCCCGCATACTAGTAACCCAGTTATTCTTGGAAGGCAATGGAAAAAGGGCAACCATTCCCATTAATCATTTATTTTTTCAAGTTCTTTGGTAGGCTGCTTCACTGTATCTAGGGGAGAATAAGGAAGTTAAATCACTCATACAGCTGGGACAGAATTTTTTTTCCTATCCATTTATTTTGGAAGGTTTCCTGCATTCAGCACATCAAACTTGTAGAGCAAAACTGATGTGTGGCAAGGGCCAATTAAGGGCTCCCCAGGTGGTTCAGTGGTAAAGAATTTGCCTGCAATGCAGGAGACGTGGGTTCGATCCCGTGGGGTTGGGATGATCCCCTGGAGAAGAAAATGGCAACCCACTTCAGTATTCTTGGCTGGAGAATCCCATGGACAGAGAAGCCTGGTGGCCTACAGTCCATGGGGTCACAAAGAGTCAGACATGACATAGCAACTAAACAACCACGAGGACCAATTAAACTCAGATTTTTATATACATACGACCATACTCAGATATGCTGAAGAAGAGAGAGTAATGTTATGTGATTTCCAATACTACAAAAAGCTTTCCTATTAACAAGTGTGTCTTCAGGAGTACTAGCATGAAAATGGTTGTTGATATGCAATTTGACTTTATAAGGATTTTTTATTTCAGGCAAAGATTTTTTGTTTTTAAATCTTTCTTTTCTAGATTATTTGATTAGATTGGATCTCCTTAAACATGAATTGTTGCCAACACCAAGAGCAAAACACAGGTGAAGTAAACTAACAGATGCACCAATTTCTCCTCTGCAATGGCCGGCTGTGCGGGTGGTTTTGCTTTGTCTTCTTACCATAACTGAATGGGTATTTAAATTCTGGGTGATGAGTAATATTTAAAATATGAAAGCAAACTATGAGCATCTAATGGCACAAACTCGTGCCTATAATCACTCATCAGCCCTAATGGTAAACTCTAAGGTAAAAAGGTGTTTAGAATTAAAAAAAGAAATCAATCCAGGCAAAAGTCCTCAGTATGCTCTCTAATCAGTTGCCAAGTCACACCAATATTTACCTCATTATTCTTCTCTTTATCTATTCCCACTAAAGGGTAGACTTCAATTCTTTCTCACTTGACCCATTTGAAGAGAATTTTAATGCAACTATTTTACCACCTACTTCATTTATAAACTTGTCCTAGATACTGAATGCTTCAGATTAACCTTCCAATGTAAAACTCTGAGAATGTAGCTCTTCTATTTAATAATTTAAATTTTCAAAGACCCTGCATTGCTTCCAAATAAAGTCTAAACTTCATAGCCTAAAACAAAGAATTCTACTTTTTTTTTTTTTGATCACCTTATCTCATACTCTTCTCTTGCTGAACCAAATCATTAGCAGTTCCCTGATCTGTGGTGCCAAGATTAATTTATAACAGTCTCTTGAAATTAAACTCACTGTTGAGGACCAGCTTAAGAGTTGCTGCTATGAAACCTGTCCTCATCTTTTCAGTCAAGACCAAATGCCATCAACTCTCACAACTCCCAATATCTCTCATCATTCTTTATATTTAACCTTGTACTGTAATGTGCACATGGTCTATTTCTTTGACTAGACTGTAAGGTCTATGAAGGAAAGGTTTCTCAGTATTTTATGTAAGGTGGACAGCTCAATATGCACTGAATACATAGATGATGTTCTATACTACTTGCCTTTGTATCAGTAATGATTTTTAAAAATTTACCTCTGATGCTTGATACTTAGCTTTTCATGGAGGAGTGTCAGCAATAGAGAATTGAAAGTCAATAATTTGATATCACTGTTGATATGGCATGTCTAATAACAAGCTTAAAGGGGCCAAGCAAGTATCAAATATATTAAGTGGATAGTATGTGGAAAAAATTGGAAATGGTGGGGACTGTGATGAATTAGAGAATACATACCCTGTTCTAAGTAGGGTACGGAGACAGGCCACTTCACTTGGGACTGAGGGTCAAGAGATGATCCATTTTATTTCAAGAGAAATACAAAGTCTGGACTTTCATGAGAAACTTCTTTCTTTTTTTGGCTGGGCTTCAAGGCATGTGAGATCTTAGTTCCCTGACCAGGGATTGAACCCATGCCCCCTGCAGTGGTAGTGTGGAGTCTTAACCACTGGACTGCCAAGGAAGTCAAATCATACACATTTGCCAAGGCTGGATTTGGCCTCTACGGTATCACTAATATGTGACCTCTGGGTTAAGGCTTCTTCTTATGGTGATTAATCCAATCAAAACACAAATCAATGGCTGTGGCTGCCCTGACAAGATGAAGTACCTCCTGAAATATGGAATTTTCCATTTAAAGAGTTTAATAGTTTGTTATCATGTGAGAAGTAAACTGTGACATATCTGTTTATTAATTTAAAAAATACATATGTTTAAAAATATTTTTTATTTTACAATCTTTTCTACTGGGTCACATTAAAGGACAAGTCACTTAATTTTTGTGACTCAATTCTTAACCTATACGACAGGGATGCCAAAGGTAATTTTCACATTACTATACTGCTATCAACATGAGGGGCCTTCCAGGTGGCTTAGTGGTAAAAAATCTGCTTGCCAAGCAGGAGACATGGGTTCGATCCCTGGGTTGGGAAGATCCCCTGGAGAAGGAAATGGCAACCCACTCCAGTATTCTTGTCTGGGAACTCCCATGGACAGAAGAGCCTGGCAGGTTATACTCCATGGGGTCGCAAAGAGTCAAACACCACTGAGCATGCACACACACATCAACACGAGAGACTTATTCAATTCTACATTGGAAGGCACATTCAAGACTGCAGTGGGGGGACTTCCTTGGTGATCCAGTGGTTAAGATTCCGTGCTTCCGTTGTGGGCGGCTCAGGTTCAATCCCTGACTGGGGAACTAAGATTCCATAAGCCATGCAGCGCCCGCCCCCCCCACCCCCCGCCAAAAAAAAAACGAGAGAGAGAATGCAATGGGAAGTCCCAGAAGCTTTCTTGGCTTCAATTTAACTCTAGGAGATTAGAATTGTCCCTTAAATCTCCCCAGATGGGGAAACAACTAGGAAAATTAAGTCCAGATTAGTTTCACAATTCCACTACAGGGAGAACCTGTATATTTTGAATGTACCCTAAGATACTTGTAGATATAGTCTAGTCTTCAAAGGATGGTCTAAACCAGAGGTTATTTTGGAATAAGGTTGGAAGGAAGAAACTTTTCCAGTCTATAGTTAACAGTCTTCACTACTTTCTACATCACTAAAATGAACTGAACAATTTTCTTACCCTAGTTTAATAAATATTTAACTGTAACTAGAGTTCCAATATAGGCAGGCAAACCTATTTATTCTTAGTTTTATAGTAGAATTTATACCAGCACCACCTAGTAAAAAACAGTTAAAAAAATTATAAACACACATACACACACTCTCTCTTTTCAATGGATAAGAGCAAAGAAACCTTGACCCTACCTTGATACTCACAATGGGAGAACATATACTTTTTCTCCGAACATGAGAGATTTGGGCATAAAAACAATCTGGGTACTCAAATTGTATGGAAAAGATTTCCAGAGTTTTCCTTACATTATCTTAAACCAGGTCAGGAATGGTCTTTTCTCACTTCAGTTAAAGATGCATAATACAGGACAACACTCCCTTTGCCAGGCAGTTATACGTATATGCCCTCACCTCCTCTGAACAGGAATATAGGTTATTCAAAGAGGCTGCAGGAGTCTGGGCTCATAGATTAATTTTAGGTAGTAGTTGCCTTTAGTATTCAATCTCACGCTTTTTAAAAATGCAGCTCAAATGCTGGACTTAGTAGCCTTTCTTACTCAAGACAACACTTACAAAAAAGAAAAAATGAACTTAGCTTTAGGCATATATGAAGAGTGTCCCCTCAAACTAAACAAAGAGAATGTAAGCTACTTGTTAGAAAATAGTCCAAAGGGACTTCCCCGGTGGTCCAGTGGTGAAGACTCTGTGCTTCTACTGTAGACAGTGCGGGTACAACTCCCGCTTGTGGAACTAACATGCCATAGAGTGAGGCCAAAAAATATGTCCCCCAAAAGAACCAAACTAGTTCTTGTCTGTAACTTTTAGTTCCATTCAAATGGAACTAATGGCATATGGATACATGGCAATCCTAAATTAAGCAGAGGTTTGAACATGAATTGGAGAAGGCAATGGCACCCCACTCCAGTACTCTTGCCTGGAAAATCCCACGGACAGAAGAGCCTGGAAGGCTGCAGTCCATGGGGTCGCTGAGGGTTGGACACGACTGAGCGACTTCACTTTCACTTTTCACTTTCATGCATTGGAGAAGGCAATGGCAACCCACTCCAGTACTATTGCCTGGAAAATCCCATGGATGGAGCCGCCTGGTAGTCTGAGTCCATGGGGTCGCTGAGGGTCGGACACAACTGAGGGACTTCACTTTCACTTTGAATATGAATAGGGGAAAAGTTTGTTCTGTTCTGACTCAGAATGAAAGAAGAGATCTATTCTAGGTACAAAGATCTCCAAGCCCTCACCCAGTGTCCTTTCTGGGGCTTCCTGGAAAGGCCATTCAATCTCTAAGGAGTGTATGGGACAAGCTCATTAGGCTTACTCCATGCACCAAGGGCAGATGTAGAATAAAACCAGCCTTGGCTCTGTTGATGCCGCTCCTAGGTTAGCAGGTTAATGTTTAAAAATAAAAAAGGAAAGGATCGACCGAAGAAAAACAGAAGGTCCCAACAATTTCATAAAATGAATGGTCATTTCATGTAGGTTAACCACGTTTTTAAAAATTTGCCAGAAATCCACCTGTTAACATTTAAAGGAGAACATTTAGTATGCTTAATATCTTAGGGAATAGCTTTAAAAATCTAATAATACACCTAGGAAAGTCAGGGTATGAAGTAAGGCCAGAAATGATTGGCTGGGACAGCTTATGGGCACTTTTAGGGTCAGATCTTTTCCAAGTGGCTTTACTGTTTTGAAGTGGTATAAATTCTTAACATTTTAATTGTGCATACCTAATTTTATTCTAAATTGAGTATCAATTACTTTTGGAATATAGGTTATCTTATATTACCATATTTGGCTATATTTATGCTCTCAATTATAATGTATGGTAACAAATGTACCTAGATACATGTAAAACAATATCAATCCATAGCTTTCTTAAATGTCCATAGCTCCAGGGGTCAAACCTGTCATTTAAATTAATCTAGTATATTATTTTAAGTTATATTTACAGTCATTAAGATTTCTACAATCTGGCTAAGTATAGGCACTCCATTAAAAAATGATTAAATGAAGGTACAGGTTTATCAGATACAGTCACAATATAAAATCAACAAGTATCCTAATACAGTCACTTCTAAGGAGATGAAATATATACTGAAGAACTATTATTTGGGGATTGATTTTTTTTTTTATTAGTGTGGGAGTGTGGTAAGAGTAATACCTGCTTTGGGTTTTTAAGTAAATACCTCCAAAATGTAGCATAGGATCCATAATAGTGAAATACTCAAAAAATTAATAAGGAAAGAACTCTGGAGTATTTCAAGAAAAATTTCACTTCCATTCTGTCTGCCAGGAAAAGACTAACTATAAACATTGAAACACAGATATCCTAAATAAAACGATTCTATTGGAGAGAAATTTTATTTGATAACAATGTCATTTTGGCTTTGGTAATTCAATACTAGTTATACCAAATTTAGACAAACTTGAGGAAAATGATAAAGGACTTAAGTATGAAATAATGGATTCGTCTCTTACAGAAGAAGATACTGTGGATTACATACCCATTTGAAAAGATGCAATACATGGAAAAACATGAGATGCAATTTGAAGTACTGAGTGCTACCTAGGTATTTTTGCCCTTGTCAAAAATGGATGCTGAGTCTAATCAAGTCTCTAGACCTAACTACCTCCTATAGGAAATGTGGGGGATACTTGAACATGTTAATGATAAATTTGACAAAACAAATGACTCAGTTTCTTTAACAAATGATTTTTTTTAAAGTGTCAGAGGGAATTGTTATAACTTAAAAGACATACCATCCAACCGAAACCAACTGTAAAAAAGAAAAAAAAAACAGGGAAGAGTGAATACCAATTAGATATTAGGAATTATTGTTAATTTTGTTAGGTGTAATAATAGTACTGTGGTCATGTCTAAAAGGTCATCATCTATTAAAGATATGCTAAGGTTTATGAATGAAATCACAGGATACCTGGAATGTGCTTTCAAATATTTCCTTTAAAGGTGGACAGGCTGGATGAAAAAATTGGCAAAGTGTTGATAATTGCTGAAGCTGGGAGAAGGATGCATGAGGTTTCATTTATATTACTCTCCCTCTTTCTTTTTGCCCTTACAGCAAGACATGCAGGATCTTGGTTTCCCCAACAGGGATTGAACCCACATCCTCAGCAGTGAAAGCATGGAGTCCTAACCACTGGACCTCCAGGGAATTCCCTATACTACTTTCTTAACATTTATTTATGTGTGAAAAGTTTTTGCAATAAAAAGAGCTCTTAAAAATGGGTAGAGGGACTTGGTGTTTCAGTGGCTAAGAGTCCAAGCTCCCAGTGAAGGGGTCCCGAGTTCAATCTCTGGTGGGGAAACTAGATCCCACATGCTCCAACTGAGTTTGCATGCAGCAACTAAAGATATTGTGTGCCACAACTAAGACCCAGTGTGCCAAACAAATAAAAATTAATCTTAAATAATAGGTTATACATGGAAGATTACATATGAAAAAAAATTTAAACCAGTTCTTACTACTTTGCCACTTTGCACATGGCACTTTAATAAAATTATTTTAAATAATTAATCATATTTCTTAACCCCAGTAGATATGTAAAAGTACTCAAGCATTTCTTGATTTAAAAATGTGAGTATAATTTGTGCTTTCCAACACTTTCAATGATTTGGATCCCCAGGGTTTTGTATTAAGAGTTGGGAGACTGATTTTCCAGAGATGGAAGAGCTAAAAATACATTTGGCAGCTTCTGAAAGTAAACTTGCTTCACCCTGTTGCCTATTAGACAGAACAACAGATCTGACTTCAGGAAGTATTTTTGGACATCAAGATGATTTTCTCTGGACACCTGCCACACGAAAAAACCATATCCCAAATAGCTTTGGACATGCCACCATCCACATAGCACAAGGGTATTTAATTACTGAAATTTAGTTAATTGGTTATGTTTGAGCTTGAATGCTGACTAAACACAAGTGTTATCTAAATGCTGAATTAGATCCTAGAGTTCTGAAAATCAAAGATGAAATTCGTTAGAAGTTCAACAACAAAATATAATAGACAAAACATACATATTATTATCTAATTTACCAAGAAGGATGTTTACTCGTTTAGGCCTATTATTACTTTACTGATTTGTTTTAAGGAAGTTAGAACAAAATAAATCTACACATATAATCTAAGAATTAATGAATGGCAAGGACTACTGCTTGCAGTCCTAAATTATATCATACTGAGAAAATATACATACCTCTAACTGGGAAGCTTAACTGCTGCAAAGTTGATGCACTTATACAGTAACCAATTTGGGGCTCATAGGTGATGGTATCCAGACATTCATTCCAGTCTTGTACATTGGTAACAGGACAATCCTGTAGATGGGTGACAAGGTCTCCCACAAAAAGGCCTCTAGGTCCAATTGCAGGTGAGTCCTTGGTAAGAGGGCAGAACCAAATCAGAAAATGTGTGAAGACAAGCTATGATTAATCTGAGCAAATAATAAAGACACTGAATTAAGTAGAAAGTTTTGAATAATGCAAAAACAATCCAGCTTTGAATCCATGATGCATAGTCCTAGAAAAATAACAAAATAAAACCCAACAATTATACTTTTCGTACTTGACTAAGATTTTGAATTTTTTGCAACTGAAAAAACAAACAAACCTCACTCACCAACAGTTAAGATTAAAATGACAGTTTTTCCCAAGCTGCTAATTAAAATTTTTTGTGAAAGTGGTTGCCAGAATGCCTTCATTTTCCTATGTCACCAAGGGAGAAAATGATAAGACAAGACCTTATCTAAACAGTCCCAAATATGCAGACAATACTGTCAGCACAGTGAGTATATCAGTATGTGAGTCAGTTGCTCACAAACGTAATTTTTCTCTTCCCAAAGTGTGAAGAGATGACTTGATACCATCATAGTAGTCTAAGGGAGTGAAAGACAGAGTTGAAGACATTAATAACTTAAAACCCCCATGAAATGTTCTGGCTGGCTAGCTTAGGTTTCATCTTTCTTACTTTTTAGGAGTAAAGACATTTGACTCAAAAGCACAATTATGAAACAAACAGTAAAGGTAAATGATGCATTTTATCAACAAATTACAGGTAGAAAATCTTGATATCATTCTTGTAACTCAGAACAGAAACAATTTTCAGTATTTTAAAAGAGCCAGTGTGTTTCACAAAACTATTTCTTCGAAAGGATTACCGTAATTTCTTTAGGAAAAACTGAACATTCTGTGCATGAGAGGAATTTGAATAAAAGTTCCTGACATAAAATGCTAAGTGTTACTTCACAAAATCTGGTGGAATACCCCAGACAACTTATCATTTACCTCAGCAACTTCAGTGATAAGCACCCCAACTCCAGTGTAGTAAAACGGCAAGAGAATTACAGGAAGGAGAATAAGAGCTAAAATACCCAGGAGTGCAAGGATGAAATTATGCCAGATACCTGAAAAGAGGGAACAAAAAGAGTAAGTTCAACCAGGGGCAGGGTAGTTGTATTTCATTACACCTAGGCATTCTGATATATTAGGAAAGTCACCAGAAGCAGCTGTGAGGCAGATAGATCAATTTATTAGTACAGAAGACATGTTCAGTTATAAGCTTCTTTAATTTCAAATACTGAAATCTAAAATGACTATGTTAATTCAACACTAGGAAGACCACATGCTAATACGATTTAACACTGTTAGAGTCTACATTCTCTCTCAATATATATACATTTATTACCTATGTAAAGGGGTGTGTATGTGCATATACTGAATAGAGTATCTTCTACTTACCATAGCTTTTTTTCAGAAAATGTTATGTATTCATTTAAACATACTTGTGATCTTTGAAAGGAACTTTAGAGCTATCAAATAAAAGTTATGATGCAGTAAAAAACATTCTTGCTGAACTGGGGTATGTATCTTACATCAAGACTATAAACTATCTCCACCATCTCTATAGAGATCGGAGAATTGAGTGTTGTGCTGGAGCCTGCTCCTACCAGCTTGCCACAGCTGACGGGGCCTCTTTAACCAATTCCTCCACTAGGAGGCACCACTTGGTGCCTTCGAATTGGCCATGGTGGGAGTATTTATACTACAGACATGAGCAAATGCTGGTTTATCAGAGGTTTCCACCCTTCCCTCCGGGGCTTCCCTGGTGGCTCAGACGGTGAAGCGTCTGCCCGCAGTGCGAGAGACCCTGGTTCGATTCCTGGGTCGGGAAGATCCCCTGGAGAAAGAAATGGCGATCCACTCCAGCACTCTTGCCTTGAAAGTCCCATGGACGGAGGAGCCTGACAGGCTACAGTCCATGGGGTTGCAAAAGTCGGACACGACTGAGCGACTTCACTTTCCACCCTTTCCTTTGGGCTATATGCTAAACATTCACTAGCATACCACCGGGTAACAGCCCCTCCCATACCAATCCTCGCTCTCTAGTACAGTTTTTCTTATGGGGCAGGGTGGAGGAAATATCAGCTCTCTGGGCAGTGTGATTCTTAGGTGTGCAGGTCTTGCCCCTTACAATACAGGATATATATCATATATATGTCACCGAGACAACCAAACAACGTCCCCCACCCCACACATTCCAAACATCCCTAGGAGGCTGACAGCACCAGTGTCCTGTAATGATAGAAATGTAACTTAAAGATATCGCCCAGATCTAAGGGGACTGTGGCCATATGACTGTACTTCAGCAAAAGGATGCGAGCAGAGGTGATGGGAATTGTCTTACTGGCTGGAATGTAGCTATAATGGAGCTAAACTTGAGTGTACGACATAGAAGCTGCACACGGGAAATCGTAAAGCTAAGATAGAAAGCGCTTCGGTCCTCCAGATCATAGAATTACCATTAGCAGCATTGAACTACTTACATCTCTAATGTTTTATGAGTGTTTAAGTCACTGTTATTTTTAGGTATTACAGCAGCCAGATTTCTAGCTAATAATATATGTTTCATGTACATTTCAAGATGTTCCTCTAGCCCAAGACATAATTGGGTAAACAATCCTTTCTGTTTTATACACAGAGATGTTTTAAAAACACCAATGAAAAAAAAAAAAGAAAATAAATAAAAAATAAAAACACCAATGGTATCAAGCTATTTATCTGAAACTGTGTTTTGCTTTTTCATTTATATACTTTTGACTTTTCCCTTATCTGCACATTCATATCTAACCTATTCCTTATATCCACTACAGAGTAATCTATTTTTTAAAAAACATATTGACTTATTAATAAGGTTCCCTACTAATGATCACTTAGGCTATCTTAACTTTTTCACACAGTGTTGCAACAACTTTGCTCATGATGTTATGCATCTGATTAAGATCACATCTCTGAAGGTATGGACAATTATACAAAAATGGAATTGTTGGGTCAAAAATATATGCATTAAAGTTAACCTCCAAGTCTGCATTATATTCTTATAATTGTCATGTTTCCCCACCCTCTAAACAACACTGGATGCTATCATAATTTTAGACTGTTATCTGCCAGGTGAAAAGTAAAATCTTTGTTTTGATTTCTATTTCTTTAAATATGAATGAGTTTGTACATTTTTCATGGTTATTAAATGGTTATATTGTTGTTTGAGAATTGCTTACTTTTATCCATTGTCAGTTTGCATTTTTTGAATTTTTAAAAAAACGAATTGATATGTATTATTATTTGTAATACATACATTGAGGAATTTGGTCTTCTATATGAGGTATTTTGATCATTTCCTCCAGTTTGTTTGGCTAGGTTTATAGTTTTGCCTATGCATATATTTTAAATTTTGGTGTGGTCAAATGGCTCCTTTATTCCCAGTTCAAGATTGTAGAAGATCTGTGTTCTTTTGTATTGCTTTCATAGATCACTTAAAAAACAAAATTAAGACCAAACAAACAAAACCCTCTGATTCTTTGACCCACTGGAATTTACCCTAGTGAAACTAATTTAGGAATACAGCTATTCCACCCCTCCCACCACCCCACACCCTGTTGCTAGTCCCACAATTTCACAAAAATCCATCCCCACTGATTAGATTTGCCACCACTACCATGTGCTATATTCAGCTTTCTCCTCACGATGGTACAGTCCAACAGAACTCCCTAAATGTTGTACCCTACCTCTTCTTTATCAGGATGACCCCACCATACAACCCTGGCTCTTCTCATCCAAGCAACACTCAGAGGGGCACATAGCAGCACTGATTCTTTGACCCTCTGGGGAGCCTCCTATCTCTTTTCAGGGATGCAGCTGGTACCAGACCACCCTGCTAGATTTCAGATTTCCAGTGATGGCTAAGTTGCAATGTGGGTACCTTTATTTCCTTTGTTTAAACAACCTCTTGTTCATTAATGATTTGCTTTTCAGTGCACCAAATGAATTTTTGTTACCGTTTTTGCTTTCTCTGGAGCCAGGTTTCTCAACAGTGGCACTACTGGCACTTTGGGCCAGATAATTCTTTGTTGTAGGGGACTGACCTGTGCGTTGTAAAATGTTTAGCAGCAACCCTGGCCTCTACCCACCCACCAGATGCCACTTAGCACCCTCCCCATTTTCTCTATTTTCTAGCTACAATACTTATAAAGACAAGTTTTTTTCTTTAGAACAGGTATTTTTATTTTTTGCTTTGTCTATTATAAAGGATTTACACACCAAATGGTAAGAGTCATTACGTACACAATGTATTCCACAGCTGAGCACCATTCCCTAACTGAACAGGCAAAGAAAGGACTAAACAACAGTACCTGGCAGTATTTGGGGAGCGGGGGGAGTAAAAAGACTAAAACAGGTTTAAACTGACTACTACAACTTACCTAATATTCAAAACTACTAATTCAATGCAGTTAAAACACTGTTATGTAACATTCATTAATGTCAAAGAATACAACCAAAATTAAGATAGCAAACAAAACCTATATAAGTTTTTTTCAGAGAAGGCAATGGCACCCCACTCCAGTACTCTTGCCTGGAAAATCCCATGGATGGAGGAGCCTGGTAGGCTGCAGTCCATGGGGTGGCGAAGAGTCAGACACCACCGAGCGACTTCGCTTTCACCTTTCACTTTCATGCACTGGAGAAGGATATGGCAACCCACTTTCTTGCCTGGAGAATCCCAGGGACGGGGGAGCCTGGTGGGCTGCCGTCTATGGGGTCGCACAGAGTCGGACACGACTGAAGCGACTTAGCAGCAGCAGCAGTTCACTCATTTAAAGAAAACCTGCAAGCAAAGTTATCTACTTCCAGAAAAACTATACACAGAACTACTAAGCATATTCTTTTTTTTTAGTACTAAACATATTCTTAAAAAATATAAACATGAACATTTAGAAAATACAGAACTTCAAAAATTCAAACAATAGGCAAAACTTCATTTTAAAGTAATGTGAAAAGTCCCATTTTTATCACAGTTGGATAAAGAACAGTCTTTTCTTTTTTTAAAGAACAGTCTTTTGATGTGAGATCCACGAGCAAGCATTACAAAATCCTATTTTTCAAGTGGTATTACAGAACAAGACAAAACTACAGAACAAGACAGAACTTCTTAACAATGTTATATGAAGAATTACTTTTTTTTCTTTTCTTTTTTTGTCCTTTTTTTTTAACCTTTTAATTTTATTTTTACTAAATCTATCAAAACTTAACCCTTAGATATACTGGAGTCAGTCACAAAATTCTTTTCTAGAAACAGTCTACGAAAGAGAGGCATATTCATTTTCAATTACACAACTGGAAGACACTTTCCGAGCCTGAGAAGAGTCTTCCCTTCTTTTTACTTCCTATTTTTATTCTTAGTATGTGTTAAGATATGAGATTTCAGGTTAGTTGACTGAGAAAACCTTCTATTACAGCAACTGAAAGGGCACACGTAGGGCCTATCTCCGGTATGGATTCGCACGTGGGTGCGCAGGTTGAAATCTAGGGAAAAGCGTTTTCCGCAGCCTTCAAAGGTGCACTGAAATGGCTTCTCTCCGGTATGCACCAGTTGATGACGTTTCAATTTTGAGCCTTCAACAAAAGCTTTGCCACATTCTGCACAGACATGAACTCTGGGACCATGGGTGTGCATATGTTTTTTCAAAGCAGCTCTATCCCTGAACATCTTCAAGCAGCCTGTGTGAGGGCAAGCTACTGTTCTCGGCACATCATCTTTAGTATTTTTAGGTTTCATTTTAGCAAATTCGGCCAGTTGTTTGGGATCTGAGAGATCAATACCAGGAATTCCCTCAGGAGGCAGTTTTTTACCCGTCAAGTACTCTGAATAATCAGGAACTGAGTTCTCAGTCTGTCCAGCCTCAGGGTCTTTCTTATTGGTTGCGGACCACATGGTGACAGAGAACTGACCCTCTAGGGTTTGGATCTCGACCTGCTTCTGCTCCCACTTCTTAGGGCCTCCCTTGGAGCTGCTTCCCACCGTCGCCTCACTGCCCGGGTAACCCTTCTTACCGTCGGGTTTCTGGCCGTGGCCGCTGGGCTTCCTGCTGAAGTTGCAGGCTGAGGAAGACGTGGAGCCTGACAGAGGAGACAAGGTCTGCTCAAAGTAGCTGTCGTCGAGGCCTGGGATGAAAGTCTGGTCACTGGCCTGAAGGCTTTCGGTTTGGCAGCAGGTCACAACCTCCTCCCGCGTCTGCACCACGACCATTTCTTGGTCACGGTCCCCTTGGGCTGGACTGCTTGTAAAAAGAGGCTGCAGCGCAATCAGAGGTGGATAGTGGTGGCCACCATGGAACCAATTGCCGGTGACATCCTTGTATTCCATGATTGCCTCCGTCCCCATGGTCTCCACAGAGACGGTCTCCTCACAGACGGTCTCCTCATAGACGGTCTCCTCACAGACGGTCTCCTCATAGACGGTCTCCTCACAGACGGTCTCCTCATAGACGGTCTCCTCACAGACGGTCTCCTTACAGACGGTCTCCTCACAGACGGTCTCCTCGTAGAGGCTCTCCTCAGAGACGGGCGCCAGCTGCACCTGCTGCAGCCCCACGATCTCTGGATACAACTCCAGGTCCTCTGTGACATAGAATGACTCGTGGGAGTCCATGGCTGAGGGCTCTTCAGAGGCTACTAATCAGCGGACTGGTGACCAAAAGGCCGCGGAAAAAAAAGCCGAAAGGAGAAAACCTCGTGCTTTGCAAGAAAGTGCGCGCGGTTGCAGAGCACGACGCGGACGAGGCGCAAGTGCTCCTGGGTTGGCAGCGCGCATGCGCTTTGGGGAACCTTGCGCATGCGCTTTGGGGCACCTTGCACATGCGCTTCTAAGCTGAGGCGCCCCACAGTTGTACGTGCCCACAGTCCAGTACGTGCCCACAGTTGTACGCTCGCACATGCGCCATCTCCCCCACCCCCGTACCCGCGCTGCTTAGCGTGCTAAGCAAGTGTTTCTTTTGAGTATAGCAACCAGGCTCTGCATAATTTTTTGTTTCATTTTCATTGATTTTCATTGTCCCTCCCCTTCTACTCCACCACCTGTATGAGTATGGCGGGGATAGGGGGGAGGGAGGAGAAGACCTATCCTTTTCTAATATTTATGCTTTTTTTAAATTTAATTGCACTAAAAAAATTTTTAATTGCACCGACCCACATTTATAGACCGTTTAACAATATCAGTGATAGTGGGAATGCCTGTCTTTTCCTTTAATACAAGGTGCTGGGCCATAGACTAGCACTGGTCCATCACTTGCATTACCATTTGAACCATATCCACCCCTCAACCCCTGGTTTTTGTCTTCCACAAAACTGGTCCCAGGTTCCCAAAAGGTTAGGGGCCAGTGCTTTAATAGAAATGCTTTTAAGTTTTATACCATTAGTAAATATCCAACTATTTCCACTTTTTCTAAAGATTTTTGTTTTTTAAGCATTAATGGATATTGAATTTTATTAAATACCCATTTCAATATCTGCTGAGGTTATATTTTTCCCTTAAGGGTAATCAGTGTTTACCACATTCACATATAACATTTCCTAATGTTAAGCCATCTTTGTGTTGTTTACATGCACCAACTGTCTATAGAATTTTTTTGTGTGCTTTACAGGATACAGCAGTGTTAGTACACCAACTTTAAAAAAATTCTTGGCTTCCTTCTATATGTAATCTGGAAAGTTTATGCTAAATTGGAATTGAAAAGAAAAATCTTTTCTTCAAGATTTGAAATAATTCTACATATTGAACTTTCAGGACCATTCTTCAACTTCCTTAATTTCTTCTGTGGTAATCATCCTATTTATAATTTTTTTTTCTATTTCTGCTGGGGTTAATTTAGGCTATTTAAAAAATAATTATCCAGGTTTGTGAAAATTTTTTGCAGATGAAGAAAGAACACTTTTATAATTGTTTAAAATTTCTCTGTATCAGTTGTCATTCCCCAATCTGACTGCTAATTCTGTCTATAAATGTTTTCTCCATTGCTTAATCTTTTGTTCTTCCAAGAACTCTTGAATTTAAAAGTTTTTTTTTTCTAATTTATTACACTTTTTGTGTATTTTCATACTGATTATGGGGCTTCCCTAGTGGCTCAGATGGTAAAGAATCTGCCTGCAATGCAGGAGACCGGGGTTTAATCCCTGGGTTGGGAAGATCCCCAGGAGAAGGGAATGGCTACCCACTGCAGTATTCTTAGCAGATAAAGGTCCATCTGGTCAAAGCTATGGTTTTTCCGGTAGTCATGTATGGATGTGAGAGTTGGACTATAAAGTTGAGCGCGGAAGAATTGATGCTTTTGAACTGTGGTGTTGGAGAAGACTCCTGAGAATCCCTTGGTCCCATCACTTCATGGCAAAAAGATGGGGAAACAATTCAAACAGTGACAGACTTTATTTTCCTGGGCTCCAAAATCATCGAAGATGGTGACTGCAGCCATGAAATTAAAAGACGCTTGCTCCTTGGATTGCAAGGAGATTAAACCAGTTCATCCTAAAGAAAATCAGTCCTGAATATTCATTGGAAGGACTAATGCTGAAGCTGAAACTCCAATACTTTGGCCACCTCATGCGAAGACTGACTCATTGGAAAAGACCCTGATACTGGGAAAGACTGAAGGCAGGAGGAGAAGGGGACGACAGAGGATGAGATGGTTGGATGGCATCACTGACTTGATGGACATGAGTTTGAGCAGGCTCTGGGAGTTGGTGATGGGCAGGAAAGCCTGGCGTGCTGCAGTCCACGGGGTCGCAAAGAATTGGACACAATTGAGTGACTGAACTGAACTGATGCAGTATTCTTGCCTGGAGAATTCCACGGACAGAGGAGCCTGGCAGGCTACAGTCCATGGGATCGCAAAGAGTTGGACACGACTAACTGACTGTATCTATCTATCTATACTAATTACATCAATTCTTACCTATTTCATAGTTCTTTTCTCATTTCTTTAGTTGACTGCTTAACTGATATACTTTCATTTCTTATTTCATAATAACTGCCTAAGGTAGTGACTTTTCATTTTAGCAAAACTTTACACATTACTTCATTACCATTTAAAAAAATAC
Source organism: Bos taurus (assembly GCF_002263795.3). NCBI lineage: Eukaryota > Metazoa > Chordata > Mammalia > Artiodactyla > Bovidae > Bos > Bos taurus. The sequence goes on from NC_037357.1 coordinate 121,451,424, forward strand.
TGCAATTATGATTTTGAATTTAACTGGCCAATTTTTATTAGTTTCCTGGGAACTTGAAAATAAACTGTCATGGTATAGGGTTTGACATAACTATTGACTTTTATCTTAGTAATCAGAGCTTCAACAATAAAGACTTTTTCGTACATAACTGCCATTTGTTGAGAGACAAGCCTCCTTTATTACGTTTGTGTTTTTTCCTGGTACTTTTTTCTATTTTTGTTTTGATGATTTGTTTATTCAGTAAGACGCATGATTACATTTTCATCATGGATTATATTCCTTATGATTATTTAGTGACCTCCCATGTCTGCTTCGGATGAAATGGTTGGATGGCATCACAGACTCAATGGACATGGGTTTCGGTGGACTCCAGGAGTTGGTGATGGACAGGGACACGACTGAGCGACTGAACTGAACATGTCTACTTCAATGCTTTATCCATATTTTCATGGTATGTTCTGCTCATTTTACTTTTAATCTTTTAAAAATAACTCATGTTAAAAAATGGGGTAAAAAACTGCAATGTAAATTATTTTGCTCTACTACTTTGAACTTAAAGTCTTATAATCTGAGTTTATCAACCACATTTGTGATGTGAGTACTTTCCATAAAACCACTAATCACACAGATATATAAAGAAATTTAAATCTTTTACCTGCACAAAATATCCTTAGCTGTTGGACTGGTGATATAAGTTGCAAATGAGTGGTGAACAGATCAACAAATGCTCCAGGATAAATAATGAAGAGAAAAATCCCAAAGCCATTAAATCGAACTTGTTCCCTAAGAAATCACATAAGAAAAAGGAATTTACTACTAGTATCACATTTTTCAAATTAATAATGCATGTAATCATAAAACTCCCCAATGTAATTCAAATTCTTGTTTAAAATACAAGTCTCTCTGGACAAAGAATTATATATGATATACATGTATATCATAATTTTATAATAGCATACAGATTTAGTTATCAGTGAAATTATGTTTTGTAAAACAGGGCATTCTGAAATAGCTTATAACTTCAAAGTTTTTAGAAACCAATATGCTGAGCAAATAACTTAAAATTAGTCACAAATACAAAGCAATAATATTTCTGTGAGAAACTAAAAAAAAAAAAACATTTTTATGGTTTACTCTGAATTATTTTCAGGGAAGGAGATGGTAGAAAATAGAATTCAAGTATTAATAAATAATTTAAATATTTATATTTGTCTTAGCTATTATAAGGATGGCATTTTATCTAAATGTATTATTGCTGAATTAATGTTAAGTACATTTTAAAATACATAATGCTCAGATTGTCCTCAAGATAACTGTTTTTTTATCAACTCATTCTCTAAAAATGGAATTACATTTAAAAGCCTCAAAAGACCACTCAGCTACTCTGACAAAAAGTATCATCTAAATATTTTGTGCTGTCACCTAGCATTAAATATCTAAGATGACTGTAAAATTCACTTTTTCTCAGCAACTGGGATTTTATAAAAAATTACCCATACTATTTCATAAACATATTATGAATTATTAAACTGTTAATAACAATGCTTTTCTATGTAAAACCCTAAAAGCTACAGAGCTAAAGAAGAGGAAACAAAGATGAAAGAGAGAAAAAAAACTAGCCGCCCATTTAAACCACTACATGGCACACCTGTGTAACAGTATATGCTCTGTCAAGATGAGGGTCAAGACTCTCTGTCAAGATGAGAGTCAACAGACTCTTTTCATAAGCAACTGGAAAGTAATAAGAAATGATTAAATCTTCTCCTTTAAAACTTTTTATGTGGTCCACACACCCAAAGGATGAAACACATTCCCATCAGTATGTGTGTTCATTATCAGGAATAAAGGGGAGTTGTGACTCACTCTCTCCCCTATCACGATTTCACACATTTAGGAGACTTTAAAATGCTCAGGTATAATTACAATGATACACTTGGAGAGTCAAGACAAGAACAGGGCATGATACTTGAAGCAAGTCCCAGGTCTCATCCTCCCTTATCTTTTCCCACTTGGTTTTCTAGACAGGCTATGATATTTGTTAACAAACCCAGAGCTTTCAGTGTTCTTGCTGTAGGCAGCAGAGGCCATGAGTAGAAGCAGGAAAGTATTTCAGATGATGAGCCAAAGTAAGTACTAAGAAGGCAGGTGGATGGGATTTGACTGCAGTGGTTATCATTCTGATCCAATGATGAATATAAAGATTAGGTTTCGGGATTGGATGAAAATAGTGATGCACTATGAGGATATAACCATGCTGGCAAAGGACAAAGGACAGAAAGTCCCAGATTATAGATGTGCACAATTAACTAAGCATATTCATCAATATATTAATGTCTACAAAAGAGAAGGTAGCTTAAAGTAATAATGGTGGATATGCACTGGGCAGTAGTCACAGAAAGAAAAAGTATCAAATGTAGCAGATTTTAGTAATGTGTGAGTGGTAAGTTGCTTCAGTCGTGCCCGACTCTGCGATCCCATGGACTGTAGTACGTCAGGCTCCTCTGTCCATGGAATTCTCCAGGCAAGAATACTGGAGTGGGTTGCCTTTCCCTACTCCAGAGGATCTTCCCAACCCAGGGATCAAACCCGTGTCTCTTATTTCTCCTGCATTGGCAGGTGGGTTCTTTGCCATTAGCACCACCTGGGAAGTCCCAGATTTTAGTAATAAGTCCTTCTAAATGAAATGCTTTTTTTGCATCCCGTATATATATAGAGAAAGAGGGAAATATCATTACCTAATAGCTGCTATTCCATGTCCAATTTCATGTACAACACCGCTAATGAGGACTGCAGCGAAGAAATAGGTCAGTTGGTTGACGGGTAAATTAATGCCAGGAACCTGTTCATAGAAACAATGACAAATACACATTTGGGCACCAAGAGACCTGGATGTTCACTCTGTACTAACATCTAAACTTCCAAATCCAATGTTCTGTAAGCTAAAAGTAATATAAACACTGATGGTCCACTTCTCCATTTCCATCACAATAAAAATAAAAACACCAGTTTTTTTTTTTTTAACTAAGCACATCAATCTAAAGAGAATAGGAAACACCAGATTAAAAAACTGAAATATTAGCTTCCCAAACTCTTTACCATGGGAAAGAATTAGGGAACCTGGCAAAGTGCCAGGAAAGTCAGAGGGACAGTGAAGGAGTCAGCAGCCGATTCATTCTTAAGGGCTGGAAGCCCGATGTGGGAATTCTTGTTACAATTCCCAGTCCTTCTGCCAAAGTGTTATTGCAAGGTTTCAAGTACTTATGTGAGTGATACAGGAAGTCTCCACCCCCTTTTCAGTCAGTTTCATTTTACCACTATCAAGTTAAATGAGAGTTGATCATTAAAGGCAGCATAATAAAAGTGCCTTATTGGTGTAGGAGCACCATGCCTTTCATTTTTTCTATTTCATCAGTTTGTCTAGTACACTGGTGATAAAAGCACTATCAAAATGACACATAAATATATAAAAATTGAAGTTTAATGCAAAAAGAAAGCCATATGGAACATCAGTTCAGTTCAGTTCAGTCACTCAGTCGTGTCTGAGTCCTTGCGACCCCATGGACTACGGCATGCCAGGCTTCCCTGTCTGTCACCAACTCCCAAAGTTTACCCAAACTCATGTCCACTGAGTCGGTGATGCCATCCAACAATCTCATCCTTTGTCGTCCCCTTCTCTTCCCGCCTTCAATCTTTCCCAGCATCAGAGTCTTTTCCAGTGAGTCAGTTCTTCACATCAGATGGCCAAAGTATTGGAGTTTCAGCTTCAGCATCAGTCCTTCCAATGAATATTCAGGACTGATTTCCTTTAGGATGGACTGGTTTGATCTTGCTGTCCAAGGGACTCTCAAGAGTCTTCTCCAACACCACAGTTCAAAAGCATCAATTCTTTGGCGCTGACTGAGAAAATGATCTGAGCCACAGTCAGTTCCTGGTCTTGTTTTTGTTGGCTTCTCCATCAGCAAAAGAGCTTCTCCGTATTTAAAAACTATATTTTTATTATAAACATGGTTTTGAAATCTGCCCCTTTCATAAATGTATTACAAACATTTTCCCATGAATATTTTCTGGTTCAATATGATTTTTAATACCGGCATTGTATTCCATGGAGTAGACTGTTGGGCATTTCAATTGTTTTGAAAGGTTTCTGCTCTTACAAAATACTGTGATAAACATATTCAGTCTTAGATACATAAATATCTAGGGGATAAACTGTTAGGCAAGCATGGTTGGTTCACACTCTGGTGACAACATCAGGTGTGTCTGATGTTCTGGCTCCATTATACTATATAAGGAACCTTGAAGAAGTTTGGATTATTCCTCCAACACTTCATTTTCTACATCATTAATATGGAAATAACCATGTTATTTACCTGAAAGGGTGATTCTGAGGATTGCAAGAGATAATCCTTGTCTACCGTTTATATCATGCCTAACAGAGAGGTAATAAAATCAATTATACTTTAAAAATTTTGACACAGATCAAACTGCTCTCCAAAAGCAGACCCTTCCATAACCTTGGGCAAACTCATTTTATTCAAATCTGCAATTTCAGAGGAATAAAAAGCATCCCATTGTTTGATTTCTATTTCTTTGATGCTTATTAAGTTGAACACCCATTCTCCGACTTTTTGACCCCTGGGATATCTTTTGTGAGATCTCCTGACTTGTCCATTTTTTTTTCTCCTTAGAGTATTGTGTTTTCTTATTGACTGTAAGATCACTTAAAATATCAATCATCTGTTTTCTGTGATTCCTGCCACAGATGTAGTCCCAAGTTTTTTGTCTTTTTATTTTGCTTTCAGTTTTTTATACACAAAAATTTTTATGTGATCAAATATATGGTTTTGCCATTAATTTTATGCATGTCTTTCTCATTCTGTGTTCCTATAAACAGAAACCTGATTTTTCTCCTTTCAAGGTCTTTTTTAATTTCACAGTTTAATTTTAATTCAGTTACAGTTTCTTTTTGTGTTTAACAAAGGGATTTCACTTTGAAGCCTTTTTTAGTAACTGAAGAAGAGATTCAAACCATGCTGCTTGGACTGCTTTCTAAATTCATTGATTCTAAGAGTCCTTTCTCTAGTTAAGAAACTAGCTTTCATAGTCATCATTTTTAATGTACTCATAAAATTACCCTGAATGACAATCCCATAATTTAAGCAATCCTCAATTATGTATTGTGGTTGTTTCCAATTCTTCATAAAGGTTAGGATAAAAAGCTTGATAAATACGACATTTTCTATAATTTGGAAGTATTTCCTTAACCTAGAGCCCCAGAGGTAGAAGTAAATGGTCAGAGGATATGTACATTTTTATGATGCTCATTATCTGAAGTTCTCTCTACTCAGACCCTATTAAGCAACTCTTTCCAAGAACATCACTTCAGTTCAGTCGCTCAGTCGTTTTTGTGACCCCATGGACTGTGGCACCCCAGGCCTCCCTGTTCGTCACCAACTCCTGGAGTTTATTCAAACTCATGTCCATTGAGTCTTTGATGCCATCCAACCATCTCATCCTCTGTCATCCCCTTCTCTTCCCGTCTTCAATCTTTCCCAGCATCAGTCTTTTCACATGAGTCAGTTCTTTGCATCAGGTGGCCAAAGTATTGGAGTTTCAGCTTCAGCATCAGTCCTTCCAATGAATATTCAGGACTGATTTCCTTTAGAATGGACTGGTATGATCTCCTTGCTGTCCAAGGGACTCTCAAGAGTCTTCTCCAACACCACAGTTCAAAAGCATCCATTCTTCAGTGCTCATCTTTCTTTATAGTCCAACTCTCACATCCATACATGACGACTGGAAAAACTATAGCTTTGACTAGACTGACCTTTGTTGGCAAAGTAACGTCTCTGTTTTTTAATATGCTGTCTAGGTTGGTCAAAACTTTTCTTCCAAGGAGCAAGTGTCTTTTACTTTCATGGCTGCAGTCACCATCTGCAGTTATTTTGAAGCCCAAAGAAAGATTCTCACTGTTTCCATTGTTTCCCCATCTACTTGCCATGAAGCGATGGAACCGGGTGCCATGATCTTAGTTTTCTGAATGTTGAGTTTTAAGCCAGTTTTTCACTCTCTTCTTTCACTTTCATCAAGAGGCTCTTTAGTTCTTCGCTTTCCGCCATAAGGGTGGTGTCATCTGCATATCTGAGGTTATTGATATTTTTCCTGGCAATCTTGATTCCAGCTTGTGCTTCATCCAACTTGGCATGTCTCATGATGTACTCTGCATATAAGTTAAATAAGCAGGGTGACAATATACAGCCCTGACGTACTCCTTTCCCAATTTGGAACCAGTCTGTTGTTCCATGTCTAGTTCTAACTGTTGCTTCTTGACCTGCATACATATTTCTCAGGAGGCAGGTCAGTTGGTCTTATATTTCCATCTCTTTAAGAATTTTCCAGTTTGTTGGGATCCACACAGTAAAGGCTTTGGCATAGTCAATGAAGCAGAAGTAGACGTTTATCTGGAACTCTCTTGCTTTTTCTATTATCTAGCAAACGGATGTTGGCAATTTGACCTCTGGTTCCTCTCCCTTTTCTAAATCCAGCTTGAATACCTGGAAGTCCTCAGTTAACATACTGTTGAAGTCTGGATTGGAGAATTTTGAGCATTACTTTGCTAGTGTGTGAGATGAGTGCAATTGTGCGGTAGTTTGAGCATTCTTTGGCATTGCCTTTCTTTGGGATTGGAATGAAAACTGACCTTTTCCAGTCCTGTGGCCACTGCTGAGTTTCCCAAATTTGCTGGCATATTGAGTGCAGCACTTTCACAGCATCATCTTTTAGGATGTGAAATAGCTCAGCTAGAATTCCATCACCTCCACTAGCTTTGTTCATAGTGATGGTTCCTAAGGTCCACTTGATTCTGCATTCCAGTCTGGCTCTAGGTGAGTGATCACACTATCGTGATTATCTGGGTCATGAAGATCTTTTTTGAATAGTTCTTCTGTGTATTCTTGCCAACTCTTCTTAATATCTTCTGCTTCTGTTCGGTCTATACCATTTCTGTCCTTGATTGTGCCCATTTTTGCGTGAAAAATTCTCTTGGTATCTCTAAGTTTCTTGAAGCGATCACTAGTCTTTCCCATTCTATTGTTTTCCTCTATTTCTTTGCACTGATCACTGAGGAAGGCTTTCTTATCTCTCTTTGCTGTTCTTTGGAATTCTGCATTCAAATGAGTATATCTTTCCTTTTTTTCTTTGCCTTTCACTTCTCTTCTTTTCTCAGCTATTTGTAAAGCCTCCTCAGACAACCATTTTGCCTTTTTGCATTTCTTTTTCTTGGGGATGGTTTTGATCACTGCCTCCTGTGCAATGTCATGAACCTCCATCCATAGTTCTTCGGGCACTCTGTCTATCAGATCTAATCCCTTGAATCTGTTTGTCACTTCCACTGTATAATCGTAAGGGATTTGATTTAGGTCATACCTGAATGGTCTAGTGGTTTTCCCTACTTTCTTCAACTTAAGTCTGAATTTGGCAATAAAGAGTTCATGATCTGAGCCACAGTCAGCTCCTAGTCTTGTTTTTCTGACTGTATAGAGCTTCTCCATCTTTGGCTGCAAAGAATATAATCAATCTGATTTCAGTATTGACCATTTGGTGATGTCCATGTGTAGAGTCTTCTCTTGTGTTGTTCGAAGAGGGTGTTTGCTATGACCAGTGCGTTCTCTTGGCAAAACTTTATTAGCCCTTGCCCTGTTTCATTGTGTACTCCAAGGCCAACATCAGTGTACCTTTTTCTACATATCTGTTCCTTTCCCATGTTGCCAGGTATCTGTCTATTCAGACCTATAGTTTCCTTATTTCTGATACCTCTCTAAAATACTTAAGATTCTAATACATTTCCTCTATATCATAAATTATTCAGGTTATCTTACCTTTATTTCAAATAAATCAGTAGGCTTGATCCAATAGGATATTGATTCCTTTTCCTTTTTACATCAATGGGTTTAATAATGAAATAAGGTAAGGATTTGAGTATGTGAATATATCAACAGATGGTAGGTCTTATTTGCTGGCAATGGTACTTGACTGTCCATCTGTCTCAGCCATGATCACACAGGGCATTAGATGTACCAGAATACTGACCTCTCAATAACACAGAGTGTCAGGTTTTTGGGAATTAATACTGAATGAGGCCATAGATAATTACAGAATAAACAGAAAGTTAGTTCTTTGAGCTACAAGCACTCATATCAAAGTCAGGAGATATAACAAACCTAAACAAAAACATGCCAGGTAGATACACAGAGGGTAGTGGACTTCTTAATGGCTCCAATGCATGGCTCTCCTAAGAGAGTCAATATTTTGTGAGCTCTATGAATAAGCGGAAAAGAAAACAAAATAAATAATTTCTTCTCTAAATATCACTTTGCTATTCAGGTAATGACTTTTTTGGACATGACACCAAAAGCACAAACAATAAAAGTAAAAATCAACAAATGAGATTACGTTAAACTCAAAAGCTCCTGCATAGTGAAAGAAACAATCAATGGCAGCCTACAGAATGTGAGAATATTTCTGCAAACCATGTACTGGATAAGGGGTTAATATCCAAAAGATATAAACAACTAACAAAACTTCATAACAAACAACCCCTTCCCAACAATCTGATTTAAAAATGAGCAGAAGTACTAGTTCCAAAGAAGACCTCAAAATGGCCAAAAGACACGTGAAAAAATGTTCAACATTACTACTCATCAGGGACATGCCAATCAAAACCACAGTGGGATAACACCTCACACCTGTTAGAATGGCTATCATCAAGCAGAGAAGAGGGATTTCCCTGGTGCTCCCAGTGCAGGGGTTCTGGGTTTGATGCCTGATCAGGAAACTAGATCCCGAAAGCAGAAACTAAGATCCTATATGCCTCAGGTAAGAACTAGCACAGCCAAATAAATTAAAAAAAAAAAGAAAGAAGAGACAACACATGTGTTGGCAAGGATGTGGTGAAAAAGGAATCCTAATGCACTGTTGGTGGAAATATAAATTAGTCCAACCACTATGGAAAACAATATGGAGGTTCCTCAAAAAGTTAAAATAGATCTAACATATGATCAATCAATTCTACTTCTGGGTATACACCCAAAGGAAATGAAAATATTTTGATGAGGTATATGCATATCTATGTTTATCACTTTATCACTCTGGCCACCTGATGTGAAGAACTGACTCATTTGAAAAGACCCTGATGGTGTGAAAGACTGAAGGCGGGAGGAGAAGGGGACGACAGAGGATGAGATGGTTGGATGGCATCACAGACTCAATGGACATGAGTTTGAGTAAAGTCCAGGAGTTGGTGATGGACAGGGAAGCCTGGCGTGCTGCAGTCCATGGGGCCGCAACCAAGCGACTGAACTGAACTGATGTTTATCACAATAGCAAAGATTATGGAAATGACCCAAATGACCACCAATAGATGAATGGATGAAAACAATGTAGCAATATACATACATAATAGAATATTATTCACGTATGAGAAAGGAAGCTATCCTGCCATTTGCAACAACATGGATAGACCTTGACCACATGATGCTAAGTGAGATAAGTCAGAGAAAAACAAGTACTAAATGGTATCACTTACATATGGAATCTAAAAAAGTCCAATCTGTTAAAAAAAAAAAATAGCGTAAAATGGTGGTTACCAGAAGATAGGGGGTGCTGATAAGAATGAGTGTTTAAGGGTACAAAGTTGTAATGAGTAGCAAATAAGCCACGGAGATCTAAAGCACAGTATAAAGACTAAAATCAATAATACTATACTATAATAATATAATCTAATAGATATTGCTCCAATGGCAATATTACAATAAATAAATGTATGAAAGTAACATGCTGTATACCTTAAATGTACAAATTGTAATATGTAAAATTCATCAAATAAAAAACTAATTTAAAAAGCCTGTTAGCTTCTTTTTGCCTGTGGATGACGCCACGTAAGCATCACTGAAGTCTCCTCCACTACAGTCAAGTTTAAGTTGGAGTTTATCAAAGAGCCCAGAAAGCCTGTGGAAGCTCTTCATCAGAGGTCTGAGCTTTGAAACAACCAATGTGAGTCTGAGGAGCCATTCTGAGCTTTGGGGTACACTCAGACTGTGTGGTAAGGAGGGATCCAAACACCAAGCACTCCAGAGGCTTTGGGTTTGTCATATACACCACAGTGGAGGAGGTGAATTTGATTATGAATGGAAGACCACACAAGGTAGATGGAAGAGCTGTGGAACCAAAGAGGGCTGTCTCAAGAGAAGATTCTCAAAGACCTGGTGTCCACTTAACTGTGAAAAAGATTTTTGTTGGTGGCATTAAAGAAGATAATGAAAACAGTGCCTAACATGTTATTTTGAACAGTATGCGGGGAAAAAAGTGACTGAGGCAACAGCAAAAAGAATGCCTTCTGTAATCTTTGATGACAATGACTCCATAGACAAGACTCATTCAGAAATAGCACACTGTGTATGGCCACAACTGTGAAATAAGGAAAACCGTATCTAAGCAAGAGATGGTTAGTGCTTCATCCAGCCAAAGAGGTGGAAGTGGTTCTGGAAACTTTAGTGGTAGTCATGGAGGTGGTTTTGGTGGGAATGTCAACTTTGGTCGTGGAGGAAATGTCAGTGGTTGAGGTGGCTTCAGTGGCAGCCATGGTGGTGGTAGATATGGTGGCTGTGAGAATGGCTATAATGGATTTGGTAATGATGGAAGCAATTTGGAGGTGGCGGAAGCTATGATGATTCTGGCAATTACAGCAATCAATCTTCAAAGTTTGGACCCACGAAAGGAGGAAACTTTGGAGGCAGAAGTTCTGGCCCCGATGGTGGTAGAGGCCAATAATTTGCCAAACCATGAAACCAAGGTGGCTATGGTGGTTCTGGCAGCAGCAGTAGCTATGACAGTGGGAGGTTTTAATTACTGCCAGGAAACAAAGCTTAGCAGGAGAGGAGAGCCAGAGAAGTGACCAGGAAGCTACAAGTTACAACAGATTTGTAAACTTAGTCAAGCACAGTGGTGGCAGCGCCCTGCTGATTCGAAGAAGACATGTTTCAGACAATGCTCATATGTATGGGCAAAAAAAACCCTCGAGGAATGTATTTGTGACTAATCACACAAACTATTTTAGTTTCTAATCTGTGGGAAGTGTAAAGTATTTCAACACAGAGTTTTCACATAGTTTTTTTGTACCCATGCTGCTGCTGCTGCTAAGTCACTTCAGTCGTGTCCGACTCTGTGCGACCCCATAGACGGCAGCCCATCAGGCTCCTCCATCCCTGGGGGTCTGGCCCGTGCTACTGATTGCCAAGTGTAGTAGTCTGATTATGATGCTGAATAAATATCTTTTAAAACAAACAAACACCCCCCCCCAAAAAAAAAAACTCGTTAAACTAAAATAAAACTAAAAAGCCAAAGGAAAAAAACCCAAAAAACCTTTTCCTATTCTAATTCTAGAAGTCACAGGCCAGTGATGGTATTTCCTCTAAGCTTGCTTCTTTCTCTACTATCCTCTTCCTTGGCAAACAATAACCAATCATGTAACCTGAGAGTCATCCTCAACTCCTTCTTCTCCCTGCAGCCTCACATTCACTTAATCACTGAGGTCTGAGAACTCCACTTCAGAAGATCCCTTGAATCCAGCCCTTTATTCTTCTTATCATTAATTTAGTTTAGATCTTTATAACTTCTGACATGAATTATTCCAAATGCCCTCTCAAATGGCCCCCTCATCTTCAGTGAAACCTTACTCCAGTCCATTTTGCATAGACTTGTTATATACAGATAAAATCAAAACTTCTTAGAATGGCCCTTCATAAACCAGACCCTGCTTTTATATCCCATCTTAGCTCCTATACCTTATACCTTCCACCATATATCTCTTAGATACAAGTCAAAGTTACTTTATAGTTCCTTGAGAAATTATTGGTCTTTCTTAAAGTCAGTGGTGGGTGAGTGATGGACCCATCATTTACTAGTTGTGACCACAGGCAAGTGACTTAACAGCTCTGTGCCTCGGTTTTCTCATCTGTGAATGAGGGATAACAACAATACTTATTCCTAGATTGCTATAAGAATAAAATACTGAATCACTATGCTGTACACCTGAAACTAACACAATTGTAAATCAACTATACTTCAATTTTTAAAAGTCACTAACATTCTGCTTCATTAAAAATGTAACATCCATGATTCATGGAAATGGAAACTGTTAATGAAACAAATTTTAAATAAAAGGTATTTGGTAGTAAAGGACCCTTTCAAACTCTGGAAACATGAATTGATAGGGTATAGGTCTACACATGTTCTTTAAAGTGGGAATTATAATAAGTAGCTTACAGTCAAAGAAGTACAACTCAGCATATCATTCTTCACATCAAGAAATCACAGTGATCATTTAAAAGGTCTTTTACCTTTAATTAAAAGGATATTATTGCTTACAGTCTGAAAGCCATGAAGAATAAAGGGTAACACTTCGCATAGGATTAAGATGCAATTTATTTCTACATTAAAGAGACTTTAAATCAGTATGCTTATTCCTTGACAGTAACAACACTTATTCAACACTCAAAATTATTCAACACTTCAAGAAGACAACATGAATTACTAACTAGGTATAAAATAAGCTACAAGGATATAATTTACAACATAGGGAATACAGTTGATATTTTATAATAACTATAAATGGAGAAGGAAATGGCAACCAACTCCAGTGGTCCTGCCTGGAGAATCCCAGGGACGGGGGAGCCTGGTGGGCTGCCGTCTATGGGGTCGCACAGAGTCGGACATGACTGAAGCGACTTAGCAGCAGCAGCATAAATGGATTACAACTTTTAAAAATTGTGAATCACTGTATTGCACATCTATAACTTATATAGTATTGTATGGCAACTATATTTCAATTTAAAAAAACAAATCTGCACTGAAAAAAAACATGAATTAAATCTAACACTTGTGTAATTGTTCACAGTCTTGCTGGCAGTTCATTTGTTCTATTATTACTATTCCTACTCTTCCTCCTACTACTACACATTGCAACAATTCTTTGCTATATTCTTACTAACGATTTTGTTTAAGCAACTAATTTGAGAGATTGTAAGACTTTTGCTATATTTTCACATTTATATTATGGATAGGAATTATGCTATCCAGAAGAAATATATTATATCTATGTTTCAACAAAGCTACTTAGAGCAGTAATAAGGCACTTACCACAACTTGGAGCACCTGTTCATTGTAAAGTGAGGAAGAGGAGGAGGAAGAGGAGGAAGAAGAGGAAGAATGGGAAGAGGAGGAGGAGGAGGAGGAATAAGAAGAGTCAGCCATCATTTGGCCTAAAGTCTGTATCAGCGTTTTCCCCAGAAGAAAAAAAGAGCTGAACATGGCAATTACGCCAAACACCATTCCAAAATTGAACCTGTCAAGAGGAAAAAAAAAAAAAATACATAAATGTACGATCCCTCACAATCCACGGACTAAAAAATATGTTAACCAGCCACATTTCATAGCTTCAAAACAATGTCTAAAAACGTCAATAACTCTTGCTTCTTTTTCCTACCTGAACTTCAGATACTTGACTGAAGCACAGGTACTTGGCTCTTTAAGCAGTTCTAATTTACAATTCTCTCATAACTGAAGGGGGCTTCCCTGGTGGCTCAGTGGTAAAAATTCCACCTGTCATACAGAAGACGTGGAGTCAGTCCCTGGGTCAGGAAGATCCCGTAGAGAAGGCATGGCAACCCACTCCGGTGTTCTTGTCTGGAGAATCCCCATGGACAGAGAAGCCTTATGGCCTACAGTCCATGGGGTCACGAAGAGTTGGGGACGCGACTGAGCAGGCACAGCATGGCACGTAACTGAAGAGGCTGAATGTTGTTCCCAATAAAATGTTGGTTTCCATTCATATTGTTTTTCTCATTTACATAGCATTGTTTTTATCTTATTCTCACATAGTTATGAAAGCTCTTTGACATTACAGAAATCCATTCTTTTTCATCTACTGATTCTACTGTTTGGATTTTATTTTAGTTGAATTTTGTCATGGGCTTAAATAGTAATGTGGTAAAACTTAAGAACAGTTTCTTCTACTGTTAATAATTACAAGTCATTCTTCTATAGTTGGGAATAATCGATTACATTTTCTAACTTTTTGATAAGCTGTGTTTTTTCAAGGAACTTGTCCATTTCATTTAAATTGTCAAATTTATATGTATAGCACTGTTCACAATAGCTTCATCTTTCAAAATGAGTCTCACTCCATGCTGTCATTGCTAAGGGCCTGGGTTCAATCTCTGCTTGAGGAACTATTAATAAAATTCCACAAGTTATGTAGAACAGTCAAAATAAATAAATGAGTCTCAGAATCTATAGTAATATTTCTTCCTCCAATTCTGATTTTTAGTTGTTTTCTTTTTTTGTTGATCAGTCATGGTACGGGTTTATCAATTTTACTAATCTTTTCAAAGAATCAGCTTTTGGCTTTGCTGATTTTCTCTACTGTATACTTCCTATTTCACTGATTTCTGCTCTTTATTATTTATGTTTTGTCTGCTTTGATTTGCTCTTGCATTTTCTGCTTTTTGATGACCTCATTATTGATATTTAGCTCTACTCCAGCTGGAGCTAAATTTTTAACAAAAAGGAATTTAGACAAAGGCCCTCTACTCTCATACTAAAAATTCTTCAGCTACAGAAACTGTCAGTCTCTAGGGTGTCCTGGAGAGCATTATAAATCCCCTAACCATAAACACTATAAACTATGATTTTTAAAATATTTTAAATTAAAGGGATAGGCCTAGCATAGCCAGGGAGTCCAGGACCCTGCTGCTGCGATCTGGCTGGCGTTGGTTTGTGCATATGCTTTATAGGAGGATAAATATTTTAAATATCCTTCCTCTGGATGGTATTTACATACATATGTACGTAAATACATACACACATATGTATACGAAGTACAGAGGAAAGCCTGCAGACTTTTGGAAGCCCTACTACTCCCACACCCCTTGTTTCTATGTGTGATGATGGAGAGAATTTTCTAAGATTGTTTTCCTGGTGGAAAATGCTCCACGTGCGTTTTGCTTTTCCACTGATGTATAACTTCCATGGTAAAATGTGTAAGTCTGAAGCGTACTGCTCACTGAATTCTTATGTATGTACATACGCCCATGTGTCCACCACCCAGATCAAGACAGAATCTTGACTGTGAATGTGTGCAAAGCACGATGATGCAATCCCATACATTTATATAAAGCCAGAAAGTTTTTACATGGTCAACATTTTAAACTCAGTAAACTGAAAACAATGGAAACAGTTCATTTAACACGTATTTCTCAGGATCACAATTACTAATCCAAACCAAAAAAGAGAAAATGAAGAATACCACTGGTAAAGCATCCTTGCTTTCCGCCGTCCCCAACTATAAAAGGCACGATTGAAAACAGCAGTCTGCCATCTTATGTGAAAAGGGGAGATGCTCAATCCGTTGTTTTCCAGCCAGTCTTCATAAGAATGCTTAAAATATACAGATGACTGAGAGAGAAAGAAAAGTTCCACATCACTCAATTTGAAGAACAATTTATAATGTTTAAGAAAATTTTGAAAAAGCAGTGTTTTCTACAGGAAAGCAAGATAGCAACTAATCAAATGTTTATAACTTTTAAAGCTTTACATTTATCTATTTTTTCAGGATATTAAAGTATAAGTCTTGGACTAGCTGGTCTGCTGAGGTCAGGGTCCGGCAAACTACGGCCCATGGGCAAAAAATGTTTGCTTAGAACAGCACTGTCCAAAAGAAATATAATGTGAGCTACAAGTGCAAGTCACATGTGCAATTTAAAATTTTTCAGTAGCCAAGAAAATTTAAAAGGCAAATAGAAACAGATTAATTTAAAAGTATTTTTAACTAAAAATAACCAAGATATCATCATTCAAAATATAATCAATATAATTATTGAAGTATTTCACATTCTATTTGTTTTCTTACTTACTTATGCACTAAGCCTTGGAAATTCAATGTCAACTTCACACTTGAGAGCACATCTCAGTTCGGACTAGCCCCATTTCAAATGCTAGATGGCCACATGTAGTTAGTGGCTACCACACAGGACAGCACAGGGCTAGAAACCCTGTTACACAGCAAGAGGTCTTGCGTTATAATTAAAAAGACCCCCAGCCGATCCAACAGAGGGGACAGGTTATTTGGAATCAGTGCTTTCTATACTCTTTTGAGCAACTACCCTAAGCACTTACCCTGGATTTGACCATGTAAAAATACAAAATTTATCGAAAGTCATCTTAATCTCAGTGACTCCTTAACATTCTTTGGGGCTGGGGAGACAGCTGCTTATATGCAGCTCAACAAACAGTTTTATCATTAGGAAAGTTTGAAGTCCTTGAGTAATGTAGGATTTTGGACAATATAAGGCTGTTTTATATACACTGCTACTGACCTCTTATCTGTTACAGTAAGTATGGTAAGTATTTTGTCATATAGATGCCCATCCATTTGAGAAATTTCTCTGTCTCTAGAAGGATATTTCAGTCTTATCAGTCATAAATATGATCTGAATGTGAATATAGGTATCTGTTTGCCTTTGGATCCATAATGTTCTCTGCTCTCAATCTTCAGGTGAAGTTTTAAACCTGTTTATTTTCTAGGACTTGGAAAAGGAGAGTGACACACCCTTCCAGGTGTCTACTGAGGAAATCCTAGACAACTATGGGTAGAACAGCAGACCAAGCTGGGAGCAGAGAAGCTAAAGGTGCAGGCTCCTAAAACCCAAGATTTCTCCATTCCCCAGGCAGATACTTTGAATGAGAGTTAGGTCTTCTGCTCAAGGAACAGGGCTCTCTTAGGGAGTTAAGGGCTGTTACTGAACTTAAAGTGACATCCTGATCACCTCATACACTGGACTAGACTATAAAGGTTTGAAAAAAATTACTTTTATTTTGGATTTCTGTCATATATGCAACACGAAATCATGAGTTTGTTTTTTCCAAACAACAAAATCACTGTGTAAATAAGCACTGGCATGTACTGCTTATGACATGCTAAGCACTATGCCAAGTGTGTGCAGAGGAAGCACCTGGGGTTCTTACGAGGATGCAGATTCTGATTCTGTGGGTCAGGAATGAGGCCTAAGAGTCTACATTTCTGACAAATTCCCAGATGATGCAAATGCTGCCAGTCCTTGAATCTCAGCTTGAGTGGCAATGGGCTCTACGTGGATGAATAACATAATCCTCTCTATAATATCAGGAGGTCTTTACAACTATTACACCTATTTTAAAGATGAAGAAATAGAGGAACAGAGAGAATTTTTGCCCAAGGTCACAATGGTTAGGAAGTGGCAAAGCCCAGCCCCGTGCTCTAAGGATTCTACTGTATTATCTTTTCACTTTGCAAGTTTTGTTTCCCTGGTGGCTCAGATGGTAAAGAATCTATCTGCAATGTGGGAGACTCAGGTTTGATCCCTGGGTGGGGACGATCCCCTAGAGAAGGGAATGGCTACTCACTCCAGTATTCTTGCCTGGGGAATTTCATGGACAGAGGAGCCTGGGGGGCTACAGAAGTCAGACATAACTGAGTGGCTAACACACTTTGAAAGTTTAAATGCAACAAAGTAACATTAAGTATCATTTCATTCTAACATTAAACTTAAAACACACACACTACAGTATTCTATTTAAAACGGTATTCATAACATGAAGGTTTGAACTAGTCATAATTGGAACTTTCATTAAATATTAGAGAAGTTACATGATTTCATTCCTCGCATACAGTACCCCCGCCCCCAATATGCAACTTCAAAAGGCTGCTTGAAGCCTGTGGTCAGACAATTGTTAACATCCGCTACCCAAGTAACTTAAGAATGGGCTGCGTACGAACGGTCTGTGGCAGTGGAGGGGGACGGGTATTAAGTGGGGCGGGGGTGGGGGGGGGAGGTTAGCGTGAAGAAACAGCGTATAAGATACAAAGTAGAATTCGAGTAGTTAATAGTTATCTAAATCCTCACTACTTTTAAGTGAGGTCAGTTAACTAGCGGCATTGGCAGCAGTTAGGAACGGGTTAGAAATGCAGAATCTTGGGCCCCCGGCCTAGATCTGCAGAATCAGAATGTGCTTTTTAAACGGAACTGCAGACGATCGTATACACTTTAAAGTCTGAAACCACTGATCTAAATCACTTTGATTTAAATTCATTCCAATACCAGACTCTCTGGAGAGTCGCGACCTTAAAGACGAGGGCAAACAATGCCTTTCTCAGGCAGACATTTTATTTTCCTCTCAGGTGCAGTGTCGTGGGGTTTGGCGAGCCCTCCCGAGCCCACTACCGGCGCCTCCCGGGCAGGACCCGAAGGCTGCGGGGCCTACGGAGCCCCGCAATGCGACTGCGGCTGATGCGCAGGTCACCACTCCCTTCCCGCAGCCAGCCGTACTTTATTTACTCCACCGGACCGCGCTCCACGCGGAAGGCCGCAAGTGGACACCGGCCGCACGGCTTCCATTCCGGGAGGCACAGGGCAGGGGAAAAGACCTCGGATCCCGCGCCCTGACCCTGAGCACCACGGGCTTGGGCCTTAGGCCCGAGGCCCTCACCTTCAACACCAAGTCGGTCAGGTAGACGGCAGTCCAGCCGCCCACCACCACTACCACCAGCGATACCGGAATCATGGCAGCGGCGGGGGCAGCGCAGGGAAGGCGAGCGCCGGCGTCCTCCCTGCGAGCTGCAACCAGCTGACCGCGCGGCGCCTACAGCCCCAGCATCTGAGTAGGGACCAAGCTGCCACGGGTTCCTTTCTCGTAGTGGCCTCGTTTCCTTCCGGATCCTTCTGGTGGGACACTCGGCCCGCAATGCTCGCACCGGAAAAGTGGGCGGGGGCTTATTTTCGCGGAACACTTAGGCGTCACAGTCCAGGCATCAGCTAGCTTACGGCTTCGAGCCCTCTAGAGATTTCTTAGTCTTTGGCCCTCCCTGCTGTCTGGTCTCCATTCTCTCTGGTTCTGGTCTGGGGTGTGTAGTTCCTTTTAATCTAGTGAGAGTTTGGGGTCATCCGAAATAATAATCGTCTCCGCCACTCAGACGTCTTAGGTATCCAGATTTAAATTATGTTCAATCGTTCTTTTTATTGAAACGTTATTTACACATAGAGAAAACATAATACAGATTTCAACTGTTTCGATGAGTTTTGATAACTATATATCCATGTACCCTAATCAAAATAGAGAACGTTTCCATCTCGGGAATTTTCTTCGCTCGCTTCTCAGTTAATCCTCTCGTCCTCTGCCCATTCCTACCCCTCGTTTTCTTTGTAAAAACTTTGTGTAAATAGAATCATACAATAAGTACTCTTTTGTGTCTGGCTTATTTTGTTCAACATATTTTTGAGCTTTAGATTCATTTCTCAACCTTTTCCATTATAAAATTTGAGATTGGTGCTGCATTAAAAAAAAAAGTTCTAATAAACACCCTTACATATTTCTGTATGTTGACATGTACTTGATTATATATTGGCCTGGAGCAGTAGTTCTCAACCTTGGCTGTAACATTAGGATCACCAGGGAACTTTAAAAATTCCTGATGCCCGTTGTGTAGCTTAGACCAATTGAATCAGAATCTCAGAATGGGACGCAAGCCCCCGTATTTTTTAAACAGGTCATTCTACTTTGCAGGCAAGATTGAGAACCAGTCAACTGGATGATTTCTAATGGGAAGGAAAACTAATATTTATGGAGTTGTGTTTTTTCTTTTTTTGCATTCTCCTAATGCCCAAACCTTTAAAAGTTAAACTTGTTTTAGCTCTCTGGAAAAGCATCAGCAGCAATAGTAATACTAATCCGAAATATTGAGAATACCATCTTAAGAATAAGTATCCCACAGAGAAGGCAATGGCACCCCACTCCAGTACTCTTGCCTGGAAAATCCCATGGACGGAGGAGCCTGGTAGGCTTCAGTCCATGGGGTCGCTAAGAGTCGGACACGACTGAGCAACTTCACTTTCACTTTTCACTTTGCTGCATTGGAGAAGGAAATGGCAACCCACTCCAGTGTTCTTGCCTGGAGAATCCCATGGACGGGGAAGCCTGGTGGGCTGCCGTCTATGGTGTCACACAGAGACACGACTGACGTGACTTAGCAGCAGCAGCAGCAAAGTTCCTAACCCGGTGGGTGCTCCTGCTCAGTATTACTGGAGACATTTGGAAATAGACATTTCCCATTTAGCTGTGTTTCCTCCCAGATGGGTTGGAAGGAGATTGGCACATATGCGCCTCCTGGGCCTTGAAGCCTGATGTTCACTTTCTCTCTCCCTCTCGTTTAAAAATATAATTAAAAAAAAAAAAAGAAAAAAAAAAAGAATAAGTATCCCAAATAAAAATGCCCCCTCAGCCTCTTGCAAAGTAAAAATATAGTGAATACAAGAAACCTGTATGAGAGATACTGCTACTCATTTGCCTCACTCTCTCATACTTTTCCTAAAGTTTTAATAATTCAGCACCATTTCTTCCAAGCTTCAAGAAACCTTATGATTCAGTTTTACATCTTCTTGCATATATGTGTGTACGTGTTGTTATAAAATGTTTCAATTTATTTTGAACAAGTGAAGTTGCTCAGTCGTGTCCAACTTTTTGCGACCTCGTGAACTGTAGCCCACCAGGCTCCTCCGTCCATGGGATTCTCCAGGCAAGAATACTGGAGTGGGTTGCCATTTCCTTTTCCAGGGGATCTTCCAGACCCAGGGATCGAACCCACGTGTCCCGCATTTCAGGCAGAGGCTTTAACCTCTGAGCCAAACAAAGCTGGGTATAATTATAAAGTTTATATTCAAGCACCCTGTGATGTCACAGTTTTCCATGTACAGGTATCCCAAAAGTCTGTATGCAGTTTTAGGTTTTGATAATTTCAGAAGTATAAATGCTACAAACTTGAAAAAGCATCACTTGAAAATTTATTTATATTTCTTTTACAGTTATTTAACTTGGAGAATTTTGAATAATTTTAAATTTCAAATTTTTTAGTCCAGAGGAAGGCAAACATTGACTGAAACAAAAAACTGAATTATATTTACTGTTCAAAAATTTCTGAGACCAAAGAAACATGAAAGAAATTTAAATAATTTTATTTTTCAAGTGATGTTATGTGTAAGTTCATAGAGTTTGTATTTCTGAAGTTATTGAAGCTTAAAACTACACTAAGACTATTGCTACACTATTGTATTTGAACTGACTTTTGTTTGCTCTTGTATAATGACTGTAGTTTTTAACTGTTTTTTCCTATGATGAGAAAATTAAGAAATAAAGTGCTTCTCTTTTGTTAGCCTGAAGCCTTGTCTGGACCACTTGCTGGGACGAAAACCAGATATTTTGTGGCTATCTGATTATACAAAATATGTAGGAAATGAGTTGATTGTGTTTTTCTGTTCCCAACCTAAATTTTTACTTATTCAACTGACTTGATGTTCACATTAGGGATCCAGCAGTCAAACAGAACACTGAATAGAATCCTGCTGGTTTCTGGAATTTATCAGTCATGGAAGGCAGCTGGTGGCAGCAGAAAAGACAAGATAGAGGATGCAAGGTGGCAGTAAAAAAAAAACATCAGTATTCCAGAAGATCAAGGTATTCTCTTTAGAATAAATGTGATCTACTTTACAAATAGTTTCAGGTTTTTGTCAAGTAACTGTCTTAAAGAATGCACAGTCAGGCTTTTATTCATATCATTTTATGTAGCATTTATTTTTAGAGGGGCACCAAGTGTACATTTTGGCTGAATGGAAAATGCTACATATTAGGGACCTCCATGGCTGTCCAGTGGTTAAGACGCCACACTTCCACTGCAGGGGGAGTGGATTTGATCCCACTCCCCCTGAAAAAAAACACCTACATGTTAAAAATCAGTATTTGGCTAAAGCAGAATATCACTATCATATAATAAACTTCTAAGATACCAGGATCAACATGAACTATAAATATTAGATAATACTAATTTTAAAATACTACAATTTTGTTGTTAAAAATATAAGTATTCAGATTTTTAGAGTTTGATGTTCCCTTCAAGAATATTTATTTCTCATCAAACTTCTTGGGTCATTATACTCTACATTTATGACACTAACTTATATCAGCCAAGATAAGCTTGGGAAACCAGCCCTAAAATCCCATTGGCTTAAAATGATAAAGATTTATTTTTTGTTTGTGCTACATATCCAACATGAATTGGTAGACTGATGCAGATTCCATTTTATCATGCCCAGTTCTCAAAGTGAGGCTCAGGATTTAATGCAGCAGAGAAAGAGGACTAGAGTGTTTATCACTGGCAGAAAAATCCTATGACCAGACATGCACACATTACTTCCATTTCTGTTTCATGAACCTAAAGTAGTCAAATAGATGTGTCTCACTTAAAAGGCAGAAGGAGTATAATCCTCTGTATACCTAGAAGTAGAGAAGAATATACCTGGAAGTAAACATGAGTGTCACCTACGACATAAGTAGATGCTCTCTTTCATGCAATTGGCTTTCAATAAACCAGTCATCTGGGTTTTTCTATCTCTGTTTCAGTTTCGTTTCATGTAGACTAATATCAGCATCTTCCTGGAGTAGAATAAGAGAATCTTTTCAATCACTACCATGTAAGAAATACTTGTACTCTGAAAAGATCGATTTGATTTCTTCTGCCTCAGGTTCCTGGAAAAGGTCAGTTTTCATTCCAATCCCAAAGAAAGGCAATACCAAAGAAATGTTCAAGCTACTGCACAATTGCACTCATCTCACATGCTAGCAAAGTAATGCTCAAAATTCTCCGAGTCAGGCTTCAACAGTATGTGAACCATGAACTTCCAGATATTCAAGCTGGATTTAGAAAAGGCAGAGGAATCAGAGATCAAATTGCCAACATCTGTTGGATCATCGAAAAAGCAAGAGAGTTCCAGAAAAACATCTACTTCTGCTTTATTGACTATGCCAAAGCCTTTGACTGTGTGGATCCCAACAAACTGGAAAATTCTTCAAGAGATGGGAATTCCAGACCACCTGACCTGCCTCCTGAGAAATCTGTAAGCAGGTCAAGAAGCAACAGTTAGAACTGGACAGTTAGAACAGACTGGTTCCAAATCAGGAAAGGAGTACGTCAAGGCTGTATATTGTCATCCTGCTTATTTAACTTATATGCAGAGTATATCATGTGAAATGCCAGGCTGGATGAAGCACAAGCTGGAATCAAGATTGCTGGGAGAAATATCAATAACCTCAGATATGCAGATGACACCACCCTTTTAGGGCAGAAAGTGAAGAAGAACTAAAGAGCCTCTTGATGAAAGTGAAAGAGGAGAGTGAAAAAGTTGGCTTAAAACTCAACATTCAGAAAACTAAGATCATGGCATCTGGTCTCATCACTTCATGGCAAATAGATGGGGAAACAGTGAGAGACTTTATTTTCTTGGGTTCCAAAATCACTGCAGATGGTGAGTGCAGCCATGAAATTAAAAGGCGCTTGCTCCTTGGAAGAAAAGTTATGACCAACCTAGACAGCATATTAAAAAGCAGAGACATTACTTTGCCAACAAAGGTCTATCTAGTCAAAGCTATGTTTTTTCCAGTAGTCATGTATGGATGTGAGAGTTGGACCATAAAGAAAGCTGAGCACCGAAGAATGGATGCGTTTGAACTGTGGTGTTGGAGAAAACTCTTGAGAGTCCCTTGAACTGCAAGGAGATCAAACCAGTCAGTCCTAAAGGAGATCAGTCCTGAATATTCATTGGAAGGACTGATGCTGAAGCTGAAACTCCAATACTTTGGCCGCCTGATGTGAAGAACTGACTCACTGGAAAAGCCCCTGATGCTGGGAAGGATTGAAGGCGGGAGGAGAAGGGGACGACAGAGGATGAGATGGTTGGATGGCATCACCGACTCGATGGACATGAGTTTGAGTAGACTCCAGACATGAGTTTGAGTAGACTCCAGGAGTTGGTGATGGACAGGGAAGCCTGGCATGCTACAGTCCATGGGGTCGCAAAGAGTTGGACACGACTGAGTGACTGAACTGGACTGAACTGCCTCAGGTTCCAGAAAGTATTTTCTCTGCAAGCAGTTTGAATAAGATACATTGTTTTCACCTAAAAAGCATGTTATTTTGGTTTTGTTCTAGATGGCTTTTATACATTTAGTAGCTGCTATTCCATCTTCTTTAAAACATCTTGTTAAATATATGACAAAGTTATTCTAAAACCTTTGGACATCAGGCATTTTTGTCTTTGACTGAAGTATGATGTAGTGGCCCACTATCTTTCTGCTTACAGACAGTTATAATTGCTTTTGGATTACATTACTGAAGGGTATATGAACAAGACATTGTATGCTTATGATTCCTAAATCACTGAGCCTTTACCATCTTTGTTCTATAACAATTGACATGTTTTGAAACCAATTTTCCATCCTGTGAATAGTTCTTCAATCAGAATGCAGTATGTTGAGAGCTGTGTGAAACAACAATCTCTCAACAATTGAACAGAAGCATAGTTGAATTTACCATACTGTTAGACTTGGTGTTGGAAAAGACTCTTGCGAGTCCCTTGGACAGCAAGGAGATCAAGCCAGTCAATCCTAAAGGAAATCAACCCTGAATATTCATGGGATGGATTGATGCTGAAGTTGAAGCTCCAATACTTTGGCCACCCGATGCGAAGAGCAGACTCACTGGAAATGACCCTGATGCTGAGAAAGATGGAAGGCAGAAGGAGAAGAGGGTGGCAGAGGATGAGATGGTTGGATGGCATCACTGACTTAGTGGACATGAATTTGAGCAAACTCTGGGAGATAGTGAAAGACACAGAAGCCTGGCGTGCTGCAGTCCATGGGGCTGCAGTCAGAGTGGGAGTGCCTGAGGCCAGGGTGCACTGCATGACCTTTGGCATCGGTTTCCTGTTTGTCATTTTCCTTCTGACGTATCTATCTCCTTCAGATATCTGGTTATTTTGGCCTATGAACTCATATTCCCATGGAGGTACTGGCTACTTGGCCTGGTAGTATCTATAGGTAATGGCTGAAGGCCAGCCCCTAATCTGCGTCAACTCCAAAGTTCAAGAGAAATAGCAAAAAAGTACTCCCTGTAAGCAAAACCTCAAACAAGGCAGTAACTCAATTATGTGCTGGGGCCAGGATGTGAAATAGAGTCTTCTGTTAACTCTTGTCCCAGGAAGCAAATTCGTGGGTCAGGGGTACACCTTTGAACCCACTTGGAGAAGGCAGCCTCCATAAGCTCTAAGGATCTGAGGGAGCACAGGCAATAAATAAATAAACAAATTTAAAAAAGCAGTGTGCCAGCCTTATAGTACTACATCCAGCTTTATAAGAAGAGCCAGCAAAATTTTCATTTATTTAGCACTGCTTCGCTTGCTGTTTTTTTCTTTAAACAAATTTTATCTACCTATTCTACTCTTTTGTATTGAAGCATTCCACGTGGGAAGGCCCCAGGGCCTTGATGGAGTGAATTCCACTTGATGGAGTGAATTCCCTACAGAGGTTTCATAGAGACCCAAGTGTGAATCAAAAATAAGGGTGGAGGGAGGGGACATATGTTTACCTATGATTGATTTAAGTTGCTGTATGGCAAAAACCAACACAATATTGTAAAACAATTATCCTTCAATGAAAAATAAATACATTAAAAAAAAAAAAAGAAACAAGGGTGGCCAGCAATGGAGCCCTAGCAAAAAACAGGGTGAGCAGGGAGATATGGGCAGTGCCTTTCTATACACTGTCCTGAGGAGACAGTCTGTAAAACTGACTAAATGAAGCACACTAACTACATGACCAAGCTCTTTCTGGTTAGCAGTGTTCAGGATGAGTAGCCCACCGTGCCTTCAGGCCAGCTGCAGCCTGTGTACTCTCAGTACACCTTCAGTTCTGGAAGTTTCAGTAAATACCCCCAAGAGGCCTGACACTTCATGAAATTAAATCAGGTTAGGAAAACCTAATTGTATTTAAACTCTCTTTCTTTGCTCCAATTCCATATACCTCAAGCCACCTTCGGATAAATAGACACACCATGTAGCTTGTTTAAAGGAAAAAGCATAGTGATCAGACAGTTAAGAATAGACAAGTCCACAAAATAGTTATTATTTCTCAATAAAAATTAATCATGATGCATATTCGTATGTATGATTTCGTCTGTTGTGGTTAGTGTGAATCAGGATCTCTGAGAGAAAGTTCACAGACGGGAACAACAAAGAGCCAGACTTGGACCACGGTGGATTCATTAAGCCCTTCTCAGCTGTGTACCTTCCTTCCAGCATCTACAGTTCATATGGTGAGTATGCGGATCCCTACTGATGGAGAACGTAAGACCACAAGCAGCAGGATGAGGACACTTGAAGTGTGGTTTCCTATCCCAGCACTCTCTCAAAACTCTGCCTCAAAAGTCAACAGCAGGGACTTTCCTGGTGGTCCACTGGTTAAGACTCTGCCTTGCAATGTGGGGGGATGCGGGTTTGATCCCTGTTGGGGAACTAAGATTCCTCATGCCAAGGAGCAATGGGTTCCACGTGCAGCAACTACTGAGCTGGAGTGCCACAACTAGAGTCTGTGCCCTGCAAGGAAAGATCTCACGTGATACAACTAAGACCTGGCACAGCAAAAAAAAAAAAAAATTTTAAAGTCAGTAGCAGTTTCCTGGTGGCTCAATGTGATGTCTTCTCAGTCTTCACCCTACACTCTCTTTGTTACTCAAAACTGTTGACCACCACCTGGGTTCCCGGGAGTGCTACCTGAGGTAGTCCAGACTGGAAAGAGATGGGAGGGTGAACTTGAGCCAAAGTTGGAAAACTATGCACAGAAACCAAATGTTTATTAATCATCTACTAAATATGGGTGCTAGGCATATTCTTTTAGGTATCTGACATATGTTAGTGAATACAAGAGACAAACCCCCCTGCCCACAGGAATGAATATAAGTGACTCCAGGAACATTAATAAAGGACTGTCCTCTACATTCCTGTAGGGGTTTTTTGTTGTTGTTGTTTGTTGGTT
The DNA here is from genome assembly GCF_002263795.3 of Bos taurus. NCBI lineage: Eukaryota > Metazoa > Chordata > Mammalia > Artiodactyla > Bovidae > Bos > Bos taurus. The sequence goes on from NC_037357.1 coordinate 121,478,427, forward strand.
TTTAGTTATGCTGGGTCTTCATTGCGGTGCATGAGCTTCTCTCTGGTTGCGGCCCACAGGCTTCTCTAGTTGTGGTGCGTGGGCTTAGTTGCCCTGCAGCATGTGGGATCTTAGTTCCCTGACCAGGGATAGAACCCACATCACCTGCATTGGGAGGCGGATTCTTAACCACTGGACCACCAAGGAAGTCCTGTTTCTATAGGTTTTATTCTCACTTTTATTATAGTACTTCCAACATATTATTGCAATTACTTGTTTCTATGTCTGTCTTGCCTTCCCGTACTGTGGGCGTTGGTATGGCAGGGATGTCATATCTTATTATTCTGCCACACAGCAGGCATTCAACAAATGCCAGTAGAATAAATACCTGAATGAACAAGTGAAGCTGAACTGCTAAACAGGCTGTTGAGTTCTAATGTCTTAGAGAGATTATGCTTATCTTGGTCTTAGAGGAAAATAGGTTTTATGTTAGAAAGAAAAAACCTCACAAAACAAAAACACTGCACTAAAGGAATACCAAACAGCTATCAGCGCTTCTCTCTGTTCTTTCCCGCTGACACCCTAGGCAAGGCCACCACCATTTCTCTCTGGATTAACAACACCATCTCCCAATTGGTCTCTCCAGCTCTTCTAACCCGTCCTCTCTCTTTTAGTCTCTTCTCTATAATGGAGCCAGGGAGCATTCTAAATTATAATTATGACCATGTAACTCCCCTCTAGAAAATTGTGCCACTGTTTTGTATTTTAGTCAGGTTTTGCCATATAACAATCCCAAGTCTCAGTGACTTTACCAAAAGAAAAACTGTTTTCACGCTTTCGGGTCTGTAGGTTGGTGGCAGTTCAGCTGGCCAAGGCTACATTCAACTGGGTAGGACCCCAGACTTCTAGTTGGATTTAGGTCTAGTTCATCAAGTATCTGGAGAAGGCAATGGCGAGCCACTCCAGTACTCTTGCCTGGAAAATCCCATGGATGGAGGAGCCTGGTGGGCTGTAGTCCATGGGGTCGCTATGAGTCGGACACGACTGAGCGACCTCACTTTCACTTTTCACTTTCACGCAGTGGAGAAGGAAATGGCAACCCACTCCAGTGTTCTTGCCTGGAGAATCCCAGGGACGGGGGAGCCTGGTGGGCTGCACAGAGTCGGACACGACTAACTCGACTTAGCAGCAGCAGCAGCAGCAGCATCAAGTACCTGTCGTCCTAAGCTGAAGGGGCAGCAACTACATAAAGCATATCCTTTTCATAGCTGATCTCAGGATCACAGGAGGGGGAGTCCAATTGAATGAGCTCCTTCAAGCTTCCTCTGGCCTTCTCTGCCAACTTTCCATTGGCCAAAATGAGTCACATTGCTAAACCCAAAGGCAGAGATGTACACTCTGCCTACTGTGAAGCCATGGTCACTTCTGTAGTATGAATGAAGAACTGAGAATAACAACTAATCCTACTTTTCCTTGACCTCAGGGTCAAGCCCAAATACCTTCACAATTTTTTTCTTGCTTTTCCACTTTCTTCTCTTGCAACCTCTCTACCTCCTTCACTGTATTCTTCTCACTCTATTCGCCTGACCATATTTCAGGTCCAATTATAGGAAATACTATCTCTCACTTTCAAGCCTTCTTCCATGCTCCTGCCTTGTCCTGACATACTCTTCTTTCTCCCCTCCCTACATCTATCTTTCCACCCCTATTTACTCCAAAGGTATCTGTCTCTCCCAGACATCAATGTAAATATCACCTCCTATAGGAATGAATTAGTTGCTGCCTCTCTGCATTGCCAAAGCTCCAAAACCTGATTTTATCGGAGTGTTTAGCACAGGCATTGTTTTTTTTTTTTTTTAATTTAATTGACTATCTTCCCTCATAGGCTATGTGTGACCTTCATGAGGTTGCAACTGTGACTCTATTTCACCATTCCCAGCACCTAACATCATTAGTGCCTTCCAAAGAGAGAGTACTCATTTTGTTTTTATTGGGTTGGCCAAAACGTTCATTTGGGGTTTTCCATAACAGCTTACGGAAAAACCCTAACAAACTTTTTGGCCGACCTAACACTTAATGAATGTATACATAAGTGAGGACAAACAACCAAGAATGCAATTTGGTTTGAGGATCTGCTCATAATAATATAGTTTGCAAAGTCCACTATATATGTGTGTGTGTCCGGAAGACTTATGGCAATCAGAAATGTGCAAAGCCTTTGTATTTTTCAAAGCCCTCTGTGCTGTTTATTTTCATCACACATGTCGTCCCTTTGTTAGACTTTTATCCACACGCTACATTGCAAGACAGCCTACAGGTTACCCTAGTAATTTGAAGAGAGGCTTTACCCTGTGGCGGTAATAAAAAAGACAGAACTGGGCTGATAATGTTTGCAACAATTCAGAGGATGCAGCTGGAATACTGATCAGCTCTGGTGGCCAATTGGACGTCCAGGGACAAAGGCATATCTCCCTTAGGAGGGAGTGGTCGGATCTGCCTTTGTGAGATACACCGCTCCAAGTTATTTATAGCCAGGAGACTAATTCTTAACAGATGAATTTCTAAGTGAAGAGACCCAGATGTTCCTTGCTAATTTTCCTTTTTAGAGGGTGTCAATTTATGTAGTCTGGCTTGAGGGCTGGGAGGGTCTATCAGTCACACCTGACTAGCTGTTCTGCATGAAAATTTGAACAGTATTGTTTTGTCTTCGGAATTTGAGGAAGAAAATTTAATTAAAGACAGGAACCACTCCCAGTCCTCAATAAAGAGCAGACAGGAAGGCTGATTAAGGATTTGAAAGTGATTGGTTAGAGGGTGGTGTTGGGTGGGAGGGTAGGCGTGTGCATAGAGGGGTTGGGAAAAGTCATGGAAGAAACCCAAATCTTCCAGGGTCCCAGCATATGGATTTGTTTACTTCAAGAGGTAATTGCCAGCTGAGGCCCATGTTCTTGAAGCTCATTTCAAATTCTGATGATAGAGAAATCATTCCTTTTTCTGATGATGAGAAATCTGATCCAAGTTGCATAGGCTTAGAAGCATCTCTGGTAGTAATTTGCTAGATTTAAGGATATAGGATTTCACAATTAGATTCTCATTTAAGAGAAACCATCTTGCTTATTTAGAAAATTAGTCTTTTATTAGTCAAAATGGATTTGCTTCTGAGGCCTAAACTACTTGGACTCATTTCAGGCAAATGTTTTCTAAGAGCTGAGTTCCTAAATTGAAAGAGAAACATAAGCCAACACAATAACATATTTAATGAACTGCACAAATGCACTGGAAAATTCCCATCCCAGCCAAACAGTGGAACAGAAATCACAACCAAAGGTGCCAAACCGCTTCTGTTTTTCCCAAAGGCCCAAATCATCCTGGGGCATGGTATTGACTCACACACTTATTGATTTTTTATTTTCTGAACTTCTTACATAAAGCCTGATCCTTTAAAAACATGGACTGGTTTTTCTGGGCATGATTGGCAACACAGAATTGATTATTTCTCAAATGAGATCAGTAATCCCTTTGGGAAGAGTGTGTATGTGTATGTGTGTGTTTGTGTTTGTGTTTGTATTGGGGGGGTTGGTGGGAGATGGTTATGAAGAGACTTTGGAAACTTCACTTTATATGCAGGAGCAGGGATGTGGAGACCCTCTAGATTGTATGATTAGCCTCTTCCTAACCCTGGTAGCTCAGTGGTAAAGAATGTGCCTGCAATGCAGGAGATGCAGGAGAGCCAGGTTCCATCCCTGGGTTGGGAGGATCTCCTGGAGAAGGAAATGGCAACCCACTCCAGGATTCTTGCCTGGAGAATTTCATGGACAGAGGAGCCTGGCAGGCTACAGTCCATATTGGTTGCAAAGAGTCGGACACGAATGAGCATCTAAACAACAAATGTACAATATCTCCCGTCCTTTGTGCTGTGACTCATCATCTCCCAATTATCTCAAAGGTTACCGTGAAACTCTCAGCATAGCTGCTTAATGATGGCCTTGGAGAACTCTGCCCACCTCCTCACCCACAGGACACTGAACATCCCAAGTGGAGATGAGAATTGATCTGGTGGCCAGAGAGAGAAGCCCAGCAGGGCAGGCCCTGGGTGAGGGAGAGCAGGCTGGAGGGAGGGGCCTGTTCTGGATCTGGAGTCCTGGAGGATCATCATCTACAGGGTGAGGAAATGACTTCTGAACACACACAGTTCTGAGGTTCCGGGGAGAAGCCCTGGAAGGAGTGTGTACATGGATGGATGATCTGCTGCCCACGCTGTTCTGACTCAGCCCCCTACATATGACCTCTCCTTGTGCTTCTCTCCCTAGCATTCTTTGAGCCCTTGTAAATCAATTTATGCCACTGTCGCTGCTCAGACATCACCAGGTTCTTGGGTTAATATGGGAAAAGACTTAGTGATCAGAGTCACATGAGCCTCCTGGATCTCCTCCCCAGCAAGCAGACAGAAGATCACTGTCAAAGCACGGTGCAGACCCAATTCTGCCAAACACACAAGTACTTAGAGCCAACAGTCCCCAAACAGGCAGCCTGTTCTATGAGTTAACCTGTCAGTTCCCTAGTTATTCCTACAAGCACCTGACCTCAAAGGTTTAATCCAGGGTGGACCTGGCACTATTCTGAAGACCGGTGAGTAGGTCTTTTAGTCAGATTAGGCCCCACTGTTCTTTCTGAAGGCAGCAGGATACCAGAATGCTGTGCCCACATGTTAGGCTGCTGGGTATGCTGGATTCCTGTTCTTTCACTACTTAAGAGTTATGAGCCCCATTCAGTCTTTCCAGCCCATCACGTATCTTGAACATCTCTCATATGACCATTGGGAAATTTTTTCAACACCCTTTCAGTTAATATAAAAGCCCCAGGGCAGATTCAGATGGCCATGTTTGCACAGCTACCTGCTGAGGGTGGATTACTGATTAGAGCCCTTCAATGTTCACTAACTGCCCCTGGAGTGTACATTAAAGTATGTTTTCACTCACAGATTTAGCAATTTCTGTGCTTGCCCTGCACTAATCCCCATAAGTGATATTATATATTCATCAAAAGAAAATAACTCAGTAAAACTGCTGCCACTCAGTGTGATGCAGTACGCAGGTTATTAAGCCATTGTTTCTCAACTCCAAACTCTTCTTTGTGATGCTAGGGTGGGTGGGGATTCCACAAACGTGTGCTTTGCCAGCTGTCAGCATTGGGCTCTGCCCAAAGGGGCACTGGAGAGAGACTGCCAAGCTGGGAGACAGAGAAGGGATGGTGCCGTCTGTGTCTGGCATTGGCTGGCAACTATACTTTATCAGTAGCCATGGCTTCCAGCACCAATTGGTTCCACTTTCCAGGTTGTTTATAGTCCTCTTGGAGCCAGCTCATCATCCTCTCCTCAGTTCGGTGAGGCTGTCTTCTCACGCCTCTGAGGCACCAGCCGAGCAGCTCACCCCTCCAGGGTCTGGGTCTCGGCTCCATCCTCTGGGGTCTGGGTCTCGGCTCCATGGGGTCCTTTCTCTGAGCTCCGAGGCTCCAACAACTCTGATTTCTTTCCTTTGCTTCCTCAGTCCCAGGGCCGGTACCTGCTTCTTGCAGTTACTGTCTTTGTCTCATGTCAGTGTTCCCCTTTGGCTTTTCCAACCCTCTGACACCTGCTTTACGAAACCCGTATATTAAATTTTTCCTGTTAAAACAACTGATCTGGGCTCTATTTTCAGACTGGACACTAAACAGTATAGTCAGGGTCTAAAAATAACAGAAGCAGAGAAAATATTCTAGGAGCTTTATGAAGAAAATTTCAAACCAAAAAGTTGGTTTACATGGAAAAGACTAGTGGAATATGATTATCTTTGGATAGCCCGAGATCTAAAATGTCAGTATGGTATGCCTGTATGAATAATTATGAAGATTTTCCAACATTGAGGTATCACAGTGATCTGACAGCAGATACTGGGGAGGTCGGCACGAAGCTCCTAGGAGTTAAAGACACTGTGCTAGCTAGTCTCCCAAAATGGTCCCAGTAATTCCTTCTCTCTATGCACATGCCACTCTTCATATCAAGGGCATAACTTATTTCCCCTTCCTGTAAATCTGGGCTGGCCTTTCAACTCACTTTATGCTGATATTCTTGGAATTCTGAGCCCAGTCATTAAGAGAACTGGCAGTTACGCTTCTGCTTCCAAAGTTTCTCACTCTTGAGACACTCCATTCTCATAACCCAGTCACCATGCTGTGAGAAGCCCAAGGCACATGAAGAAGCCATGTTAAAGGAGAACTCAGATATGCTGGTCAACAGCCCTAACTGAGATCCCATTGGACAGCCAGTATTTACTGCAAGCCTCATGAATGAGACATCTTGAGGGTTTCAGACCTTGGGCCCCCAGATGACTGCAATCCTATGTGACATTATGTGGAGCAGGAGAACCATCCAGCTGAGCTCAGTCCACCAAGCGATTGGTGAAAGAGAAAGAAGTGGTTATTTAAGCCCCTGGGTTTTGGAAAGTGTGTTTGCTGCAAGAGAGAACCAGGACAGGCAGGAAGCCCAGTTCCCAGATACTGGGAAACTGAGGTCACTGATAGGAAATTTGGTGACACAGTTACTAAGGTTGCTCAAACCCATCCTAGCAGGAGTATTTGTACTTCTACCGAATGATTCCTTTTAAGCTAGCACAGGAGGATGAAATTTCAATTATATTAGCTGCTACCAGAGTTTAGGGAAGGGTCTAAGCCCTTTGATAGGCTGCCTGGGCGATGGAAGATGAAGCACGTGGACAGTGAGTGAAAGGAGACAACAAAGATATAGGCAAAATCGCCTATATAGAAATGGATAGGAATTCCCAGAGTGAGTGAAGACGGGAAAGAGAAGGGGAAGTAGAGAGTGAGAAAGCAAGGGAGCAACTAAGCAAGGACTAGAGTGAGTGTGAGGCTGAGAATGAGAGCGGGGTGAACAGGCAATCAGGTAGCAGGCTGGATACCTGAGAAATTCCTGGTGGTTGGCGGCAGGGGGCGGGGGGGGGGGGTGGGCGGCTATGACTTTCAGAACAAGGTCATCTAGTACTTGGTATTTGCTGTAAATTTAGGCCTTTGGGGAATGTTTTCTGTTGAAACTGATGTGGCAATGAGACCAGAGACTCAGACATTTTTGAAATAGGAACATTTGACATTTACTAAAAAAATATCCATGTGAGAAGAAAGGAGGAGAACAAGTCCCAAGCCAGAGCCAAAGGTTAATTTGCCTGAGTTCTTAACATAAGGTTTACCATTACTCTTATTTATGAGTACAAAATTCAAGATGCCCACCCCGCCCCTCCCACTCCTTTCCAGAAATTGTTTTGGGATCCATAGGGAATGCAGACTCTTGTATTCATAAATGAATAGAGATGACTTTGAAAAGCAATTCAAGTATACATTTGGAAACAAAGGGAATCAAAGTAAATAGAATGACTGTTCACATGGAAAAATATTCAGGTGACTACTTAAAAAGAATTACTGTAGTCACTCAGAAGAACAGAGGAATCAAATGTTCAAAGAACAAAGCATTAAGGATCTCTTGTTACTTAGGATTTTAACTTTTTGGGACACATGACACAGAGTTCTTTAGCTTTTGGCATAGCTGATTTCCCTCAAGTGCATGAAGGATAAGGGGTTGTATTTCCCTCTTGGACTGAGAAGAGAAAACAGAACAGGAAGAAATGTGTGAGTGAGACTCAGCAAGAGCTGGAAATCTTACCGAGAAGTGGTCAGGAAATACAGGAAATCATGAGCTCCTAGGGATCTGCAGACATTTCGGGACAGCACTGAACTTGTCACAAAGTTTGGGGAGACCTGAGTTCCCTCCAAGCCACAAAACAGACCCAGGTGACAGTTATAAGAGAGTTCTAAGAGGGGATTAGAACCAGGGGTGCTATGGGTGTTCATTCCATGTTCTTTTCTGTGCATCTCTCTTTGGGAGAAATAAGGACAGAGTCACTTGAATCATCTGTGTTCTGGGGTTCAGATATGGAAACCAAGTGGAGATGGCAGGCTTTTTATAGCCTAGAGTCTGAAGAGTTTTAGAGTCTTCAGAGAAAAGTTTTGGTGATGCGCTTCAGGCTCTGGCTGGTGAGTGGATCCCTATTCTAGACATCGTGAACCTCTGGTCTCTAGGCTGGAAGATATTTTGAGAGTCATGGAATTCAGTCCTCTATTGTCCTGATTGTACAAATGAAGCTCAGAGAGGTGAAGTGACTTGGGCAAGGTCAAGAATTGGTTATGCAGCAAAGCTAGAAAGGGAATTCTGCTTTTAGACTCTCCATCTAGGGCTCTTCTGAGAAATAATTCCATGTATTTGTGGCAGATTATATTCAGTTCAGTCATTCAGTCGTGTCCAACTTTTTGCAACCCCATGGACTGCAGCACGCCTGGCTTCCCTGTCCATCACCAACTCCCAGAGCTTGTCAAACTCATGTCCATCAAGTCGGTAATGCCATCCAACCATCTTGTCCTCTGTTGTCCCCTTCTCCTCCTGCTGTCAGCCTTTCCAGAATCAGAGTCTTTTCTACTGAGTTAGCCCTTTGCATCAGGTGGCCAAAGTACTGGAGCTTTATCTATAGATTATATTGCTATCCCCCCCACCAAATACTTCTTTTTTTCTCTCTTCAGTACCCCTCGCCTGTGGTTTGTGAACTCTGTTTTCCTTTTTTACCTCAGCAGCCTGAGTGAATATGACATGGAGCAGAGCTGTGCTCGATGTGTAGTGTGAGTAGACATACCCTTTGCTGGCTGTCAGCCACTGAAATTTTGAAATGGTTATCACAGGCTAACTTAGCCATTCCTGAATTTCTATTGCCTTGTTAGCAGGCTATCTTGCAAGAGAGGCAATGTCTTATCCATCGGTCTGCCTGGAAACTATCAGTACACTTGCACTGTAAGTTATTAATTTGGAATGCTGCTACAAATTCACCTCCTGGGAGTCTGGGTTACATCTGAATGGATCTAATCAACCTGGTTAACTGAAACATCAGAGCCAGGAGTTTAGAAAAGAGACAGTGACCTTGAGGCCTTCCCTGAACATCCCTTCCTCCACTGGACAGAAAGCAAGTGGGGGAGGAAGTGAGGAGAAGGGGGCCAGGCCAAGAAAGGGATTTTGGGGGTGATGCAGATGATGAAATTTCCTAACTTCATACTTTTGTGAAGGGCCAGTCTTGAGACTTAGCTTTGTCCTTGAGCCTTAGGAAGTTCTTCCCTACCTGGTCCCATTCCATATGGCCCAACCTCTCACAGGAGGCCATTCCTCATTCCTAATCAGGGGCAGAAGGAAAATTTAAGGTGGTGGCTATCGGATTATATCCTAAATATTTAAGTTGCAATTTCCATCTTAGCAGTGCTTAACAAGGTCTTCATTCTATATAGCTCATTTTTTCATAATCAAATTTAAAGGTATCAAAGAGATTGACTTGGGTTATTCATTGGTTATTATTTATCACATTATGTCATTAATGTCACTGACTGTGTGTCATTAAACTGAATCAGCTTAGAGTGAGGTAATGGTGGCCCCAGAACTGGATTAGGTCATTAGAGAGTCACCCCTTGGCTGAAAATATTGTATACCTGTCCCATGATTCACACATATCCAGAAGCAAATCCCAAACACCAGATTTAGGTGAAATACTGTTTTTGAGCTATTAGAATTTTGATATTCCCCTTGTCAGAGGCTGAGTTACCTAAAAGTGTTGCTAAAGTCAGAAGGTCATTCACGTTGATTATTACAGTCTGAAAACTCTAAATCATTAAAGAGACCTCATATTTTAACTCAAATTTTATATATTTTATGAAGTCATGAGTAACCTTTAAAAGGAGCCCTGAAGGAAATCTACATGCATAAAAATGAATTTCGTATTTAGTGCTTCATGGACAAGAAAGGCACAAAGCAATTATAACAGATAGGAGCAGGCTTTGTGTTTCAAATATTGATACCTCATGACTCCAGTAGTTGAGACAAAAGGTATTTCATGTCAGCATTAGGCAGGCAGCCATAAAATCTGTCTGAAGTCACTGCATGAGAAACAAGATGTTTTATTTATGTATTGTCAAAAGTTCACAAAGACTCCATTATGTGGGAATGTTCGGTATAACCTAAGTGACAACTCCATTCTAACATATGCCATGTCTGATCTTGCCTGGCCCAGAGCAGCCCAGCCATGGGGACTGCTCTTTTGACAAATATTTGGATTAGACATTGCCCACTTAGGCTTCTTAGGAACACAGCGTGGTGCTGTCTAGATGGAGTAGTCCTCAGTGCCCGATGGGTGCCACCATGACCTACCACCACAGCACTGGGGAAAAGCACCAGACCCTGGGGACCAATGACAGAATGAATGACAGGCCTGGCATTCCTTCGGCATCCATGTGCTTCCTACCGCCATTGAGAGCTACATTTTTGCAATGCTTAGTTCACACGACTGCAAAGTTTACATGGTAAGAGGCAGGGCAGTGGTGAAGAGCAAGGGTTTTGGGATCAGGCTGCCCTATTTCAAAACCTGTCTCTGCCACTTATTAGCTGGGTGACCTTGAGCAAGTTTCTTAACCTCTCTGTGTCTCAGTTCCCTTGTGTATAAAATGGGTGGGATCAGAACAGTACCTACTCACAGGGTTGTTAACGAGGATTACACGAGTGTGGGCATAGAAAGGCCATGGAACATGCTGTTCCTGGCTCCCAGTAAATGCTACCTAAGGGTCAGCTGTCACTGGTTAGCTGTCATGGACTCTGGGGACAGCTGCTGTGAGTTGGAATCGAATCTTTCAGGAGAGGGTCTGTCTGCTTTATCAGGAAATTCAGCTGCCAAGACACCTAGACAGCCTATCACAGGAACGAATTTGAGGCCCTGGCCTTCCCAGGGGTGCCTGAGGAGACCAGCAATTTAGGGGGAAGTTTCACAAAACTTCGTTGCTGGGTGGGGCTTGGCAGCCTCCGCATGGTAATGCCCCCCGGACCTGAGCAGAGCCAGGGCAGGAGTTCCTGACATTGATGCAAAGATGGACAGTGAACTGGTGGCAGCAGCTAAGCTCTGGAAAGGGCATGGTGATGGACTTCACCATTATTTCTCACACGAAGGGAGGAGTATTTCATGCACACAGTTTTAGGTTAAAAGGATTGTTCCAAAAACATTTGTCTGTGCTAAAGACCCTCAGCCAGGGACTTCCTGCTGGTCCACTCCCCATGCTGCAGGTTCAGGTCTGATCCCAGGTCAGGGAATGAAATCCTGAATGCCGCAAGTAAGAGCCCAAATACTGCAACTAAGATCCAGCATAGCCAAAAAAAAAAAAAAAAAAAAGTGTTTACAAAGACCTTTAGTCCCACACAGGCCCTGAGCCATCTAACCGAGCGTTAGAAGCCCCATCACTGTTGGAAATGGGCATCTGGACTTGGTCTGGTTGCCCACGCCTGGTCTCCGGGATGCTGCTGGGTTGGGGGACCATGGTGCCCAGCATATTCCAGCAAGCTGCAGCCTCCTTGCCATGCGGTGGGAGATGCTATTGGTTGGTTATCCTATAACCATTCCTCTTTCTCCTTTGCCGACCTTACACTGTAGTAATGCACAATTAAATACCACGTGTCTCATGAGTTTGAGTAAACCCTGGGAATTGGTGATGGACAAGGAGGCCTGGTGTGCTGCAGTCCATGGGGTCACAAAGAATCAGGCACTACTGAGTGACTGAACTGAACTGATGATGGTGCCAGAGCCCAGCAGGAAGGAGAAAGACTCTTGTCTTTCCTGGCAGGGACTCGGCCATGAAAAGCCAGGAGACTTTTTGTTTGCAGCCCTCCCAGCTTCATTTCCCCTCTGTAAAGGTCTTCTCCTTCCCTTACTGGGGGTGGTGGAGGGAGCAAGGGGCGACTTGCAGGCTGCTCACATGGTTGCAGAGCCCAAATTGCAATTCTCTGCTGATCCTGGATACACCCATCGTCACTGGAGACACATCTGGCAGTCTATTTCAGGTCAACACTACAAAAACTATGTTTTTCAAAAGGATGATGAGAATTGTTGTAAAAAGTTTTATGACAATAAATGTGACAACCCATTAAAAAAAATAAGTCTCACGTGTCCTTGAGGGTAGTCATGTGACACAGCTCTGGCCAAGGGACATAAGGAGAACTTTCTGGAGAAATATTTTCCCCTGCTTTCTGCCTTTGGGGGCAGTTATATGAGGATATGATACTTATAGCTGTGGTGACCATTTTATCATTTTGTGACCATTAGACAGCAAGGCCAAGGGCGAAAAAGCCAATATGCGGAGGAATGGTAGAGTAGAAGGATGGAAAAAACCTGAAACATCTATGTCTATGTTGAGATGTTGAACAAATCCTGGGACTACTTATCTCTGGACTCTTTTTCAAACAACAGATGCTCTTAAGGTAAGCCGCTGTTAGCTGTTTATCTGTCACTTATAACCAGAAGCATTTCCAAATGATACCATAACTCTTAACCTGTGTGTCTAGTTTATGTACCCAAACTACTTCTTTTCTCCTGATTTGCACCACTTTTGGCCCCAATTCAGGCCCTTGTTTGAAGAGGCAGAGCCTTCCCAGCTCTTACATTTCCCTCTCTCCAAGGTGCTGGAGTAGACTATCCTCAGCCACTGGCCAAGACCCAAGGATGTCTCGCTTGCCAGCACTCAGGTGGAGACTCAGGCTAGAGAATCTCACCATGGTGTCCCTTTCACTGAATCACACCCCTTCTGTGTTGTCCTTCTAGACCCAAGGCTTTACTATTATTTGGAACACTGTCGTTTGAACTACAGGTCACCCAAGGCAATGTCAGCTCCGTTGGTCCTAGCCTTGCCCAATTCTGCCTTTTGCAGGCCTCCTTGCTAGCCCTTTGGTTAAGGTGGCCTCCCAACATGGCTGACCGGTGGGCTCACACTGGCTGCGACTCACACAGCCTGGAAGGTTAAGGCCCAGAAATGGCTCTTCTCAGTGCTGAACATGTGAGTTCTAGGTGCCTCACTCCTTAGAATTTCTGTTGCTGCTGCTGACGTCATTTTGACCTTGGCCAAGAAACCTGATCTCAGTCCCTGCACTGCATCTGTTCAGTGTGATATTTTGGAAAAAGAGGCCTGGATTTCAAGATTGAGGAGGTGTTGGCTCTAGTCCGGTCTCTCCCACAAACAAACCAAAGTCAGCTGCTACTGCTCCTTTCTGGGCTTCTATTTCCATGTATAAAATAGAGCAGTGATCCTTTCCCTGTCACTGCTATTTACATATTTCAGGAAGTGAATTTTAAACTTGGAGACACAATAAAAATTATAGAGAACACTTTAAAGAATTATCTAGAACATTAATGCATATTTCCATAAGTACTCACAGTGTCTTTCTAAATTTGAGGTTTGGTGAATATAATGAAAATTTCACTGGAGCCCGTCTTAATTTTTTAAAAAGCCTATGAATTTTCCCCCAGGGTTTTCTAACACACCAGAAATAAATTACAGAAAGGAGGGGGGCGGGCGGTGAAGCACTAAACAGTCATTCTTCCCAGCTGTAAAAACCTTGCTTTTCATGTGAATTAAGTCTTTGATCCCTACAAATCCATTTTACTCTTGGACAAATTCCAGACACTGCCTTCTTGGGGAAGCACAGTGCCAGGGACAGAATGGCTGTTTGCGGATGGAGTTTCTCCTACGACGGTGCTGATCTGAGAAAGCAGCCTGAGAAATGGGGGCGGGCGGAGGCATGAGCTCTGTGTTCCCACGTTTTGGCATCTGCAAGGTGCCTTATTCCTTTTTCAAAGGACTCTGCTGCTTCTCTCCTCTGTCTTAAAGGCAGGCCCTGACTCTTTTCCTTATGAGTAGATTTGTCTTTGTAATTCTGCAAGGCCGTGGCAGTCCTGCTGAATAAACTCTGCTGGAAATGGTAAGGCCTTTAGTGGGTAGTCAATTCTATCCTTATGTAAGCTCATCTGTTTTGAATATCTGAGCATTTGCAGGTGCCAGCTACTGTCCTCAGATAGTAACCCATACTGTGCTGGTGATGGAGACTGCCTTTTTTAAAAAAAAATATGGTTTTAAAAATTACATTTATATATAACATAATATTTGTTATGTTAGCCATTTGTAAGTGTACAATTCAGTGGCATTAATTATATCCACAATGCTGTGTGCCCATCACCATTAACTATACCCCAAGCTTTTTCATCATCCCCAATATAAACTCTGTACCCATTAAACTACTGCTTCTCATCCCTCCGTCCCTTCGGCCCCTGGTAACCTCTGCTCTGCTTTCTATGGATTTGCCTAGATATTTCGTGTAAGTGGAATCATACAGTATTAGTCTTTTGTGTCTGACTTCTTTCACTTAGCATAATATTTTCAAGGTTCCTCCACACTGCAGCATGCGTCAGAACTTCATTTGTTTTTATTTCTGGCTGTGTGGGTTTTCATCGCCGCGCAGGCTTTTCTTTAGCTGTGGCGTGTGAGCTTCTCATGGTGGTGGCTTCTCTTGTTGCGGAGCACGGGCTGTAGGTGTGCAGGCTCAGTAGTAGTGGTGCACGGGCTTAGCTGCTCTGTGGCATATGGTGTCTTCTAGGACCAGAGATCAAACCCATGTCTCCTGCATTGGCAGGCAGATTCATTACCACTGAGCCACCAGGGAAGCCCAGAACTTCATTCCTTCTTATGGCTGAATAATGTTCCATTGTCTGGACAGACCACATTTTGTTTATCCATGCATCTGTTGATAGACACTTGGGTTGTTCCCACCTTTTGGATGTTACGAATAGTGCTGCTATGAGTATCTGTGTACCGAGATCTGAGTCCCTGCTTTCAGTTCTTTTGGATATATACCTAGGAGTGGGACTGCTGAGTTATATGGTTTTTACATGTGGATATGGTGTCCATAGAACCAACACAGGCAGTAAGGGTTGCTAAAACAAGGACCCATAGCTGCATCCCAGAGGGCTATGGCAAGGGTCATAGCCAAGTGCAAGGAGAAGAAAGGGTTGGAAGAGACAGACCCTATGGTTCTCCTATAAGGCTGTGAGATGCAGTCAGGCCCACAGTGAAGCCAGAAGCAGGAGCCTGGTAAACTGTCTGTTTGCAGAAAGATGGCAGGAGCTCTGGGAGGGTGGAACAGAGCAGACGGATGGGAAGACTGAGGAGCTAGGAGGGTGAGAGGCAGAGGGTCACAGGGTAGCCATGTAGTAAAGAGTCAGAAAATCCATGCGAAGCAAGTGGCAGGGAGAGTAAGGGTCAGGGGTCCAA
Source organism: Bos taurus (assembly GCF_002263795.3). Classification (NCBI taxonomy): domain Eukaryota; kingdom Metazoa; phylum Chordata; class Mammalia; order Artiodactyla; family Bovidae; genus Bos; species Bos taurus. The sequence goes on from NC_037357.1 coordinate 121,493,619, forward strand.
CTCTCTATCCATGGAGCATTGTGGGCCCTAGAAACCAACAAGCCTTGATCCTGTGGGCATTCCCCCAAGCTAGGAACCCTCTTCTATCCCTCCTGCTGATGCAGAGAGAAAAACCTGATGGCTCCTGGTTTGTGAAGGATGGTATCTGGATAAGGGCCATCTTATCCAAGCCTCTCAGTGGGAAAGGATCTTGAAGCACTTCCCTTTTGGAGACCAAAGTGAGCAGCTCAAGGCTCAGGACGATCCATCACACTGGACTATGATATGAGTAACTGTTACAGAACACTGCAGCTTTATTATAGGTCGCACCCAAGGGTAAAGATATGTACTGAGCAATGTTGTCTGCTAGGAGGCCGAGAAACACACATCTTAAATTTTAGGTGATGACTTACTCTTAACTACTTGGCTTAAAAATAACTGCCAAGGCCATTCCAGGCCACTACGGTCAGTAATTCCATGAGGGCACAGGCCAGGTGGCATCCTAATCCCCTGTCCCACGGGCTGCTGGGAAGGGAGTTCACGCTTATCTCCAGGTTTATCCCTCGAGCAGGGGCAACGATAGGACAGGTCATATTGTGAAGACAGCCAGAACAGCTGCCTGGGACACATCCTGCGCAGTGGGGGGATGTGAGCTCTCAGTCCTGAACTGTAGAGCTAGCCACATTCAGGCCTCCCCAGCGAGGCTACACAAATTGTGGACGGTACAAAATCTGCCGGGCTGGAAACCCCAAGCAGTTCTTGGTGTGGCCTTCTAGACCTAATTATTTCTGGGGTCAGAAGATGCAAAGCCCCATCGGGCCTAATCTGGAAGTCTTCATGGGACTAATTTATACTAAAAATAGCACACAGATATGATTAGGAAAGGTTCCTCTGCTGCGTCCCTGTGAAAGAGAATAGGACCAATGCTTCCAGAAAGCAGACAAACACCACTGAATTTGCACAATGCAGAACCCAAGCAGAGAGAATGTATGTTATGAGAGGATTTAGTTCTTTTTCCTCTCCTCAAGCACTGTTAAAATAGGCCTCAATAGTAACAGGCTCAGCTGGTCATTCTGACACTTGGAGAAAGTCCTGTGCTTTCTGACTTTGGATGTGTTTATGTAGGTCAGTCCCCTGCTTTGGTGGCTCAGACGAGAAAGAATCTGCCTGTAATGCAGGAGACCTGGGTTTGATCCCTGGTTTGGGAAGATCCCCTGGAGAGGGGCATGGCAACCCACTCCAGTATCCTGCCTGGAGAATCCCCATGGACAGAGGAGCCTGGTGGGCTACAGTCCACAGGGTCGCAAAGAGTCAGACGACTGAGCAACTAAGCACAGCACAGAACCTGCTTTGGTGGGGTCTCATAGCCTCCCCACTTGTGCAAATCTGAACTCCTCTAGGCTCAGAGATGCCTTTCCTGAAACTCTCCCTGGGATCGCTTGCTGCTCCCATAGTCCTCCATCTCCTCTGAAACCCTAAAGTTACTTTCCATATTCTGTTTTATTTGTGTACCTTAAAATCTCCTCTTACTCTATGGTCAACTTCTTGAGGTCACATGTTTTTTCATTTTTCCATTTCCACAGTGTGTCTTGCAGTTAAGATGCATGCAAGAGATATTTATAGAAGTATTTCATGAATAAACTCATGAATACAGAAGGAAATTATATTTAGCACAACTTATTAGAATCCCTATCCATAAAGTTGTGCTAGAATATTTTGGGAAAACATTCTTTGGTATCTGACTTAGATGTCCAGTGTTTCAATATATCTATTTTTTCTTGTCTTTTTCTTAGTAGAATAAACACCATCTGCTGCACAGTATTACTTAACTAATTAATTAAATGATTAATTCATTTCTAAAGGCCCCGGCAGCCCTGTCTTCTTCAGACTGGCTAACTCCTATTCTTTTTGTCTTCCATTTTCCACTGCCTGTGCCTTAGTTTTCTTGGCAGTGAAATAGGTCTGTCTGTTACCTCACCGGGTTGTTGCTGTGAGGGCAAAATAAAACAGTGATGAGAGATGTTTGGAAAAGTGATCAGTGCCAGGTGAAGTGATACTGGACAGAGCTTTTCAAACTAGTCTGTAGAATGACACGTTTGACCATACGAGAGAAGACAGTGCTACAGAACAAGTTGTTGGTCATAATGAGCTCTGGGGTGACTGTGCACCGTGAGCGCCTAGGGGGGAGTGGGTGGAGAGCAGGACAAAGGACACTTCCTCCATTAATCACAGGAGTGAGAACAGAGGTCTTCTGTGCACCCACTTAATCAAAACAGCACACCTCCCCTCCAAAGCAGCCAATGCCTAACCCACATAAACGAGTTATTTCAAAGTCACAGGAGTTGCCTTACAGAACAAGACAGCCTATTAAAAATGAATAATGTGCATTTCTTCCTGGAAAGAACAAATCAATACCCCTCAGTGGGCCCAGTGCCACCTACCAGCTTCCACATGAGTATGCCTTTATCCAGAAGAAGGGTATGAAAAGGAAAGCTTTTCCTTCCCCTCCCTCAGGCTCATCAGTGAAAGCAGCTCACATCTCTCCCTTCAGAGGTGGAGTCTGAAGTAAAAGAAGTTTACCTTCCCCCAAGAGTACATTGTAAGTTTCAGCCATAATGGACACTCTGGGGACAAATATTTCCTCCTAAGCTCCATGGAACCTTTAGGCTCGGATTACTCAGAGAAGTACAGTTGTTCACTTTGTAGATTCAACTGCAACCCCTTTGCAGTTCAAGTCCGTCAAACAGATATTTATGTTTAGGCAAACACTTCTGAGTTTCTACTATGCATCAGCATGGTGCTAAATCTATGAATCGACACTTAATTCTCTCATTGTATAAACAAGGGAACTGACATCAGAGAGGTTAAGTTGTGTGCCCAAAGCCACACAGCTGGTAAGAGGGAGAGCTGGGTTTTGAACACCTGCATCTCTGTGGCTCCAGAAACCCTTTTTTAAACCATTAGACTCTACCATCATTTGCTGTGTGGCAAGCACTGTAGTATTTAGGACCCAGGAATGAATCAGATTTGCTTCTTGCTCCTAAATATCAGACGCTGGCATATTATCTTGCATAAATAAGTAACTATTTATTTGGCTGCACCAGGTCTCAGTTGCGGCATATGGGATGTTTAGTTGTGGTATGTGAACTCTTAGTTAGGGCAATGTGGGATCTAGTTCCCTGCCTAAGGATTGAACTTGGGACCTCTGCATTGGGAGTGCAGAGTCCGAGCCACTGGACCACCAGGAAAGTCTCTATCTTACCTAACTTTAGCTTAGACTTTACTGGATATCATAACCCTGCGGGGAGGAAACTGAAGAGCCACAGAGCTGAAGGTCTTGCCCCAATAGGCTGAATAATTGACAGAGCAGAGTTTCAAATCCAGGCGATGTAATCTGGTTTCACAGCCCATGCCTGAGCACTGGGCTGCATTATTCCCTGCAAATATTTGTAAACAGATATTCACCCAAGGTTCGATCACTTCCTTAACTGAGGTAAGTAAATGTAGGGTGTAACATAACCATGGCCTGGACTGAAGAGCCAGGGACTCCAGATTCGGAGCTGAAATGCTGCCACCAAGAGAGGTGGCAGAGGTGAGAAGGGCGTTCCATGCCAGAGGCCCCAACAGGCAAGAAGGAGTATCTATGTCCCTCATACACCACGCCCAGACAGTGCGCAGCAGTCTCCCAGTACCAGTTCGGTTTGTCTTTTTTCAGTTTTTTTTTTTTTACTTTTTATTGTATGTACATATGTAAAGTACTCTAATCTTACGTGTACAGCCTGATGAGTTTTTACATAGGTATACATGCCCAGAAACACCACCCAGAGCAAGATACAGAGTATATCCCGAGCCCTGGAAGACGCCTTCATGCCCTTTCCCAGTCAGTAAGCACTCTCCTCTTCTGAGATCATCAGTACTCTGACCTCTGTCACCTCTATTGGTTGGTTCTGCCAGTTCTTGCCTTTTACACAAACAGAATCATACAATGTGTGTGTTCCTTTGTGTCTGGCTCTGTGTGGTTGTGTGAAGCAGTCCTCAGTTCTTTCCACGGTGGTCTCGTTTCCACTGTATGAATACACCTCAATTTACTCATCCACGTTAATGGTCATGGATATTCTAGTTGTTTCTCGGTTTTGAATATTATGAATAAAAGCACCATGAACGTTCTTTCATGGGTCTTTTGGTGGACATCTGTTCTCATTTCACTTGAGTATTTAACAAAGAGTGGAGTTGCCAAACCGAAAGGGCTGTGTGGGTATGTGTGTGTACCTTTTGGCTACACACACACAGACATACACGTTTAGATTCCGTAGGTATGGCTAAAGTGTTTTCCAAAGTGATTCTATCAGTTTATACTCCTGTCAGCAGTGAATGAAAGTTCCAGTTATTCTAACCTTCTTACTCACATTTGATACAGTTCAATCTGACCATTCAAAAAAACTGTATTTTGAAATAATGATTGATTGAAGGAACCACAATCAAGATACAGAAACGTTCCATCACCAAGAGGTTTCCCTCATGCTGTTCCTTTAAAGTTCTATCCTAACTAGCCCTAACCTTTCATAATCACTAATTGGCTCTGTCTCTATACTTCTGTCATATTGAGGATGTTACATAAATGTAATCGTACAGTCTGTGGCCTCTTGAGATTGTGCTTTTCACTCAGTGTGGTGTCCTTGACACGCATCCAGATTGCTGTGTAATCACGATGGTTCCTTTTTATTGCTGAGTGGGATTCCATAGTATGGATGTAGCAGTTTGTTTAACCATTCACTTATAATAGAACATCTTGGTTGATTCCAGTTTTGGACTATTACTAATACAGTTACATAGATTTTTGTGTAGTAATAAGTTTTCATTGTTCTATGATAGATGCCCAGAAGTAAGACTGTTGGGTCATAAGGTAAGTTTATGTTCAGTTTTTTAAGAAACTGAAACTATTTTTTAGGGTGGCTGTACCATTTCACATTCCCACCAAAAATGTAAGAGAGAGATCCAGTTACTCTACATTCTTTTGTTTTAAATTCCTTTTATTTACTTATTAATTTTTTTATTTGGCTGGGCTGGATCTTAGTTGTGGTGGGATCTTTGTTCTGGCATGTGGGATCTACTTCCCTGACCAGGGATGGAACCTGGGACCCCTGCATTGGGAGCTCAGTGCCCCATTCAATGGATCACCAGGGAAGAAGTCTCTACTCTACATTCTTGAAAGAAGTTGTCACTTTTTTTTTGTTTTCTGTTTGTACTCTGTTTTTTTTTTTTCTCCTGTCTTCCTACTTGAACATTGTTTAGAATTCCATTTTTATTTATTTGTGTTTTCATGATTAGTTTCTGTTTATTTGATTTATTGTTTCTGAGTCTCTCTCTGAATAAATGGCTGCTTGTTGCTATATTACATGTACATAACTCGCCACTGTCTACTAGTTTGAGCATCTTACAAATCCGAGTGAAGGGTACAAATCCAACTTCCTTTTATGTTCCTTTACCCTCTCCCATGGATAATATAATTGTCTTAAACATTTCCTATACATACATTGAGAACTCTTCCAGGTGGTATTATAATTTTTGCTTCAACTGTCAAACATAATTTAGAAAACTCAAGAAGGAAAGTCTGTTGCACTTACCCATGTTTTGATTCTCTCCATTATTCTTTCTTGCTCTCTGACGTTCCAAGATTTTCTTCTTTTAGCATTTCCTTTCTGTTTAGATAATTTCCTTTAGCTATTATTTTAGCATAGGTCTGCTAGTGACAGATTCCCTTATATTTTCCTTCATCTGAGAATGTCTTTATTACGTTTTTTATTCTTAAAGGTTATTTTTACTGGATGTAGAATTCTGGTGGGTGGTCCTGTTCTTTTTTTCATTACTTCAGAAATTTTATGCCACGTCCTTCCAACCTCCTTAGTTCCTTAAGAGAAATATGCTGTCATTTGAATAGTTTTCCCTTATAGATAATGTGTCATTTCTCTCTCACCGCTTTCAAGATTTGTCCTTTGTCTTTTCAGGAGTTTGACCACGATTTATCTTTTACCGTTCTTTTTTTTTTTTTTTTTCCTTGGCCATCCTGGGCAGCATGTGGGATCTTAGGTCCCCAACCAGATATCAAACCCAGGCCCTCCGCAGTAAAAGGAGGAGTCCTAACTACTAGGCCACCAGGGAATTCCCAATGATGATGTATCTTTGTGTGAAGGATCGCTTAGGTTTATCCAATTTGGAGTCTGCTCAGCTTCTTGAATCTTTTTGTGCCACTTGCCAAATTTGGAAACATTTTAGCCATTATTTCTTCAAATACTTTTTAGGCCTGACCCTCTTTTTCCTCTCATTTTGGGACTCTGATGACACAGATGTTAGATTATTTGTTACAGTCCCACAGGTCTCTGAGGTTCTGTTAATTTTTTTTCCCAGTCTACTCTGTTGTTGAGATTGGGTAATCTTTATTGTTCTGTCTGCCAGTTCACCAGTTTTCTTGTCCATCCTCTGCATTCTTCAGTTGAGCTCATTCATTTAATTTTTAATTTTGCCTATTGTATTTTCACTTGTAAAATTTCCATTAGATTCTTTATACCTTATATTATTTTGCTGAGACTTTCTGATTTTTAATTTAAGTGTGTTCATTGCCCACTGAAGCATTTTTATGATGGCTGCTTTAAAATCCTTGACAGATAATTCTAACATCTGCATCATCCCAGTGACGATGTCTATTATTGTCTTTTCTCATTAAAGTTGAGCTTTTCCCGTTCTTGGTGTGACATGTGATATTTGGTTGAAACCTGGACATATTTGATATTATGTTATGAGATACTGGATCTTATTTAAGGCTTCTGTTTTAGCTGACCTCTTTTGATGTCACTCTAGCAGGGAGGAGGGGTGTGTGTACTGCCTTCTTACTGCTAGGCATGGGGAGAAATCCAGGTTCTCCACTGGCCTCCACTGACATATGGGCAGGGAGGGCTTCTCGTGAGAGTTCAGGTTCCTTCCTTACTGGGCCTCTGTGAACCACCCTGGCTTAGAGGAACAGGGGTGCCTCTTTACTGCTCCCCACAAAGCTTCCACTGACAACATGGGCGGGAGGCCTTGTTACCACTGAATGGTGGCGAAAGTCTGGACTCTCTGCTAGGCCGCCTCTGACATCACTCCAATGGGAGAGAGGAGGGGTTCCTCCTTCCTTCCAGGTGGGAATGGAAGTCCAGGTTTCCCGCGTGGTCCCTGCTGACACCAGGAGGTGGGTGAACCATCTTCAGCCTGGAAGAGACGAAGGTCCCAGCTCCTGACTTGGTCACCCCTGCTAACACCCTTTTGGAGAGCTTTCAGTGCCTTGTGACAGCCTGGACAGTGTGCAAATATGGGTTTCCCATACTTTCCTTTGCTGATGAAGATGGCGGTGGTGCCTGCAGTCTTTCTATGGGGTTTACCTGGAGACAAATGGCCACTGTTGAAGTTTTCTGTCTTTCTAGGATGTCTCTTTTATGGTCCTTTGGCTAAAGAGGGTAGGTTTTGGGTGTAGCGCTTTTTTGGGTCTGTGGCTGTTGGTGTTTCCACTTTGCCAGATTCTGCAGTACCTGGACTAGGATATTTGAGGCGAAATCAAAAGGCCGAGAAACCAAGAACTCACCACCGTGTTTTTATTCAGGGTCCAAACTCTAGCTTTTCTGACTTCTCTCTACCTTTCTGAGTCTTCTTGTGTTTATTTTACATATAATGTTCAGGGGTTTTTTAGCTTTACTTAGAAGGTGGGGTTTGTGGGGCTTTGAGGCATTACCTCAGGGACTTCCATGGTAAGGGGAGGGCATAGCAGACAGGGATGTGGAGTGGGAACTCCCTCATCTGTGATTTAATAAAGAAGCCTCGCTTTCGTTGAGTCTATATATTGGGGTTCTATCTAAGATCTCAGGTACAAAAGGGTTCTGTTGCTTAAAAGAAGTTAGAAACTACTACTATAAACTACTGAAATGTCCTCAGATTCCAACATTTTGGCTTCCAAACGATGTCTCTCACTGTCTTTTACACCTGAAAGAAGTGCAAGAATCTTTTGGCAAAACCATGTGTTTATGTTTTTAATTTGGGCAACATGGTAGCCATAACCATACGCCATGGAAGCAAAGGGCCTAGGAAACTTCCAGATATTTGCACACCTAACACAGATGTTCCATTTTGCTGTCTTTTTTTTTTTTTTCCAGCTAACGGGATAGGGAGAAGGATTTAGCCTCTGGGGTCTAAATGGCTATATTTGAGTCTTAACCAATTCCGAACTGCGTTATCTTATGTAAGTGATATCTTCTCAGAACCTCCATGTCCTCATCTGAAAATAGGGGTAATAAGGTCTAATTTATGCAAGTACTTGTTAAATAGGCCATATGAAAGATACTTAAAGAGCTGGTCTCTGCAATACTATCCAATACAGCAACCATGAGCCATGCAAGCATGCTGAGCATTTGAATTATGACTAGTGCCAGTGAGGAACTGAATTTCATTTGAATTCAAATTTAAAAACTTATACTTGATTCAGTTATTGGTAAACATTGTAGGATATTTGGAACAATTTGTGTGTGAGTATTCCCACCTCACACAAACTCAAAGGAACACCTTTGAGTATGGACCAGCTGTAAATGTTTTGAAATCTAAACACAGGTCAAGTATTTCTGATGAAAACTGAGTGTCTGAATTGTGAGGTGCTCTAAATGCAAAACACATGGGATTTTGAAGACTTATGAAAAACAGTGTAAAATTATAATCCTTTTCAATATTTACTATACGTTGAAAGTAAAAGTATTTTACTAGATTAAATAAATATATTAAAATGAATTTCACCCAGTTCTTTTTATTTAAGGTGGCTACTAAGAAATTTAAAATTACATAAGTGGCTTACATAAGTGGCTTACTTCAAATTTCTAGTGGTCATTTACATATAAAGTAGGTAAATTAACATCATATGCTTTTAACGTTGGTGAGAATGACTCCTTTAGACAGTTTTGTCTACTTAAGCTATTAAAATATATTTTATTAAACCACTGAGCATTTATGGAATATACAGAATTTTTGCCTAAAGGTTAACTGACATGTTATGAGAGCTGTTCTCATTATTGGTGGGAAAGCAAATTGATGTAATCCTTACCAGATATCCTTCATTCATTTATTCAAGAAGTAATTTTTATATGTATGCATATATCCCTTCCCTCTTGGACCTCTACAAACTAACACAACATTGCAAAGCAATTATATTCCAATTAAAAATAACAATAACAAACAAAAAACCGAAGTAAATTTTGAGCTTCTTCTATGTGCCAGATGCTATGCTGTGTCTACAGACACAGAGGTAAGCGGATGGGCGATGCCTGCCCTTGTGGAAGTTACGGGCTCTAGGGAACATCTGTGTTAGGTGTGCGCATATACAGGGCTTTACTGAACACTTGGATTCATGGCATATGCTTATAGCTACTGTACTACCCAAAGTAAAAAGACACATGTTCCTGATAAAAAGATTTTCATAGTTCTTTCAAGTATGAAAGACAAAGAGATATAGATTGGAGGCCAAATTGTTAGAACTATTTGAGAAGTCAGTCATTTGAAAAATAATTCTAAGAATGGTCATTTAGTTATACTTGTGGTAGGTTCTACAAAGTAAAAAATGCACCTTTAAAACAATCCTTTAAAAAGTAAACATACCATTTTCACAGAAACTCCCCTATTAGGAATTTAACCTGGAGAAATAAATAAATAGCCATGGCCAAATGTATGTACAACAATGTTTCCCAAAATGTTTTTTTTGGCTGCACCACTTGACTTACCTCAACAGTGAATGCAGAATTCTAACCACTGGAATGCCAGGGAATTCCCACCTGAAGTGTTAAAATAGCGCAAATAACTAGAAATAACCAAAACAAATGGCTAACCAAATGAGATTGACTACTAAATAAGCCATTTGATGGAATACTATGCAGCCAGTAAAGCTCATGTTGAAAAAGGCATTTAATGACTTTAAAATGTGATCACAAAACAGTATGTATGTACACTATGATTCTGATTAATACAACATCAAATGCATAGAAGTACAGGAACAAACTTCACCAGCGTGCTAATAGTATTTATTTCTCTACTGGGGCTATGAGTGGTTTTTCTTTCATCTTTGGCAACTTCTACAAGAAACATGAATTAGTTTACCATTCACAAAAAGATAAATAGAAAATTGTTTTAAGTGGGTTGATTGAATCATGCTGTATACATCATTTCATAGTTGCACTTCAGTGGGACACAAGACAGGAAATGAAACATGGGAGTGTTAGTCCTATAGGATTTAATAATTAATTTTTTAAAGTTCTGTTTCTTCTACATTTATTGCTTATTTGAAACAACATAAAGCAAGAGGAAATTTAAGGTAAATGGAAAAGTTACTAGCAACCTGAGTGGAACAGGAAATGATTTTTTTCTTCTGCGCTTGGATGTGTTATCATGAGCCAGATTTCTCTGCACAATTTACTTTCTCAGGAAATTTACTTTGTAAATTTAGATGCTTCATAAATTCACAATAAAGGCTTATAATCAAAGCTGGGTTTTGTTCTACTTCAGAGATTAAAGGTCCCCTTCAACAAATTGGAGATTACTTGGGGTTGATAAATAAGCTCCAAAATAAGAAGCAGTCTCTGTTTTTCACCATCCACCTGGTACCACCTGGCACAACCTATGTTTTTCAGGACCAAGATTTTGGTTCACCCCCATTTCACGTGTCCTTGTGCTGCTCCTCCCATTGTCCAAGCAAAAGACTGAACAGCTTGTTTAGAACAGAGATTTCACCACATCACGATCTCCTAATGCAACTGCCTGGAGGACTTTGTCTTAAGCAATGGTTCTGCTTCCTTTCCTCAGATAAAAATACTTGTATTTAAGCAGTGAACTAAAAGAGGTTGGTAACGGTGAAAGAGTGCCAGTGGGGGAAAGAGTGCCCAAGGAAACAGGGAAAGGGACTTCCCTGGTGGTCCAGTGGCTAAGACCCCGCATTCCCAATGCAGGGGGGTTCAGGTTTGATCCCTGGTTAGGGAACTAAATCCCACGTGCTGCAACTAAGAGTTCACATGCCAAAACTAAAGATCAAAGATCTCACGTGCTACAACTAAGACCTGGGGCAGGGACTTTCCTGGTGGTCCAATGGCTAAGATTCAGCACTTGCAATACTGAGGGCCCGGGGTTCGATCCCTGGTCAGGGAACTAGATCCCGTATGCCACAGCTAAAGAGCCTGTGTGCTGCAACTAAACCTAGCACAGCCAAATAAATAAATATTAAAAAAAAATCAGGGAGAGAGAACTTACAGTAAGGACCAAGCCAAATCAATGCTCCTATCCAATGATAAACATTTCTAATTGCATGTCACGTGACCCAGGGTAGAGCGATAACTATGGTCCACTGGACTAGTGGATATGATTTTAAGGACATGTCCAGTGAATGGGAACAGGGATCACTGAGGGGAAGTCATGGGGTACTGGGCAAACAATAACACACTAATAATAGCAACTATATTAATTGAATACCTCCATTGAGCCAGACACTGGCTTAGGTATTTTAAACAAGTTATTTCATTTGCAAATTTATTCTCAAAACACTTACAAGGTGGGTATTATTTCCCTCTCTTTACCAATGAAGAAAGTGACATTCAGAAAGGTTATTAAATAATATTAATACTACTATTACTACTGCTACTACTGTGACTGCTGGTTAATTTGACTGAGCAATTTCTAGGTACCAGGCACATGCTCTGTAATTCTATCTCTCACTTAATCCTTGTATCCCACCTAATGAAGTAGGCAGCAGAGAACACCCCTAGTAACCTGAGATTCATATTTAGGTGTGTTTGACTTCAAAGTCCACTTCTTTTCATTACACCGTACAGTGTTCACCAAGTATTTTTAGAATGGTAATCTAATAACACAAACGAAGAATAACCGAAGAACAAAAGTTAGCTTGATTTTTCTCCTGGTTCTAAATTTGCTGTGGATTTCTTTGTGGAGGGGGGATTGCTAATATATGTGCCACTAATTTTCATCCTCCTCTTCGAGGACATGAAATTTGTGGGATGTGTGTTTGTTGAAATGTTTATTTCTACTCTATTCATTAAAGTAAGAACCCTTGGCTCATTCAGTGATGATTGTTGGAACTGATCCTCAATCTATTTCCATCCTGAGTCTCCCTGCCAACCCTGTCCCCAACAAACATTGACCTATGTCATTATTTTCCCTAAAAGTTTGTCCAAAGTCAAAGAGGAAATTAATTCCCACTCCAAATCAGGACACTAGAGATCATGATAAATGTCATGTGGTCTATTGGATTTGTCCCCAGTGAGGTAATCGGAATCCCCAGAGTTAGCCATATGCTCTCTTTGGCACATTGGTTCTGTTCATTTCTCTTGCAAATCCTGTAGATCAAATGCTTATAAAAATTGTTATTTACCCCCCAAAACTAGACTACCCCAAGGCCAGCCTCAGCATACTTACACATTTAAAAGAAAAACCCAGTGTAATGCCAAAGCCTTCTGGAGTTATGCAGATCCAGATGATATGACCGATGAGAGGTTAATATCCAACATATACAAACAGCTCATATAGCTCAACATAAAAAAAAAAAAAAACAACTTGATTTAAAAATGGGCAGAAGAGCTGAATAGGCATTTTTTTCAGAGGAAATACAGATGGCCAACAGACACATGAAAAGATGCTCAACATTGCTAATCATCAGGGAAATGCAAATCCAAACCACAAGGAGACGTCACCTCACATCTGTCAGAATGGCTATCATCAAAAACAACACAAATAACAGATGCTGACAAGGATGTGGAGAAAAGGGAACCCCAGGTGGCACTAGTGGTAAAGAGCCCGACTGGCAGGGCAGGTGACATAAGAAATGCGGGTTCAATCCCAGGGTCCGGAAGATCCCCTGGAGGAGGGTATGGAAACCCACTCCAGTACTCTTGCCTGGAGAATCCCATGGACAGAGGAGCCTGGAGGGCTGCAGTCCATAGGGTCATACAGAGTCGGGCACGACTGAACCGACTTAGCACACACACACGCCTACACGTTGGTGGGAATGTAAATTGGTGCAGTTACTGTGGAAAACTGTATCGTGGTTCCTTAAAAAACTAAAAATAGAACTACTACGCAATCCAGCAATTCCACTCCTGGGTATATATCTGAGAAAAAGCAAAAACACTAACTCGAAAAGATGCATGAACACCAATGCTCATAGCAGCATTATTTACAATTGCCAAAATATGAAGGCAACCTAAGTATCCATCAACAGATGAATGAATAAGATGTCATATGGTACATGATATATATGTTGCATATATATATCATATACACACACAATTAAATACTACTCAGCCATAAAAATTAATGAAATTTTGCCATTTGCAACAATATGAATGGACTTGGGGTATTATGCCAAAGGAAATAAGTCAGAGAGAGAAAGACAAATACTGTATGATATCACTTATAGTGGAATCTAAAAATACAACAGACTAGTTAATATAACAAAAAAGAAACAGGCCCACAGATACAGAGAACAAACTAGTGGTTACCAATATGGAGGGGGGAGGGGCAAAATAGGGGTAAGGGAGTGGAGGTACAAACTTCTGGGTGGAAGATAGCCCCAAGGATGTATTTCATCTTCTCATCCAGTTTTTGGATTAATATTTAGGTTTACTTTTCAAATTTTTAATTAATTAATTTTGCTTTCTGAAAATTCTATAACTAAAACCTAGAGAGTTTTTCCCCAGGCTTCTCCACTTGTAAAACTCCTACTCATCTTTCAGGACCCAGTTCAAAAAAAAATCATTTACCTCTTTTAAGTTTCATCTTAATCCCTTAAACAGATGGAGGATACGCTCCTCAGTACCTCTACTGCTTTCCGTTCCTGCCTCTATCGTACCACCAGTCTGGTTAGCTGTATCTGTCTTCCTCACTATGAGGCCCTCAGGGATCAGAACACATCTTGTTTATTATTGCATCCCCAGGTCTAGTTCACTGCCCATTAGAGAGAACATCTTAGTGAAATATTTGTTAAAACAAATAGATTGAAATTTAGAACATCTGAGCAGTAAAGGATGGAATAAAAATGCTTTTTCTGGAGGAAGAGAGACCTTATGGAACGGGAAGAAAGAATTTGATGTATAAAATGGTCTTCAAGGATTGGGACTCATTTGACTGGAGTTTCACTTGAGAATTAAAATGTGTGTACACAAAAATCAGTGAAATAAACTAACCCAAGTTTGGTAAAATTTACATTTATGTTGTTTAGTCACTAAGTTGTGTCTGACTCTTTTGTAACCCTATGGACTGTAGCCCTCCAGGCTTCTCTGTCCATAGAATTTCCCAGGCAAGAATACTGGAGTGGGTTGCCATTTCTTCATCCAGGGTATCTTACCAACCCAGGGATTGAACCCACGTCTCCTGCATTGCAGATGGATTTTTTTTTACTACTGAGCCATGAAGGAACCCCCAGAGTTTACATTACCTGTTTGAAATCTACTGTGCTTATTTCCTGTATGATAAAATGGAAATTTTAAGCTGTTCCATCTAAGGGAGATACATAAAAACATTAAGAATGGAGAAAATATGAATATTCATGGGGGATTATCACTATATTAATAGAAAAATGAGTCAGGCCTAGATTTTGTTCAATCTAGGTCATAACTGCCCGCTGACATAAAATATGAGCTCTAAAGACAACTTCCATTAAAATTTTTATGAAAGCACATTATCCATCAAAATATTTTAATTAAAAGTCCTCAGAAAACACTTAGAGCAAATTCAGTTTTTTCCTCTTTCTTTTTTCTAGTGGGGTGGTCAGGAAGAAAGTAGGTCAGAAACAACTTGGGAGATGAAGGCCAACACATCTCACACCAGCCTCAGAAGTGCCAACTGCAATTAACATCTTGCAAACCACATAGCTCACACTGTGTTGGGCAAGTGATTTTCTACTGCTGAACTTTCATATTACAAATTTGTGGGGAGTTTGGGTGTAAATGTTCCCTAAAATGCTTTCTTTTTCCTTTTCAAGGAGATTCTGGGCATCTGTCTAGTGTCTGACCCTGTTCCCAAGGACTGTGAGATAGATGATCTTGGACCTGGAAAGAAGCAGGGGGCACTGGGGCTTCCTGGGAGCCAAGTCATGGCATTCAACTTCAAAGAATGTGGCACAAACGTGTCACTTTTGTGGCGTGTGTACGTGTTTGTACGAGTTATTTAACAGTTTGTAAGAATGGCAAACTTAAAACTCAACACTCAGAAAACTAAGATCATGGCGTCTGGTCCCACCACTTCATGGCAAATAGATGAGGAAATAATGGAAACAGTGAGATACTTTATTTTCTTGGGCTCCAAAATCAATGCAGATGGTGACTGCAGCCATGAGATTAAAAGATGCTTGCTCCTTGGAAGAAAAGTTATGACCAACCTAGACAGCATATTAAAAAGCAGAGACATTACTTTGCCAACAAAGGTCCATCTAGTCAAAGCTATGTTTTTTCCAGTAGTCATGTATGGATGTGAGAGTTGGACCATAAAGAAAGTTGAGTGCCAAAGAATTGATGCTTTTGAACTGTGGTGTTGGAGAAGACTCTTGAGAGTCCCTTGGACTGCAAGGAGATCCAACCAGTCCATCCTAAAAGAAATCAGTCCTGAATATTCATTGGAAGGACTGATGCTGAAGCTGAAACTCCATACTCTGGCCACCTGATGCAAAGAACTGACTCCTGGAAGACCCTGATGCTGGGAAAGACTGAAGGCGGGAGGAGAAGGAGACGACAGAGGATGAGATGGATGGATGGCATCACCGACTCAATGGACATGAGTTTGAGCAAGCTCCAGGAGATGGTGATGGACAGGGAAGCCTGGCGTACTGCAGTCCATGGGGTCACAAAGAGTGGGACTCAACTGAGCGACTGAACTGAACTGAAGAATGGCATGATACCTATTTTCTAAACTCTATCTTCACCAGGGCTTCTTAACCTGGAGTTCATTCAGGGGGCTTAAGGACTTACATTTTTCTTTTCACTATCCTCTAACTGAAATTTAGCATCTATTTCAATTATGAATATAGGTAGTGAACCATGGTGATATGAGGCATTGATCTGTAACTTTATCACCAATGGAACAGATATTTTCCAGGACATTACCATGTTGCCATATCATTTATGCTCATCACTTGGGAATTATGAGAGTTACCAGAACTACTTCTAGACTTCAGTTTTTAATGCACTAATAAACAAACACAAATATTATTATACCACAGATTGATTTTAAATATTTTTATACCTGTATTTCAATATAATTGGTTAGATTTATAGTACTATGTATTTTATTTTTTGCATTAAAAACCTTCTGAGAAGGGACCTAATGGCTTTACTAGATGCAAAGGGATCCAAGGCACAAATAGCAGAATCTTTGGTCTATAGAAGGACTCAGCTTCCTCAAATAAAATACTGTAGATGCAGCTGTGGTAGACACCAGTGTGTTTGAAACTCTGTAAAGTCACTGAGCCCCATCTTCAAACAATAGCTCAAGAAGAAGGCCAATATACACAACAGATCAAAGCATGGATGCCCTGTTTGAAAGATCCTTAGCCCAAAGCCCCATCTTTGTGGCCTGTCATTTTGAAGACGACCCTGGGCAATGTTAGAAACTGGAAGCCCATGATAGACTGTGCCGGTAGCCTCAGATGGAGTCAGAAAGAGCAACAGAGAACAGAAGTCGGAGGGGAAAAAAAATAACAGAGGTGGAGGCAGGCCACTGTAGAAAGCAGACTACCAAAAGATAGAGGGAAAGACGGAGTCAAATTATCATGCCAGTGGCTAGAAGGGTATCTTTGATATATGGGAGACAGCTAGCTCTCCTTCCAGTTTTGGTATTAGTTGTAGAAGTCCAATACCTTTAGCATGAGAAGCCTGTTTGCTTGCTAGAGTCAAACGAAAACGCATGAAAGTGTGGTCGTGCTGCATGAGAGCAGACAAAAAAAAAAAAAAAAAAAATGGGGCATTCTCTCAGACCCACAGCAGAGGTTCGGGGGAGGAGTCTTGGTGGAAACGATCACTGAAAAGACGCTCGTTGTAGGGCAACCTCTCCAAGCCTAGTGGGTGCTGTTGGTGTCCCTCACAGATCTCCTTTGCTGGTCAGTGCCCTAGTCTTCCAGCTGCAGTAAGTGTTGGGGACCCCGTCTCCAAAGAGTTGCTCTTGGCTCAACAGTAGCTTCTCCCGCCCCCAACCTCCTAGGAAAAAAAAAATAGGGGTGACAATGCTGACACCTTATTGGCATGGTGCCATGTGTACTCCAGAGCTTTCCACGGCGTCAGGCTAAAGCTGGTCTCCAATTGAGACCACACTGATCTTTTCCTGTCCTGCTTCTCTCATGTCCCTTCTCCCCAGAGCACTCTCATCAGAACCACATGAACAAGAATCCCTGCCTCAGGTTCTGCATCCAGGGAACCCACACTAGGATTCCTCACCTCTCTCTCTCCCTCCCTCCATCTCTCTCTCAACTCCTGAGGTTGGTTTTATTGAAGATAGGAGCACAAAACAAGAGGCATCATGACACAGACCCTGGGTTTCACTGGCTTCACAATTTGGCCCTGAATTTTGGGACAGGCATTCATCTCTTTTTGTACAATCAGTACTTTAGCCTAAAAGCTTGTCAGTTGCCTTGAAAAGCAAGTCTTTCCTATGCATGTCACAGATTTCCTCAGTATCTGATCTTATTAATGTGAAGTAGATACAGAATCTCTCCTTATGAGCTCTCCATCTTTAAAAGCAAGTAACTCCTACCTCTCAAATGTTGTAACTATTTTAAAAGATGATGGATCTGTTAGAAAAGATGATCACTAAGTGTTTCTAAGAGCATTAAAAATCAACTTCCTCAACTCTTGAACGCCCAGTGTGTTTAAGTGACTATGGTTTGTTTTGGTTCCACTTCTAGCATGCAGAAGAAGAACAAAATGTGCCAGGATGTTGAGAGGCTCTATCAGAGAGGGGTTAGTGTGGAGACTGGAGTCAGGCTGCCTAGGCATCACTCTTGCTCCACCAATGACTAGCTCTGTGACCCTGAGCTATTAACTTAATTTCTTGGTGTCTCAGTTTCTACATTTATAAAATAGGGAAAATACTAGTATTACTTATTAGACTGCACAGTGGAATAAGTGATGTCACTAAAACACTTAACACACTCAATACAGAAGACATTAGTTATGTTTTAGTCATATTATGTGTACATTCTTTCCCACTTTACTCATGGCTTATGGATTAAATCATAGTCAAAGTTGCCAAATCCTTTTATCTCACAAAGTTGACTATTTTACTTTCATTAGGCTTCTTTTGGAGAAGGCAATGGCACCCCACTCCAGTACTCTTGCCTGGAAAATCCCATGGACGGAGGAGCCTGGTAGGCTGTAGTCCATGAGGTCACTAAGAGTCGGATACGACTGAGTGACTTCCCTTTCACTTTTCACTTTCATGCATTGGAGAAGGAAATGGCAACCCACTCCAGTGTTCTTGCCTGGAGAATCCCAGGGACGGGGAGCCTGGTGGGCTCCCGTCTATGGGGTCGCACAGAGTCGGACACGACTGAAGTGACTTAGCGGTAAGAATGTGAATAATTCACATTTGAGACTTTTTTGGTTTAGTGGAACAAAACTCAAGTACAAAGATGTGATGGGTCCTTGCATATTAAATGTTCATCAAGAGAAAAACAGTGAAACAAATTGAGATCATATATTAGAGGTAATTGTGCATATCCTGATTTAGAAAAACATTCGATAAGTATTATGGTTATTTGTATTTTGAAACTAACATCTTTTTATAGATATTGTGTATTTCAATCCAATGAGGGCTAAAGAAAGAACATATGCATCATTTTATAGTTACCAGAGAACTTTAATTTGGAAACCAGAAGTGAAAAATTGATAAAGCTGGGAAATAGCTGCTTTAGTAGAGGAATGAAAACGTGAACTGAATGTTATCAGATAGAGGAACAATAGTCTATGTAGAGCTGACTAGAGTTTTCTTCAGAGTGGTCTACAGAAGGAATGGGCCTAGGGAGAGGCCCTGTGACCCACAGTGGTACTGTTACAGGTGTGTAGATGCTGACTGAGAATTTGATGTGGATGCTACTGTATTAGATTCCTAGGGCTGCCATAACAAACACCCCAAATTGGATGGCTTAGGCACCAGGGACAGTTTCATGGGAGACAATTTTTCCACAGACTGGGATGAGGGGGATGGTTTTGGGATGATTCACATGTATTACATTGATTGTGCACTTTATTTCTATTTTTATTACATCAGTTTCACCTCAGCTCATCAAGCATCAGATTCCAGAGGTTGGGGACCCCTGGCTTAAACAGAAATTTATTATCTCATAGTTCTAGAGGTTAGAAGTGTTCAGATCATGGTGCGTGCAGAGTTGTTTCTGAGGGAGAATCTGTTCCATGCCTCTCCTCTAGCTCCTGGTGGTTTGCTGGCAGAATGTGGTTTTCCTGGGCTTGTAGATACATTTCCAGGATGCATCTTCACATGACCTTGATATTCACATGGCATTTTCCCTGTATGCATGTCTGTGCCCACATCTCCGCTTTGTATAAGAACACCAGTCATATTGGGTTAGAGGCCCACCCAACTCCATTATGACCTCATTTCTTCACTGATTACTTCTACAACGACCCCATTTCCAAATGAGGTCACATGCTGAAGTGCTGGGGCTTAGTACTTCAACATGCTTTGGGGAATGTAATTCCCCCAACGAATTTTGGGGGACACACAGTAAATCCATAACATCTAGTAATGGGAAAACTGTCAACTGTGGCTTTAAAGCCTGGCTATGCCCAAAAGTAGATGGCTAGTGGGTAAATACTTCTCTTCAGATTAAATGTGAACATAAAATATATTCAGAATCACCAAGAATCTTTTGATTACTTTTCTCTAATCAAACAGGATTCTTCCTTTTTTTGGTCTACTTTCCAGAATCTTCTCCTGTTGATATATGTTTCACTCTAAGGCCTTTCTTGGCCTAGGCTGCTTCTACATTTCTATTTTGGGACAATATCAGCCTTCAACAACAGGTGACCTAACACTTTCAAAATGACTCAATGAATGGTGACTAGAAGAATCTATTAGACGAGAAATTAGGGACTTGAGCGGGGGGTGATGAGTCCAACTGGCAATAACGAGGACTGAATATTAAGTATGACTATCTTTTAGGTTTTCAAAACTAATGCTTGCCTAGTTCTTATTTCTTCAGAGCCTCAGAAGTGATTTCCTAAGGTTTAGTTCAAATAAACCAAAGGCTTTTTTTCTTCTTAAAACCTTATTCAAATGTTAAAAGGTAGCAAACCCAGGGACTTCCCTGGTGGTCCAGTGGTTAGGATACTGCGCTTCCCCTGCAGGGAGCATGGGTTTGATTCCCAGTCAGGTAACTAAGATTCTGCATGCTGCTCATCATGGCCAATGCCAAAACCAAATGAAAAAAAAGATAGTAAATCTGTTGGTTTTAGATGGAGTGATGATTTTTACAGTATATATGAAATAATACTTGGCAGGGAAGAAGCAAGTTCATGCTGCCATCTTGGTTAGGTCACACGGCTGTGGCTGCAGGTTTTTGAGGATCACAAATGCCTATGTGGGATTAAACCAAGCCAATTAAAATCTTAGTTTCTCCAAGGGTTTTTTACTGCCGGATATTTATTATATTCAAAGATTAAATGATAGCTGAAACCAACCTTCGGTCTAATGCAGCTGTCCCAGAGTTATATTTCAGTGTTTGTGTGGGCTACATTCATAATACATTTTGTAAGAGCTTAATATAAATTCTTGGAACTCAGATAATACCTCTATGTCTATTAAAAGAAGTTAGAACTTCGGGATTTAAGATGAGGTTGCTTGGCAATAATAAAACAGAATAAAGCAAGTCACCTTAACACAAAGCAATGATTTCTTCTACAAAGCAGACTGTCACAACTGAAGGAAAAAAAGCTTTCCTTTTTAAAAGACTAGAAAGGCACAAGTTACCAAACTGCAGAATATACTTTTTCAGTAATAAAAGCAAAATTTTTTTCTAATAATTCAGTAAAATACAAAATAATAAAAATTATAATTTGTGTTAATCATGTTATATAATATACATTATATTTATATAGTAATATAATTAACAGTTGAGAATATACCATCATGCTTTTCACATGATTTTAAAGTATTTTTTGAATGAGGGTGGTTATTTTTATACATGAAAATAGTTATTCTCCAAAGGGAAAAGATGACTCAGGAGACCTGAGTGACCCAGGGAACACTTGAATAACATTATACATCAGAAGATGGCACACTTTTGCTGTAAAGGACAGATAGCAAATTTGAACTGTGTCATTTCTATGAAAACTACTCCACTCTGCCTTTGTAGGGGAAAAGCAGCCATGGACAATATGTAATGAACAGGTGTGGCTGTAGTCCAAAAAAACTTTATTTATAAACATAGGCAGCAGGGCATAGTTTGCTAATCCCTGCTATATATCAATCACTGGGGAGAACATTTTCATCAAGTAATAAATAGTGAAAATCATATCATAGAATTCAGTGCTTTATAATCTTTCAAATAATTCTATATACATTTTTTCATTTGGATCGCACCAGATTTTAACTCTAATCCCAGCCCTGACGAGGAAAGCACTCATTGCATGAGAGTATCAGCTGTGAGTCCCTTGAGGACATGTTTCATATCTCATTCTTTGGTGCCTGGCAATGTATGTTGAATCAACTTAGTGCATTTTCTGTCACCTCAATGCATATACTGTGTTTGTCTGCCTACTTCATTTTCCCTGTCTCAATGATGCCCTTTACCTTTCCAAACAGCTGTTTCTTTGACCCTTGTACACTTTTGTAATCTTCCATATTTAAGCTGGAACATATTTATACATGTTCCTAAGGACGTTTCAGTTAACCTAAAGCATTAGGGTGGAGCAAAAGGCTTTTCCTCCTCGTATCTAACCTGCCTGTGCAGATGCACCTAACCAAGCATCCATCACTACACACACATAAAAAGGAAATAAAGACTATTCATTTGGGCACAGTAGACAGAGAAGGAAAAGACAGATTCCCTTATTCTCCTATTCCCTTGACCTTGAAAGCAAGGCAGGACACTTTTTCGGTCTGACCACACCTCTGAGATGCAAGAGGTGGGCAAGATGAGATGTTAGTGATCATTGTGACTGCTGCGAGCTCCCAGTTCAAGTCATTTATTTCTAAGCAGGACATATTTGAGCTTGCTAAATTGGATCTCAAAAGCATGATCTAAAAGAGAAGATATGTACTGCAGCAATTTCCCTAGGTACCTCTCTAGGCCTTTCTATTTTTTGCCTTTGTAGTAAATTGAAAAACATGTTGCGCTATATTGCATTGTCTCCAATTAAAAGGTAGTTTTAGGGCTCAGAATTTTCCTCTGAGTGCACACTGTTTTCACTGTGGTTAATTTATAATGGAGTCATAATTGTAATTTTGATTATTTTCTTTGGCCCTTGAGTTATTTAGAAGAGTATTTTACTTTATTTATTTTTTTAAGAGTATTTTATTTTATTTTTATTTTTTTTTGGCTGCACCATGCAGCTTGCAGGATCTTAGATCCCCAATCAGGGATTGAACCTGCACCCTACGCAGTGAAAGCACGGAGTCCTAACAGTTGGACTGCCAGGGAATTCCTTAGAAGAGTATTTTACTATTTATTTTCCTAACAGTTCTATTTCCTTCTTTGTATTGTTAATTTCTAGCTTTTCAGCATTCAGGTCAGAGATTTTAGAATACGTAATTTCTAAGTTTGGAGATTTAAGGTTTTCTTTGTCTCATAGGGCCTTAAGCACTTCTGTAAATATTTTGTGACAGTAAGAAATGGATGCTGAATTAAAAATTTATGTGTGTGTATATATATACACATATGATATATATATACATCATGTATTATATATTATACATACATATCATGTATTACATATTATACATATATAATCACATATGTATGTACATCTATATATTCAATAAAGTTTAAACACTGTAATATTACAATCTTTTATATCCATTTTTAACTAGGTGGTTTTCCAAATTTCAAAGAGGTGTTTTGTCAAAGCTTTTTTTTTTTTTGTATTTATAATACTCTTGGCTATCTATATTTTGACAAAAAGTTGTCAGTACCTACAGGTTCATGATTGATATATTTTGGTGGCTTGTATTTATATTAAAACATACTCCTCAAAAAAAAACATACTCCTCATTTTTTAGAAATACTTTAAAAATTCTTATATATAATAAATGAATGAGAGAGGAAATAAAAACTGAAGAAACATATTAGGAACTTATTAACAATAAAACTAATATATATTCAGATGAAAATTTATCCTAGTCTCACTTGAAATTTACGACCAAAAACCTTAATTTGACCTCAAGAGCTGCCTCCCAGTCCAACTACATTTCCAAGAAATACCCTCTCCCTGTCTGAGAGGGCTATTTTAAACCTTCTCAAAACTCCAAAACTTCTTCCTTACATTTTACTGTCAGCTGCCAATCATGCTTCTTATTTCACTGAAAAATTATTCTCAATCAGAAGAGCCCATCCTTACCCTCCCCATGGCAAGTGGCCCATCCTGCTCACCTCTGCGTCCACAGGCTTCTGCTCTGGTCACACCCGTCAGCTGCCCCTGCTCCCATGCTGTCTCCGTAAATCGGATCCCCACCACTCGCGGCTGCTCTGGCTTAGTGCCCTGGTGACAAGTGTCCCCTCTCTTTCCTGCCTCATCAATGTTTCCCCCTCTGTGGGGTCATTCCAGTCTCAGCCCTGAAATATGTTGGATTATCTTTCATCTTAAAATAAGAGTCCTTCCTGTGACCAATTCCAGGCACTGGCCTCATTTTTCTGCCACCTGAAAAGTTAGCTACCCTGTCCATCTTGCCTTCCTCATCCCCCATGCTGTCTCTGAGCCGAGTTCAAGCAAGCGTTTGCTGTCACCTGCTCTGCTCTCAAGATTACCACGTTGCCAAAACCATTGGTTAACTCTTGGTTTCTCAGCAGTGTTTTGACCTGGTTGATCCCTCCTGCCTTCTGGAAACACTTCTTTCATTTGGATTCTTGGACCTGTTTATCTCCCTCTTTTTAAAAAAAGTTGTGGTAAAACACAGAGAACAAAATTGACCTTCTTGACCATTTATAGAGGTACAGTTCAGTGGCATTAAGTCGATTCACATTGTTGAGCTACCATCACCACCACCTGTCCACAGAACTCTTTTCATCTTGCAAAAGTGAAATTCTGTGAAACACTATGAAACACTAGCTGTCCCTGCCCCACTCCATCCTGAGTTTCTCCTTGACTTCTAAATGTTGTGTTCTAGAGCTCAGCCTTTTGAACTCATCTCTGCTCTAGTTACACTCCCTCTCTAGGAGGCCTCATCTGAACCCTGGTTTTAAATACCATATCCACAATGCTGTTTAGTTGCTCAGTCGTGTCTGATTCATTTGTGACCCTGTGGATGTAGCCCACCAGGCTCCTCTGTCCATGGGATTTCCCAGGCAAGAATATTGGGGTGGGTTGCCATTTCCTTCTCCAGGGGATCTTCCCAACCCAGGGATCGAACTCACATTTCCTGCATTGGTGGGCAGATTCTTTATTACTGAGCCACCTGGGAAGCCCATCATTTTCACAATGGTGACACCCCAAATTGGGATCACAGCTGGGACTTCTTCAATAAGTGGTGCTGGGAAAACTGGACAGCTACATGTAAGAAAATGAAATTAGAATACTCTCTAACACCATACACAAAAATAAATTCAAAATGGATTAAAGACCTAAACGTAAAGCCAGATACTACAAAACTCTTGGAGGGAAACAGGCAGATCATTCTTTGACATAAATTGCAGCAGTATCTTTTTGGATCTGTCTCCTAGAACAGTAAAAATAAAACCAAAAATAAACAAATGGGACCTAATCAAACATATAAGCTTTCGCACAGCAAAGGAAATCATGAACAAAAGGAAAGGACAACCTATAGAATGGGAGAAAATATTTGCAAATAAAGCAACTGACAAGGGATTAATCTCCAAAATAAACAATAGTTCATACAGCTCAATATCAAAAAACAAACAATCCAATTGAAAAATGGGCAGAAGACCTAAATAGACATTTCTCCAAAGAAGAAATACAGGTAACCAATAGGCACATAAAAAGATGCTCAACATCACTAATTATTAAAGAAATGCAAATCAAAACTACTATGAGGCACCACCTCATACTAGTCAGAATGGCCATCATTAAAAAGTCTACAAATAGCAAATTCTGGAGAGGGTATGAAGAAAATGGAACCCTTCTACATTGATGGTGGGAATGTAAGTTGGTGCAGCCACTGTGGAAAACAGCTTGGAGTTTCCTCGGAAAACTAAAAATAGAATTGCCATATGATTCAGCAATCCCATTCCTGGGCAAATATCCAAACAAAACTATAATTCAAAAATATACATGCACCTCTATGTTCATAGCAGTGCTATTCACAATAGCCAAGACATGGAAACATCCTAAATGTCTGTCAACAGATGAATGGATAAAGATGTGGTACATACATACAATGGAATGCTACTCAGTCATTAAAAAGAACAAAATATAAAATAATTAAAAATAAAAAATACAAAAAAAATGGAGTAATGCCATTTGTAGCAACATGGATGGGTCCAGAGATTATCAAACTACATGAAGTAAGCCATACAGAAATACAAATACCATATGATATCACTCATATGTGGAATATAAAATATGACACAAATGTACCTACCTATTAAACAGAGACAGAATCATGGCATAGAGAAGAGACTGGTGGTGGCAAGAGGAAGGGGTTTGGGGGAGGGATGGAGTGGGAGACTGGGGTTAGCAGATGCAAGCTTTTACATACAGAATGGATAAACAATAGGTCCTACTGTATAACACAGAGAACTATACTCAATATCCTATGATAAACTATAATAGAAAAGAATACTTTAAAAAAGAATGTGTGTGTATAAATATATATGTATGTATAATTGAACCACTTTGTTGTACAGCAGTAATTAACATAACACTGTAAATCAGCTATATTTGAATTAAAAAAAAGAATGATTTGGCCTCAAATGTCAGTAGTGCCAGGTTGAGAAACCCTGGTATCGATGCAGCTCAGAAGTGTGTGTATGTGTGTTAATGTTCTGGGGGCAGCCCAGTGGGTAAACACCAGGCTCCCTGTCCTCTGGTAAGATAACTCTGAGGTGTGTTCTGTATAGTTTCTTGCAGGGTCCCCAGAAGGATTCAACCTCAGTTGCCCACAAAGGCAAATTGCCCACTATGGCATCCTTCATTGGCTTTTACAAGAGTCTTTCCATCTCATTCTCCCCACTCCCTTGTTCCTGTTCTTAAGGATTGCTTCCCAAATTAACTACCTGCCCACAAGTTCTCTGTGGGTGCTTTTAATAATCATATCTAAACCTGGTTCCCCAACTAGATTAGGTTTCTCTAACTTGAGTGCATCCACCCCCTTTGTAATAACTTTGTATTTAATATCAGTCTCCTTCACAGACTGTGAACTCTGTATGGATGGGTTCTATGAGTGTTTCATGTGTTTTCATGACTTACTGCAGTTTGAGGTGCGTGGTAGATGCTCAAAAATATTTGCTGTTAGGCTGAATGAATACATGAGTGAATTTAGGCTTTCTTCCTTTGGACTAGGAGCCTCTTTTATATGTTATTTTCTCCTTACTTTGAATGACTTAATGAGACAGCTGTGAAAACCTCCAGGAAGGGTGGGAGGTCAGGCTGTGGGTGACTTGATGGCAATGTTTCTAAGGTTAATATGGAGCTATTTTGTCTGATTCTTCAGACCTGGGATTAGGATTTTAAACAGTATGAGAATATTCTCAATAGTTTTAATAAATCAAAGACTCATGGTCTACAAAGTAATAAAGAGGATTATCTCAAGACTTGCAGAAAATAAACTAGTTGGAAATGATGGGAGAGTTAATCACAATAAAAGAAAAAAATACCATTGGTGCATCACCTACTACGTGCCTAGCCCTGTGCTCTGTTTCCACTAGCTCACTTCATTTTGCAGATGAAGAAATTATAATTCCGAGAGGGAAATGACAGAGCCCAAATTTGAACCTCAACTGGCCGCTGTCCAAGGTATTAATATTTTCTGTTACAGCACAGTGGGTGGAGGGTGTGGGCCCAGAGACTGCATAGATACGGAGCAAGTGTGGTGGTGGGGCAGCCACTGGGCAGAGTTTGGACATGACGCCCTTTTGGGTTCCTTACAGCATTAGGAATATCTTACTGCAGTGATTGCTGGCTCTCCATCTGGCCGTCTTTCTTTGCTCATCAGTTTCATTGCAGAGAGTGTAGGCATTTCCCCATAATTTCCTTTCCTCTTGTTACTTCTCATTAGCTAAGGCTCCACTGAGTAGATATTGAGTCCTTGACGTTTACTATATTTCATCTAACAAGCTACTGGTTGGACGACACACGGTTATCTTACGTACTCAAGAAAGAAAAAGCCCTGCTAATAAACATCATTATAAGATGCCATAAATTTTAACAAGTGCCAATTTCAGAGATGTTAAAATGTGAAAGAAGTGCGTCTTAGAATCCATGAACTCAAATTCCCATGAACAGACTCAGTTATCCTCAAAACAGGAGCAATCTTCCTAGCTTTCCCCTCTACGATCATCAACACACATTTAGTGAGTATCTGCTATGGAGAAGGCTTGGGGTCAGGTGGTTTGAAGGAAATACAAGATATCTGGAACCAGAGCCCCCAATTATAATCATAGTAAGGCAGTTTTAAAGTACGACCTGAAATTTTGTTGCAATCCTCCCACGCAGAGACAGAGGTCCATGTCTCCTTCCCCTGATCTGTATGGGGTTGTGACTGCTTCAGCCAGCAGTACAGCAGGAGTGAGGCTACATGACTTCCAAGATTAGGTAATAAAAGGCCATGCAGCTTCTGTCCTTTTCCCTGGATTACCTGCTCTTGGAACCCTGAACCTCCAGGTTAAGAAGCCAACTAACCTGACGCTATCATCCTGCAGAGGCTACATGTGGATATTCTGGTTGACAGTCCCAACTAAGCCAGCCTTCCAGCCATCCCCGACAAAGGGCATCCAAGTGGGTCCCCTGGCCCCAGCTGGTCCAACTTCCAGAATGAGGGCAATTATTCCTTTTAAGAATCAAACAATCCTAAGTTATGTGTCACTAACATGTCCACATTTCTGTAGCTTTACATAGTAAATATTTCTCTCTCACTCATGTCATAACCTGGTGTGCGTCTGGTGATCCTTTTTCATCCTGTAGCGATGACATTTAGGACCAGTGGCTTCTAAGGTTGCTATGGAGGAGGAAGAAACCTTCCTGGATGGCACAAGATGTTTTAAAGGGTGAGGCCTGGAATGGCTCACAGAAGTGTTTCTCAAACTATCCAAGGACCAAGTTTTTAAAAAAGTTTAACCTATCATGGACCAATACTTTCACAAAAATGAATGACTAGAAAAAGGAAATGCTGCTTGGATGCAGTGGCAATATCAAATTGCTGTCAAAGTCCCTAATTGCCTACTTTTACATTTCTGTATTCACTCACTGCAAACTGGTAACGTACAGTTTGCAAATGGGCACTACTGCATGGACCACAGTTTGAGGAGCGCTGATTTACAGTAACTGGGCCCACATCCTACTGGCCGGAACGTGGCCGCATGACCCCAGTGCAAGCCTGGACCATATCATGTGCTGTGTGCCAGGAAGAGGAGACACTGGCTCAACTCACAGCATTGCCTCTGTGACCTGCTTTAAGTTCGAGTTTTACCCTCTTTCCCTCTAGGAGGATCCAAATGTTTACAAATTTATTGTCTCATTTATGTTTATGGTTCTCATTTAGAAACAAAAGCTTTGCAGAGCAGGAGGGAAAGGAGCTAGGAAATTGTCCTGCATAGTATGTGGTATCACTGTGATTCTCTCCAGTTTTACAGATCCTGACGATGGGTAAAATTCGAGCTGGGTAAAAATTGTGTTCAAGAGCACACAGGCAGCAGCCTGACGTTTCTGTAACATTCCAGATCGCTGGTACATATGCCAGGTGGCTACTGTTTCTGCTTCAGACTCTAGAGGAGGACCATCCCTCCTCTACTACATGTCACCAAAGGGACTACAGTTACCTCATTTTTGAAAAAAAAGCCAGCTTATAGAGGTTTTGTATGACAATGCAGGAAAATGTTAAGTCTAAATACTTCTGTAAACTGCCAAAACCCTGCAAAAATAGTCCATTTCAACACTCATTAGAAAATGACTAACAAGAAACAGAAGTGTTCAACATTGCAATCATATAACTTTATAAGATTGTTCCAAATAAATTAGGGTTTTTAGAGACTAGATGCCAATGTAGTTCAGAACAACTTTGATGAGGCCTATGTTCCATAATGGGGCTTCCTTCATAGCTCAGTTGGTAAAGAATCTGCCTGCAGTGCAGGAAACCCAGGTTCGATCCCTGGGTTGGGAAGATCCCCTGGAGAAGGAAATGGCAACCCACCTCAGTATTCTTGCCTGGAGAATTCCATGGACAGAGGAGCCTGGCAGGCTACAGTCCATGGGGTCGAAAGAGTCGGACACGACTTAGTGACTAAACCACCATAAACCATGTTCCATAATGGACTGCTGGGTTGGGGCAGATAATAACCAAGCTCAGCCCAGACGCCCTCCAGTCCTTTCCCAATTTGTTACCTGCTCTTGGCTTCAGTGGGCATTCGCTTCCATCATCCTAGCTCTGTTTTGGAGGCCTGCCCTAGAGCTTCTGGAGCAGCTGGTAAGGAGAGCCAGGGGCTTCCCCGATGGCTCAGTGGTAAAGAATTTGCCTGAAATTCAGGGGACATAGGAGACATGGGTTTGATCCTGGGGTCACGAAGATCCCCTGGAAAAGGACGTGGCAACCCACTCCAGTATTCTTGCCTGAAGAATCCCATGGATAGAGGAGCCTGGTGTGCTACAGTCCATGGAGTCTCAAGGAGTGGGACATGACTGAGGACACACACCCACAAGGAGAGCCAGAGTCCCTGGGAATTTGTGTGTCTGGGCAGCCCTTTCCCAATGATAGACAGGTACAAGAATATGACAGCCTCACTCCTTCTCCCAGGTTAGAGCAAAGCTTTATGGTGAAACTTATACTCTAGACTCCCCTGAAGGATCAGACAGAAGACACCTTCTGTGGGGCTTGAGATTGCTCCAATGTTCCCCAGTCTTCCTGGGAACACTTTTTCTTTTTTAAAGATTATTTTTTATGTGGACCATTTTTAAAGTCTTTATTGAATTTGTTATAATACTCTTTCTGTTTCTATGTTTCAGTTTTTTGGCCACGAGGCATGTAGCTCCCCAACTAGGGATGGAACCCGTGCCCCTGCATTGGGCGGCAAAGTCTTAACCACCAGACTGCCAGGAAGTCCTGAAACACTTAGTCAATAAATCACTTGTGCACAAATCCTGATTTCAAGATCTGCTTCTGGGGGAAGCCCAACGGGAGATGTGTGTTCTTTAGTACAGTCACCATGTTGATGGATGGCTGTCTCTGAGGCAGTGAGGTTTCCAAACCCAACTGGACCCTGCACCTGCTAAGCAGTACTTTGAGCTTTTTGTTCATTACACCTGGTATCTATCCTCTGTAAGACCTTTGGAAAGTTGAGGCCGCCAGCAGGTGGCCTCGCTTCTCCCCATGCCTCCTCCTCCAAGTGCACAGACCCTCTTACAAACTTCTCAGTCTCAACCTTCCCTTTTAGCGCATCCTCAGTGGGAAGAACATTTGTTCCCACCTCTAGAGGCAAGATTTCATCCCTTTGCTTGACCCTTGTCAACCTCTGCACCTTGGCTTCTAAACATGTTTAAATATTGCTCAGACTGAAACAAGATACAGCTGAAAAAATTCTCTCCATATTGGAGATCTCCAAAGCCAGCCACTATCCTTTTTCTCTGTTCTTCATCAAGGGTCTAGAAGAGATGAGTCCACTTGCTGCCTCAACCCTTCATGCTACAACCTGCAGTGATCTAGTTTTTGAAGCACCCCCTCAATCCATTGAAGCACTTCTCTGTGAGGCAAGAATGGCTTTCAATTCTTCATGCCCCATCTTAAGAGCTTGCTATGTGCCAAGTCTTGCGTCGAGTTCTTTAGATGTGAACCTCATTATTGAGGCTGCTACCTTCACTTGTCACCCACTGACCACATTCCTTCACACCTCATGATCCAAGTCTAAAACCTGGATTCCTCTTCTCCATTCTCCCACATCCAATCCGTAAGCAAGGACATATTTGACTCTACTACTAAAATACACTTTGAACCTCTCTTCTTGTCTTTATCTCCATCATCAACAGCTTTGTCCAGGCCACCATCATCTCTAGCCTTTTAAATATTCTCCCCTCTTCCTTGCTTATTCTATTACAGTTTATTCTCCACATAGCAGTGATATGAGCTCATCAAAGCTCAAACCAAACAACTACACTGCTTAAAACCTTCCAGTGGGGCTGCCCTTGTGGTCCAGTGGTTAAGAATCCACCTTCCAGTGCAGGGGATGTAGATTTGATACTTGGTTGGAGAACTCAGGGCCCACATGCTGCAGGGCAACCAAGCCTGCACACCATAATTTGAGAGCCTGTGCAACGCAATAAGAAAAACCAGCATACTGCAATGAAGACCCAGTGCAGCCAAAACAAAAACAAAAAACCTTCCAAGGATTCCTACTACACTAAGAAAACCAGCACCTGTTGCCAAAATGGCCTACAAAGGCCCTGCTGGCCTCTGCCTCTTTCTCACCTCATGTCATGCCACCTTCTCCATGTTTAGGCGGCACTGTTTTACTGAGAGTTCTGGAAACATACTTTCCCACCTCAGGGCCTTTGCACCTTCAGCTTCCTCTGCCTAAAGTGTTCTTTTCTCACCCTATCAATCTCAGTTCTTATTACAGAGATGCCACTCACCCTCTGCCCCAGTTTCTCTTCTTCAGTCTTTTGTTTTCATATTACTTAACAGGGGTTATCTTGTTTACTCAGCTTTGTCCACCACCGACTCCCTCTTGTAAGCTCTGCAGGCAGGAACATATGCTTACTCAGTTTTCTCCCCAGGGATGGTGGGGATAGGACAGTGCTGGTGCTTAGTAGAAGCATAGGACATTCAACACAAACATTCCTTCTCCGTTATTTCTGAGGCCCACCTGCACCTCATGCCTTTCCCACATGCCGCGGGGCAACTAAGCGTGAGCACCAAAGAAGCACTTTGCGCTTCCTGTCACAATATGAAGCTTTCCCAGTGACCCCCTTGTGGTGGTTTGGGTTGCCTCAAATCTAGACGTGGAGACAAAGACCTGGACTTGTCTATTTGGTGGTCTGTTTGGGTGGTGATCCCAGAGAACATAAGTGAGGGATTGAAGTGAGACAGGGAAAGGAAAAAACCAGTAAGAGTGTAATAATGAGCGAGTCACTTGCTGCTGTGGACAACGGGGGCTCAGTCCTGCTGGGGACCTCTGGAAACTAGACCACATTTCACCATCATTCCACCAGAGGATGGGGAGGTGGGGCATTTATCACCAACTGGCATCTCCATTGGCTGAGGTTAGTCCCTAGGGGTGTCTGCTCCCCAGCAATTCTGGGTCACGGCTGTAGCACACCCAGGCAACCTGCCGTGGAGATGGAGAGAGCTCCAATGTAGAGAAGCAGAGAGATTTCGGCTTTTGAGGTGTGAAGCTGACAGTGTACTGAGGAATGTCTACAGCTGCAGAGCTCAGTGGGTACAGCAATATTGAGAAAGACATCAACGGTGTCTGCCACGCCTCCTCATGGCTTAAACTAGCTTACTTTGCGTTTCTGTCATTTCTGAATAAAGAAGCCCCGATTATGCAGCTTACCTCAGTTCTTTCCACAGAGGCAGCCACGTCCATGTTGGGTCAGCCTTGTGTACAAGGCACTGCTGCCAGGAGCACTTTCCTTCACATAAACAACAGGAGGAGCTACTGAGGGGTCACTGGGGGCAAAATTTATGGGATGACTGCAGGGCAAGGTGTCAAAAATGGCTCATTGTTGTTCATTCATGGAGTGACGCCACCTAGTGTCTGGGGAAGAGCTCTGAACGCAGAGGAACATCCAAACATCTGGGGAAATATTAAGGTGCCTACCCTAATCTCAGGAAGTATGGGCTTTCCTTGTGGCTCAGCTGGTAAAGAATCAGCCTGCAATGTGGGAGACCTGGGTTCGATCCCTGGGATGGGAAGAACCCCTGGAGAAGGGAAAGGCTACCCACTCCAGTATTCTGGCCTGGAGAATTCCATGGACTATTATAGTCCATGGGGTCACAAAGAGTTGGACATGACTGACTGACTTTCACCCTAATCTCTTCCCCAGTGTATAAAGAATTCTTTATACACTTTTGGTGCCACAAAACCTCAAAGTATGATGTCTAAACTGACTTTTGAAGACACAGTTCTTTTAAACAGCACATGAACAGAAGTTAATTGGTGAGCCCCAAACTGAGATGATCCACAATGATCTGCTGACTTCCTTAGCTACTGGAAAGTTGATTTTCTCTTTACTGACCTGAAATCAAGTATTGGGAATACATTCAGCTGCAGAGAACAGACATGCTACTTTAGGGGCTCATATAGACTGGAGCTTCTTCATCTTATGTAATGAGAGGACAGGTAGTAGATGGTTGCAGCTTGACTGTGCTGCCATGGACTCAGACATCCCTCACTTATAACTGGATGAATGATGAGTGAGTCCACTGCTTAATCCTTCTACTGAAGGGGAGTTCTGTGTAAAGGTAATTTTATTTTGTATTACTATGTTTAAAATTTTTTGGCTGCACCCTGTGGCCTGTGGGACCTTAGTTTTCCAACCAGGGATTGAACTCACTTCCAATGAAGGTCATTGGAAGGTGGAGTCTTAACCACTGGACTGCCAGAGAAGTTCCAAGGTAATTTTAGAGACTAGAGAAGTAAAAAAAGAAAAGAAAAGTAGTGCTAAAACTAATGAGCATATTTTTTAGGATTTGGCAGTGTTCTCTTTAAAAAGTGTTTTGTCTGATACCTGGTCCTGGCCTTTGTCATACATAAAATAGATATTTTCTCTTTTGTTTTGTTCTGTTGCCTCACATATTGTAAGGCTATAGTCATTGCCATGAGTAGAGGCAATTGAGCAGAGAGAGACTCTGGGCCTTGGAAGCACACGAGTTTGTCAATCTGTGACCAGTTTTGACCTACAAAAAGGACGGTGTTTTATAGTTCATTGTAATCAGACTGAGTGCTGATTCTGAAGTAACTTTCTCAGCTCCTCGGTGACCAAGCGAGGACTCAAACACTGCTTGGCGCTTGTGCTGCCTCTCTCCAATTTTTTATTCAACACTCCCGGTCTTCTGGCCTCTGGGTAATAAAGCTAAAGATAGAAACTTTTCCTACTTTTCAAACTTGCCTGTGCCCCCTCAGAATTTGTGAGAAAACGCAGCCAGCATCTTCTGGAAGATGAGGAGGGCAGTAAGATTCCAGAGCCACCTTCCGGCTGACATTTGAGCCCTGCTTTCAGCACGGTCAAGCCTTTTGGAGGCAGCGTATGGCTTGTATCAAACTCTATATTTAGGAAGAACAACTGTGAACTATGACAGGAATTCTCTTTAACACTTATCCTTAAACCGAGTTCCCCTCCAGCCCCGAGCCGGGAGCAGCTCTCAGTACCGGGTGAAGCACAGATCGCTTGAGCTATTTCAGCCACATGAAAAGCATCGGAACCGAGATCACAGCTCAGAGGACACCCGGCGTCCCTTCCACTCACTGAGGAGCCTTGTTCTTGTACCTGGCTGCCTGGGACTTTCCTCAGGCAGGAAACAAGTGCATAAAGCAGGTAAGCAGGAGGACTCACCTTGGGCAACCGGGTTTTCTGAAAGAAATTCCCTGGCTACCTAACTTGAAGTGGCTACTTCTAACTTTGTAGGCTTGTAACTAGAGGGTGTAACTTCCTTGTAAATTCACTCTCCACTGGTTATGCTGCTGCTTCTGTTTTCTAAATTGTTCGGAGGGTGGGGAGGTTGAAAGAATATTGAACTAAAAGTAGTTTTCATTGATAGTGACTTGAAGAAAATTTTCACGGTCCAGCTAAGATGACTCTGACCCTGAACACTGTCATTTTGATTCTTATGGCCAGGGTTCCAGTTGATCAGCTGCAGACCCGACTCAAGCTGTAAGCCTAGAAATAATTAGGAGAACTAAGGGCAGAGAAAAGCTATGATGCTAGCTCTTTGGTTTACCTGAACACAAATCATTGCCAGAGCTGTTAACACATTACAAGTTTAAAACGCTTTTCTCTTCTCCCTAAGTGCCAGGCTTGACCTCAGTGATAAAGTTGTATCAACTTATAGAACTGTTAATACTGTCTTTTCGAAAGCCACCCTTCGATCACAGGGTTCTCCAGACCCAGCAGAGAGGGCAGCAACCCTGTCTCTCTGTGTGGGCACCAGAGGCTGATGCGTGGCACGCGGACTGCCTCTTCCTCTCGGCACATCTCATGCACAGTTGAATCAAGAGTTAGTTTGGACAGCTGAACATCTTTCTGCACCCTTCTTGGGAATTATTTTTAGCTGCAGGACAGAAGATAATTCCCTGTGAGACTGAGCTGTAGCCACTTAATTGACCTTTAAAAAGAACAAAGCCCCCTCTCTCCGTATATTGATTTATTTTCCTCTGACTCCCTTCTTCTTAAATTAGTGCTATTAATGTTGACAAATGTTTAGTACATGAAAGAGTCTTATTTAGAAGTCAGATATAGATGCTGTCCAATCAAATACCAGCTGAGGAATACTGTTCATGACTCAGCGTATAGACCATTAAAGATCCCCACAGACTTGCACAAGCGCCAGGAAAATTCAACCGTGCTAAACTGGCAAGCATTTCCATTATGATACAGGCTTTGTAAAAGTCCATACACTCCTGGTCAAACTGTCTGTGTTCTTCAACTGAAGCCAGAACTAGGAGACGCAGTAATAGAGGTACTCTAAAGAGTGTCTCCTTGGATGCAAAGCTGTGGTCCCGATGTGAATGGAGTTGTACATCTAAGGCACAGCTCTCTTTTTGGGGGCCCGGGATGCAGCATGCAGAAACAGAAGGAAGGTGCATTCTACACCCTGCATCCCTAATGGAGGTGAACGCAGGGCCATGAAAGAGCCAGGGAACACTGTCTATTTTTATTCACCAGTGTGCTTTGCCCTGATTTCTCTGAGAATAATGAGGACAGCAGGATGGGCTGCAGAACTGATGAACACGAACGTTATCTGCCTGTTTGCAAGGAATTAGAGCTGGATCTGACCAACTTTCTAGAGGTGTCTCTCTCTCAGACTGACATATATGTTGAGAAGGAATCTGTATGCAAATAAGGTTATACCAAAGCTATATTGGAGACAAGGCCCGAGGAATAGCCATCCGTTAGGCTGAGGGGTCCACAACACACAACGAATCCAGTTTAGCAAAAAACAAAATCAGTCTAATTAAAAAAAAACCCATCCAGTACAAATGCAATCATTCATTGCCTTATTTTTTTCACATTTTAACTTGTTATTTTAACAACATAAATAAATTCCTAATCCCCACATTTCAAACTGACATACATTTTTTAAAGTTCTCAAGTGTTAATAGTTAAACTTTAATTGTACACCTATAGAGAATGCTATAGGATGAGATATTTAAAGTCCTGTGAGAATTATTGCTTTGCCTGACTTCTAATAGCTTTTGAGGAATAGAAACATTAAATATTAAACTACGAAGCTTTTCTTTTTGAAATTGAGCTTTGTGTCCTAGATCCAAAAATTTAAAATCCTTCATTGACTTTTTTACACTGCAGAAAAGATAGCAATCTATCTGAAACATATTACAGAGCAAAATGCATTCCTGATTGTTCGATTTGTGATAGCTCTTTAATTTTTTTAACCATATTGAAAATAATTCTACCTAGACCCTTATGCATGGTGGCTATATCTGTATATTACCAAAACATTCAGGTAGAACTTTAAAAAAAAAAAAACCATTGTTTTCAGGTATGTGATTCCAAAGACCATATAGTTGCATGTACTATTTACGAGAGTTTAAAAAATAATGTAATGATTTAACTTCATATAATAGAGCCTAACACTTTGAAGATTTTTTTCAGAGTTCTCAGATCCTTTATTTCTAAAGTGTTGTGGGGCATCACTATCGCAATTCTTACTCTGTATTAAAACTGTATAGCAGTAAAGAACTAAAGGTCTCCAGCTAAAAGCAATGGCAATAAAACAATAAATACTTGCATCATGCCTTTATATACTTCACAAGGCATTTTCAGGGCCCTTATGTCATTTTGATTCTTACCACAACCTGTGAAGCAGGTAAAATTTAAAGAAGAGGAAATGGGCCCCAGGATGCTGACTGACATAGTTCAGGTGACATTGGACTTGTGGCAAATGCAGGCACTGCTGTGTTCAATTACTCACCAGTAACCCACACTCTTACATCAGTCAATTGAGGAAATGCTAATCAACCCAGTTTACAGTTTGGGGTTTAAAAAGCAGCATGTTTTTAATTCACTGAATTTCAAACTTTACCACTTTTCCCTGTCATATTTAATAGACCAAGCTAAGACAACACATGTACAGAGCTGGGCTGTTCCCTGCTCCCTGAACCCAGTAGACCACGACCACTAGTCACTGGGCTCAAAGTCAGGTCTTCAACTGAAAGAAAGCAAAGGTCCTTTCAGAAGGAAGCACTGCTTCACCTTGGGGATCTGACACCATCATGTAAGTCCTATGTGCTTCCAGAGAGTGTTTCATTAAAAGCAAAGAAGACAGAGGTGAAGCTTGCTTGCGAGCTGCTGGGTTTACAGAGCCCAGGCTCTGGACACACAGAGCAGGGAGATGCGGCCCCCAGGTCTCTGGTTGGAACAGATACGTGCCCAGCAAGCAGAGAGCATCGCAGTAATAGGAATGAAGTATGGGCCATTTCTCCTTGGGTGTTTGACGCAGGGGAGGCGCTCCCCATGGACTGACTGCACAGCCCTGGCAACAACTCAGTTCAGATCAAAAGTTCAGTTTCAACCAGAAAGCTTCCGAGGCCCCAAACAAAGGTGTTTTATTCCCACAACCTCTTTGCTTTGCCGTTCTGGGCAGGAGGGCAGGAGGGCAGGGAAGGAGATGATAGCGCCTTTCAAGTTTCTGATTGCCTATCAGGAGCATCAGGGGCAAGGCATCTCAGCATTTCTCCTCCTGAATGATTTATCCAGTGCTCTAGTGTTCCCTGTCCCTGAGGCCTGAGGAAGGAGAGTCGCTAAGTAACCGGAAACTGAGACTGAAAGAATATATGGCCAGTGAAAGGGGTGACTGCCCAGCTGAATCATGAGTCAAATTCAAATTTATCACTCCTGAGAATCTGAACGCCACCACCTCTAACAGTTTCTTACTTGTTTTTTTAGGGATAAGACCGCGTCAGTATGTCGAAACAGCCAGTTTCCAATGTCAGAGCCATCCAGGTGAGTAGACACATTTGCGTGTTCGCATCAGCAACTTCCAGCCTGTTTGCTTAATAAATCAGACTTTCTGTGATCGTTCACCCACCTGATGATTAACTTCACAGAGAGAAGAAAGACTTGTATAAGGTACAATTCAGGAAGAAAAAAGGCTGGTAATATACAGCTGAGAAGGGAGAAGCTGTTTCTGTGTAAATATGCATAATTGTAAGGGACTCAAAGTTTATGAATGAGAATTAAACGGCCTTCTACAAAAATGTAGTGCACATGTTTTTGATATGTTTTTTGATGTGTAAGTTTTTGATATGCTCATTGATAGAAATTTTAAAATTCCATTTTCATTTTTAGATCCATTGTCAACCCATCTGTTCAGAATACATGGTTCTTGAAAAACATCCTTTTCTTGTCAAGTGTTCTTCCCAAGGCTTGGGCGTTTATCTTTTAAAGTCTGTATTCTATTATGTCTCCTCATGCCCTCCCAGCAAACAAATTCTTTGATTGCTTCAACAGACTTAAGTGTTACCTACAATAAGGGGAGGGGGAAGCAGGCATTTTGGAGCCCAAACACAATTACAGAGAAAGCTTTTAGTATTTGTTTTGACTCAATACTAAATTTGTTATTTGTCTTAAGAGCTCAGTGTTTAACTCTCAAATGGCTCCCACCCTGAGATGCTGGGCACAATGCTTTATTGTGCAAAATTCCATCTTTCCTTTCCATCAAAATGGAGTTATCTGTACTTTCTCTAATGGAACTTTTAAACTTTTTTTTTTTTCCTGGACTTTCATGAATACTGCAGAGCATATGGCAGCTCCTGAATACTTGGGGTCTGATGCACAATCACACATACACCTGTTCATAAGCAACTGACTGTATGTTGAAGGGACATGTATGTGGTCAGGTTGTGAGGTGAAGGATCCTAGCACACACAGGTGGTGGAAGTGGGTGGAGGGATGTATCTTTACCTGTCATGATAATGCATAGCCTTAAGTGGAGGGGGTCCTTAAGTGGCAAGATGTATAATAACCTCAGAAAACCTGTCACAGAACAAACCACCCAGGAAGGGCCTATCGGCCAGGAATCAACTTTGCATTGCCATGCTTGCCCTCCGGTGTACACCTGATGAGTCTCTGATGTACCCCACACTGGTAGTAGACTTCATTTTGCCTTCCAGGCCCATAGGCATCCTTGAGCCTTTGAACTGTCAGTGTTACCCAGTGTGTGTAGCTGTTACTGGTACAAGCTGTGAAGCCAGAGATTACTGGAGCTTCAACCCTTAATCCATTTTGTACTGTTTCCACATCTGTAAACAGGTAACAGCACTCACCTGCTGCACCTGGTGATGCTTAAAACACCTTCTGGGCTGCACACAGAAGATGCTTAAAACAGTATAGTAAGCCCTCCTTAAGGGTCAAACTGTTATTATAATAATCATTCAGGAATGCTCTATGCTCTACATTAAAGTGACAAAAAATAATACCATTTAATCACTGCACTTGAAGCTCTTGAAGTACTAAACAAAATTTCCTTTTTATTTTGCAGAACATAAAAACATAGTCTCTCAGTCTGCCTTTTCTTCTTTTCCTTTTACAGCTGAAAATGTGTTGATTTTTCTTCCTTAGTGCTTCCTAGCCTCCCTCAAATCTACAATGAAAACTCATCAGTATTCTATTAATTTTGACCTTGATATATTTTTAGGTCTGTAATATTTAAAAAAACTCTCATTGACTGTTCATAATAGCTGTTGTTATACTGCATTTTTAAAAAATCCATCTAGGATACGTGTATATGTATGGCTGAGTCCCTTCACTGTTCACCTGAAACTATCACAACACTGCTAATCAGCTATACTCCAATACAAAATGTTTTATGTGTTAAAAAATAAAAATAAAAATTAAAAAAATCCATCTACTCTACCAACAAAGGCAATACAGTACTTCCTTATGGATGTGGTATCACCTCTTTCAATGTATTTTATGCCAGACAGAAAGCCTAATTTAATGCCCCTTCAAATGAAATTTTATTTCTTGTGGTTAAATAGGATCTGCACTATCTGATATTTTCCTATCATCTCACATTAACCTAAAGTAGGGTCTATTAAATAAAATATGAAAATGTTTACACAGTACAAAATGCTTTATTGTAGGAACATTATCTAGGGTATGGTCTTATGCAGAACAAATAGAAACCTCAACTGATGAGGGAGTGCCCTCGTTGTATAAATACTAAAGATCTTAAATATTCTATTCAACACACTCTAGCCACTTCTTTTTATTAGGCTCTTATCTCTAATCCAGTTCAGCTGTCATATTCTGGGCGCATGTTTTGTTCCAGTCACTATACGAAGTGTCAGCTATGCAAAGATGAATTGAAACCTGATCCTGGAGTTTGAGGGGCTCATGGTCTCCAGGACTATGTGACTGGGCAACTTATTTCATCCTTTTTGTGCCTCGGTTTCCTCATCTGTCAAGTGGGGAATTCATCACATGTGAGCTCATAGGGTTGTTGTGAGGGTTAAATGAATCCATATGTGTAAATGCCTAGGTCAATCCATGGCTTATTGCAACTGCTCAATAAATATTAGCCATTATTATCAATCATCATCATTGTAATCATGTGGTTCCCAAAGTGTGTCTCTTGGAAGAGTTGTTTTGTGAGATGCTGTTAATTAAAAAGTTTCATGAAAAAGTGTTTGGAAACACTGCACTAAGCAAAGTTGAATAGGATCCTTACTGCAGGATTTCTCAGAGTCCATAACTTGCTAATAACTTTGCAATTTCCAAGAAGGCAGTGATATATGCAATACTTTTTAAACATATTGGACCTTTGAAATGAGTATCTTGTAGGATAGTATTTTTCAGTGCAAACTTCTAGAAGTAATGGCTAGATCTCTATTTTGTCTGGATTGAGCAAGTTGAAGCCACTGTCAACCATACTTCTAGCAGTCAGGCATAGGTAATTGAATTACTGTACCTATGTGCTTTAGACAACATGAGGCCAAATGGTTACAGATCTCTACCTGGCCATTCACTCACTCTGTGACCTTAGTTATCCTTAGTTTATCCTTCTGTAAAATAAGGACAATCATACTACTGAATGGGATTGTTATAATGAATACACAAAATAATGTACGGCAAGTGCCTGGTTTACAGCGCACAAAGTCCTTAAGAGATGGTTCTTCCAATTATCCAAGTAATGCATGGAATGGCCTTGCTTTCTCTTCAGCTGCTTCCATCTCCTCCCATGAGACCCACCCTTAGAGGACATGGATAGTTGTCTTTCACATTCACATTGAAGAAGAGACTGTGTTTGAATTATAAGAAGATTCTAAGTCTACATTTCTTTCAACTGTATTAATGAAATCTCATTTATGCCATGGGCATAAAAATATCCTGAATAAATCAGTTAATCCTTCCATAGCCTGGAGAGGGCCTTAGTCTTCCAAGCAGCTGATAAGGTTCTGGACTGGATGGTGGCCCACCTCTTCTGTAAAGAACCAAATAGTGAATACTTCAAGATTTACAGATCACTGGGTCTCTGTAGCACTACTCAACTCTACTGTGACAGCACAAAGGCAGCCATAGGCAATATACAAGTGAATGGGGGTGGCTATGTGTCAGTGAAAATTTCTTTGCAAAAACAGGTGGCAGGATGGATTTGGCCCATGGGCTGTCGTTTGCTGACCCTGGTTTTGTACTCTGTAGTCTGCTTCTTAAACCCCACTGTTGATGGGAATGGAGTTGCAACCAAGGTAACCTCAGCACACTAGGCACAGTGGATCTGACACTTTCAGATGAAAGAATGTGATGTGACAGGTGGTGGGGCAAGCTAGAACTGCCGGGAAATCTAACCCCATCAGCGATCTGTTCACTAAGTCTAATGAGACCAAGTGACAATGACCACTGGCAGCACATGCCTGTCTTTCCCCTGCCTCCTGAACACACCCCCTTTGGAAGGTATCATGGGGCCTCCCTGGAGCCTCAGCCCACTGAGAGCCAATGTTCTCTGGGTCATCAATGGCCCTTTTTCTCCATTGATGATCAAAGTGAGTAGAGTATTATTGTCCTTTCCCACGAGATCTGAGAGTTTCATGGTTGAACGGAAAAGAGTCCTGTATCCTAGTCATAGCTGGGCTCTGTGACTTCACGCCCCCATGGTCCTTGTGAGCTGCAAAGGGCATGGGGGCTGGGTGGGAGTGATGCTGCATTAAATGACCTGTAAGCCTCTGTCCGGCCTCTAACAGTCTACAAACTTTTTACTTTGGTCGAATTTACTTATATCCCTTTGTTGTATGCCAGTCTGCCTTAAATCACTTTGGAAGTCACACTTACAGGTTAATCATTACTACACAAAAACACTGAAAAACCTATTAGCTTAAAATAGTAATAGCTATTACCTTTCACAATTTGATCTTGACCATTACAGACACCATAAAGGACAACATTACAGATATTTCAGATATTTCAACATTACAGATAGTTATTAAAAGGACAGTATGGAGGTTCCTCAAAAAACTAAAAATAGAACTACCATATGATCTATGAACTTCTTGAGACTAATTTCTAAGGTTTATTATTAGGATGATTATAATAGTCACAGTT
The DNA here is from genome assembly GCF_002263795.3 of Bos taurus. Lineage (NCBI taxonomy): Eukaryota > Metazoa > Chordata > Mammalia > Artiodactyla > Bovidae > Bos > Bos taurus. Next base: position 121,536,761 of record NC_037357.1, read on the forward strand.
TCTTCCGGGTTTACTATGTACTTGGCACAATGCAATGGGATTTCCATGGATTGTAATGAAAGGTTTGGAGAAGCAAAAGCACTCACTCAAAATCACACAGCACGTGAGTTGAAGAGTCAGGAGCTGAACCCAACTTGCTTAATCCCAAAGCCCATGTCAGGAACCACCCTGCAAAACTGTCCAGTCTCATTGCTTACCATCTCCACCTTGGCACACAGAATAAGGATGGAGGGGTGGGAGCAGACTATCTGAAAGGTAATCATACTGACCAAGGCTACTGGAGAGAGAATTACCGTTTTATAGATGCTGAATCCTCCCTTTTAAAGCCCTCAAACTCACATGCAGAACGGCTATCAGCATTTCAGCATAAGCAGCTAACAGTTTACACTGATTAAAGTCACCTTACATGTAAGTTGGCTAGGAGTGAAAAGTACAAAGTACAGTAACTCAGTGACAAACGTGGTCTGGAAATACAAATGACCATGGCCACTGAATCCTACCACTCTGCTTAACTGATTTAATCAAGCTGCTTGTGAAACTAGACCTAACTTCTTTATCATACATTTTAGAGGAATGATTGTATGAGCCTTGAATCATTAGTTGGTGTGTGGCCTCTTACCATGGGAAGTTTCCATTATCACCCAATCCATGTGTAGAACAGAATATCTTGATGCCCCTAGTTTTAGTACGTCTTTTCTTTCCCCATCCATTACCATTGCTCTTCCACACTCCATTGCCCAGGGCATAAGGGCTCCATGGAAGAAGAAAACAGCCCGACAAAAAGAATTACAGACAGGTGTTAGGGACTCTAATCCCATGTACAATTTTCAGTTTAAAAAAAGATTTCAGGTATATGACAGTCCTTGGTACAAAGGAAGAGACTATCACCACCCATGGTTTGTCAGTTAATCAAATATATTTATGAAAGCTAAAAATAATAATGATGATACATACCTTTCTTTACTATTTTATTTAAATTTGTAAAAGAGAAAAAAACGAATTTTCATCTACCACGTTTTTCTTTTGACCTTGGATCTACTGTTCCTTTCTTAAGTAAACCACTGTAATCCATTGTTTATGATTTCCAATGCTGGTTTCTTTGAAGTGCAGCCAGAACTTAAAATGGAGCAATTTGACTCTAGAGCTACTTCCAGCTGGTGATCTTTGCTGCTCTGCCCAGGGCTCCATATTGGTGACATGAGGCAAACAGCCATATACTGACGAAAAGATGTCATTTTTTGAGGCTGACATTCACAAGTACATCAGAAACATAACCTACCTCCAACCAATTGTACACATTATCTTAATAGCTGTACAGTACATTCTTGATATCTGCTTTTCCCTGGATGACAAGACTACGGTTGAGTCACTCAGGAAATTATTGAAGAGAACAAAAAGTGTTGAGAACAAAAAGTGTTGAGAACAGAGCGGGGAAAAAAACCTTTCAATTTGAAACATCATGAGTGAAGAACTGGGGCTGAGTGGGAGTTTCTCAAAATGGTGTTGAGTGGGAAAGTTTTGTGTATTCTGAATCCATTTCACATTTCAAGAATCTCTACAGACAAAGAAGTTATGTATTCCAGTGATATAGAATTTTATTTTAAAATGGGTTGAATATATTTTAGATGGTGTATGTATGTGTGTGTGTGTGTGTGTGTGTGTGTGTGTGTCTGTCTGACTTCCTAATTTGGGCTAATACATTAAATAAGAAATCTTAGTTTTTAGTTAGATATAGGTAAAACACATCTCTTTCTGAAATTCTGTGAAGATGCTAGAAATCTCAAAATGCCATACCCTGCTCCATTCAGAGAAGGACTAGGATGTAAGAATAGGAAAGCTCAGGAAGAAATACTGCAAAATGCAACCCTGTAGGGGTTCTTCTACACGCGGGATGGGAGAAAGGCATGGGGGATGCTATAGATTCTGGCAGGAGCTGCTGGAAACTTCTGAAAATGAAAGCTAGAACCCACAGGGAGTCATCTGAAACAAATATGCAATGGGAGGAAACTCCCAAAGCCTGAAGACTAAAAAGAGAGATGGAGTGGGGACCAAAAGGAGGGGGAGATCAGAGGACAATGGCTCTGGAAAGCAAAGTGGAGTGCGATTGTCAGCACTCAGTGGCTGGCAGCGATCAGAACCCAGCCCACTGGGTAAAGATGTCACTGCATTGTAAGTCACACAGGAGTGGCTTTGGAGGGAATACTGTTTCCAGAATTCTCGGGCTCAAAGCCCGGAGCCAAGCAGGAGAACAATACAAATAATTAAGGGACTGGTGGAATTAACTTACAGGGAATTCTTTCAGCTTTACTTTACCTGGTGAGATCAAGTGTAGTATTCATTTCACATCAGATAGGTCTATTATCAGGGAACTGTATCCTGTTCTGGCAAAAGATGATCTAGTAGATTTTTTCCATTCCCGACTTTGAGGATGTAACAAATTATGTATAGCTTGGGAAAGTGATGCAGTGGGTCTGCTGTGTCAGAGGCATATTTAAAAATATCTAAGATGAATGCATCTCAAGGACGGAAAAAATGCTAGAGAATGTGTTACAAAAGAAAAATAAAAGCCCACTTCCTTTACATTTATGCAGAATCTATATAAAGAAGGAAGTCCAACCTTATATCAACCCAAGGTCATTGATTTCTATGTTTATTTACTCTTTCATAAAAATGTAGCTCATATTCCAAACCCATTTTGAGTAGTGAATATGATGCTCAATTTGCAGATGGAAAAATCAAGTCATTGAGAAGGTATTCTGTTTGTGTTCAAACAGAGCAGGACACGGAAAGAAACAAGAACATGACAATTCTCCCACTGATGGAATAAAAACAGAGCGCTAAAGCTCTATACATTTCTGTGAGATTCAAATTATAAGGAATTTTCCTATGGCTCTAATTTAGTCTATAATTTGTCACTCAGATATCACCACCCTACAATTATATTAACGAATCATCTCTAATTATTTACAAAGTGCTCTGCCGGCATTCCCTTGGTGTGTATATTAACGACTGGATACTTGACATGTTCATAGGCTGCTGTAGATCCTGTCAAAAAACCCATTTAGGTTCCTGGTTTTTTGAGTGATGCCTTAAAGATGAAAAAGCATCAAGCCAGTTAATTAATGGCTCATTTTTCAGTGTTCCTTTGACACCTATTCTAGAATTATCCATTTTTGTGCCCCTTTTCCAAGGCCATTCTCAAGGTGTGAGTTTGCAATTTTAGAGCTGGTTTAGAGAATGTGAGAGTGGTTAGAGTTAACTTTGGTCAAGTGAAAAGAGCTCTTTGGAGAGGAGTTTGATAGAGTGAAAAAGTCTGTCCCTAAGGTCAGGGAATGTGGATCTGGAATCCTGGCTTTTTCTTGAACTGTTTGTGTGACATTGAGTATGTCATCTAACCTCTGTGAGGCTCAATTTCTTTGTGAATAAAATGAAGCTGACAATCTGAACCTCAGAAGTTTGTGGTAAGGATGAAAGTGTGACAACAGCCTAGGCTGAATCTTGGGGTCTGGGGTGAATATGGCAGTGGGTGGGGGTGGGGAAGAGGCAGTCACTGTTCCACAGTATCACCGCCAGGTTAAGGTGAAAGCTAGTCCCAACCCACCTCTGCCACTTTGTCAGCACACATTTGTTAGCGAACAAGCAGAAACCATCTGCACAGTCTGTCTGTGAGCTAGGTGAAGCCTCGCCTCTCGTCCCTTTAAGTGCTCTGAGTGACTGCCAGTTTGCAGAAAAGATTCCTGTGGGGATTCTGTTGCCCCAGGCTGGCAGCTGTAAGCTGGAATTCCTCATTATCAATGGCTGGAGACAGGCCCATCTAGGGATCACTCTTCTGAGCTCTGAATCTAAAGATGCAAACTATAGGCATCAGATCCTTACACTCTGTTCAGCAGTATGGGAAAGTTCTCTCAAATATTTTAACCACTCTACATATTTTAACCTCCTCCACCTTCACCAAGAGAAGAAGCCATTTCTAACACTCATTTCATTATCTCACCTATTTTTGACATTTCTGCAAACATTAAAGTCTCAGGCATTGGTGGAGACGAGGCTAACAGAAAACACTTGAAGCACCATCTGGAAAATGCGGTCTTAGTAATATTTTATTACCTAACCACCCCAGGAAGATGAACTCCCAGTTAGAGCAATGGTGTTTCCTACAACTGCAGTTTAAACCAATCTGTGTATATAAAATATCACACTGTCTATGCTAAAGTGGTTAAAAGTAAATTACAGACATCTTAACCATGGGCAGAGTGAACATTTTAAATGTACATCAATACTCATCCACTTAGGGATGATCCCTTCCAATGGTTATCAGATTGGGCCCCGAGTTCCTTGGAACTGCTCATGGCCCAGGGCTTGGGGGAAGGAGGTGGGATCTGGGCACCCCATCACCTTGGCCAGAGCAGGTCCATCTCCACTGGGTCTGCATTTTAGATAGTCTCACCATGCTTTACTTAAAAGAAGGGTTTCATGGACAAGAGGTTTGAAAACCACTCATGAAGCCTAATATTCTTATTAAACAAATGGGGAAGATATGACTCAGAGCAGTTGTCACTTTTCCAAGCAGAGAGTAGCTGTAGCCACTCCTAGCAGTGGGCTCTTTTTTTCTACCATAGGCCACCCATGGACCATGGAGAGGCCACATGCATTGCTAAAATCAATCTTTGAGCAAGAAAAGGTGGTATTTCCTGACCATGTGCTTTACTAAATACATTATCCTGGATGATTTTTACATGTTCCATTACTGAAAACCACAACCTACCGTAAAGCATACACACTTGATTAAATGGGTTAGCTTACTAATCTTATATTTCAGAAACAATTATGCTAACTTGAACTTCCTATTAGGAAGATGCCCTCTGTAAATGCTTAATAAATGGGTAAGGATGGTGGTGATCTAATTAAACTTTTAGCCAGTTAACTTTTTTCCAAATAATCCCTATATCAACTTTTCCCCTCTTTCACCCAAACTGTAGTAATGGAAAGTTATTGGTTCAATATATATCATCCTCAGTGAGTCTTGTTTACATTGTTTTGATCTTATTTCAGGACCCTAATGATATTTCAACCAATCTAAGACACTGTCTATTGTAAAACACCAGTATTTTATGTCTTTCTAAGAAATAAAACCAATGCACCTATTAAAAATTAAGATACCATTGTCTGTAAGGCACTCTGATTTCAGAGATATTAAAAGAGGTGCCTTTTGGAATTCATGAAGTATGCTACAGTATTTGCCACCATATAAGACATACTTTCCCCCTTGTCTTATGCTCCCCCTCCTCCCTTCTTAAGGTCACCTGATGCTTCCAGTAAGCAGAGAAATAGCATAGAAGGTTCAGCCTTAGTATTTGCAAAATGCTTCCCTCTAAAATTGTGTTGTGATTATATTTGAACATATATGATACATACTGACCCCAAATACTTCTTGGCATGTTTTTGCCCTAGGAAAGGTGATGGACCTCCCTGGATATGTACTACAAACACTTTTTAATCTGTTTCTTTTCTGTGGGATCAGCCTTATTCTAGTAGGGAAAAAAGTTTTAAAGCCTATGTGTGGAAAAAGTCACACACAACAGGACATAGCTCCTCCATGTTGCATGAACATGGACACTGGATACTTTCTGTGTCTTGAGTTAAACATTCCCCTGGCAACAGAACTCATATCAGGCAGTTTCAAATACACTTCCTAATGATTCCGTTTGCTGTGGTACCAAAATTGTCTAAATTGAGTCATAAGGTAACAAAATATTTTGCTCCCTTTGCTCAGGCATCATTTTCATTCATAACATCAAAGTGCAACTTCAATTTTTCAAGCCCACATATCCAATTACTCATAAGGCAACACTTTTATCTCAAGTGAGAAAGAATACATTCTGCCTTAAAGAAAAGTCTTAATGCTTGTTTTATATGAGTGATACTCCTGGGTGAAAATGTTTTTGGTCTGCATTAAACATTCTTGCCTTTTGATAACAGATGAAAATATGCACAAAATTCAAATTTACATATTCTTTCCCAAGTCTGAATTACTGTGTCATTTATTTTCCTTACATAATTTAATGTTTAGCATATTTAGTGTGTTCTAGAAAGTTTTTTATTTTTACTAATGGATGGAAATTAGTATGTCATCTTGAAGGAGAAGAATCTATGAACTGTGGTACCAATGAACTTGACTTTCCAGCACTTTCCTCATGCACTGATCCACACAGTGGTGCGTCAGGGAGAAGGTAAAAGAGTGTCAATTACAGAGACCTAAGGAAGTGTGAGAATAGCCATAGGACGTTACGGGAAGGAAGAGGCGGTTTAGGAGGTATCATTGCCCTCCTCCTGTGGTAAATCTGAAGGAAGCTGAAGGAGGACTAAGGTGTGGGATGGTTTGTGCAAATGCCATTGCCTCCTCTCCTAGAATTATGTGTTCCTTCCTCATCCCAGAGAGCAGAAAATATTAAGCACCCCAGGAGGGCAACAGCCAGAACAAACTGTCTTCCAATTCTTTCAGCCAGTAGGGAGCTGTGAAATCACTGCACAGACCTAAGGATGAGTACCACAAATGTGGAATAAATGGAAGTCAAATTATCCTTTGCATAGTTTTGTACTGTCATTATAGCAATTTTCTTGAGGTGAAAAGCTTTAAAGATGTACTTTTCAGATTTGTTTTGCCTGACAATGATTACTGTCTCAGAATGTTATTGCCCTTTTTTACTTCTCTTAAGCTAAATCTTCCCTGCTTTCTCTTTTAGGCAAATATCAATATCCCAATGGGAGCCTTTCGGCCAGGAGCTGGGCAACCCCCTAGAAGAAAAGAATGTACTCCGGAGATAGAGGAGGTGAGGAAAACTGAGCTGGTAGAACTCGGCACCATCTTCCTCCTCCAATATCCTGACTAGACAGGGCCCAGAGGCAAGGCGAGGGCCAGCTTTCCAGGACGAGGAGGGCACGGGTGGATGTGGGTCAAGGAGTCATCACATAGAACACACATTTCTTTGGCTTTCTTGCTCAGTCAGCCATTGAAACATACTGCCTCTCACTTCCCTTCAGCTGACTCTAAGTGCCTGGCCCAGGTACTTGGAAGATGCTGAGTTTGGCATCTAGTTTATTTATTCATTGTCTATGTCAGCTTGTGTGTCTGCTATGTGTGTGTGTTTGTGTCTGTGTACGTGTATATGTAGGGGGAAGTGGAATCTCTCAGATGCTCTTGATTCAGTAGTAGTCACGAGCTTGGTAAGTTTTCACTCCAAGCTTTTATTGAATCGAGCAGGATACACTTAGTACAGCTTCTGATGAGCAATGAACCCCAGTGGGAACACAGGTAATAAGCACATTAAATTACTTGCAGATTCAAACAGAAAGCCCCAATCCCTGGATATTTCCTTTGAAAAGAGAAACTTGCAAGGGAGTCTATCAATTTCTGAATTTTCCCTCTCCCTCTAATTCTTTATGTTTCCTCCAAATTCAAATACCCAGTCTTCTAAAATGGGGGCTAAAATTCATCATGGGTACAAAAAATAGAGAATAGTTCCCCATCCAAATGTTTATATTTTTCCTCAATTGTGACTTTACTGATGAAACTTGGAAGGTCTGAGTCTGAAAAAAAAAAAGTTAAGGTCTTGGAGCAATAAATAAAGTCACAGGGCACTGCAAACTATATTTTGTTTTTTAAAAGGTGAAGAGTTCTTTAAAGTTTTAGGTGACCTTTTTGGTATTTGGACCAAAAGAATCAGCATTTCAAAATTTCATAATAAAACTTTGGTTGTCCTGCATCTAACCTTTTGCTTTCTCATAAATAATTACTGATGTGGTCCTAAGTTAGTGGTTCCAGCCCCCTATAAAGAGAAAGATAATTTTTGAAAGGAGATAGAATCTTTGAGTGACATCACCAAGTTCTGGAATTTCAGTCACCCTTGATGAGTAACATTTTAAACATAAAAGCTGAAAAGATCCAGCCCTACTCTGATTTAATGGTAGATAATTTCAAGTTCTGCTGCTGCTAATCTGGCCACCAGTTAGCTCATGATCATGAACTCTCCTTTTGAACCTCTGTTTGCAAAATACGATCCCCCCTCCATTTCTCCAAGGGTCTCTGTAAGGAAAGAGTCAGTGATATAATGGACATGGCATAACCTAGCAGGTATTCAGTAAATTACTGTTCACTGACTGACTGAATTATCCAATTTTTATGAAGGACTCCTGGACCTATTATTTTGCATGTTGTAAGAAAATAGCCCAGGGAGGTGGAAGGGAAGGCAGAAAGGCATTCTTCCCACATCTCCATTCATCTGTTTTTCTTAATTTCTTAATTAGTTTGGTTTTCTTCCTGTGCTTCCTCCTAATCTGTGTCTGTCACTGTGTCTAGCAAACAGTTGCAAGGTAGCTTGACTCTCTTTTCTCACTAAACTGACTGATATGACAGTTGTTTTGGAGGCTTGCCCCTCATCTTCCTCTGTGGTAGACATGGCCCTCACTTCTTTACAGCTGGTACTCTCTCCACACGAGTGTCCCAGTTAGGAAATCTGCTTTTACTCTTGCCTTGTTTCCAGTCTGATGGTTCTAGCACATTCCAAAATAGCTAAAGCCTGATAACAGCCTGGGTTGTGAAAACCTATTTTATGACCAACCACATAAACAAATGGCCAACTGACATGCTTTGTGGGATAGAGGAAGCGAGGTATCCACAGAGATCTGGAGACCCCAGGAATGTTTCCTGAGTTGAGGTACATCTTTTTCGTGGGGCTCATGGATCAGGAGGCTGGCGAAGGGTGGTATCCCTTATTGTAAGAGCTCCTGGGATCTTCGGGAGGGGCGGTATCTGGGCTGAATGTTGGAGTAAGGTTCTCATGAAAACAGTATTGCAGGGGGAAAGTTAGGTGCTTGGCTTGGCTGCAAGGCCTGAGCCACCTCTTGTCACATAGTTTGAATGGGACAATGGAATCTGAATTCAACTAACCTGTACTGCCCCGCTTTTCTATTACTATCCAGTTTAAAACCTTGGAATTGCTCACTTTCTTAGATTTGGGATTCATTGCCTAGCTTTGCATTAAGATAACTACTGTCTAGAGTCGAGGACATAATATACTATCCCTGAACAGAACAGCCCATCTCTGTCACAGCCAGGAACTCCCCCATCTCAATCCTGCCACTACCTCAGATGTGAAGAAGAGGAGGGACCCTAGCAGGAAGCCAGGATGGCTCATGTGACAAGGCCTGTGAGCACTGGCTGGGCCTCCCATCCACCTAAGGTCTCTGTGAGCCCTTGCTCTGCTTGCAGAGCTGGAGCGTACTCTCCATCTGCTCGGCCCAGCCAGAACTTGGCGTGTGCCCGACACAGAAGCCTTACAACCAGATCTTAAGAAGCTGGGCTGGTCTTTTGCCTAAAACAATGCAGTTGCTTGATTAAAGTGATTTGAAGGATACTGACAAGCCCCTACTCTGTCTCCCAAATCTTACTTTTGACTCAAATTCCATCATTATCAAGCCACAAAATAGCACATTGGGATTTTCTGTTCATTATTTCCCAATGCAAACACACTATTGAATTCTGGTCTCACTACTTCCTAGCTGTGAGGCCATGGGCAAGTTTCTTGCCCCTCCCCCTAGTTTTGTTCCTCAGTTTCCTCAACTGCAGAGCAGGGATAATAATGGTTGTGGATTGAAGATTGATGTGAGGATTGAATGTGTTAGTAGTGTGCTTGCTGTTATTTTTCAGTCTTCAGTGGTTGAGCATAATGAGCATATCAGGCTGTACTGTTGTACAAAAGAGAATTTAGGGGAAAACTCAGGGCACTTGGCAGTAAAAAGGAAGAGGAAGGTGAGATAGCTGGAAAATGGTTAATCATTTTGCTCAATTTTACAAATACTCTGTCACCCCCAAAAGGGACATTTCTGTTTGACAATAGCCATTCCTGAAACTGGGACTGGCCTGGGGGTTGATAAGCTGTCTCTTAAGTTTTATCTAAAACCAAAGAGTGTCCTCCATGTTCTTTCTCAATTCAAATATCTACTTAAAAAAGAAAAGAGAGCATACTCAGCCAAATGGCACCATCTGGACCCTGCTTGTTCATGCCTTAATGTATTATAAATTCTTATGATAACAAATTCATAGAAAAAAATGGAATCTGATTCGCATTATTTTTTAAAAGATGAGAGAAGATTCAACTAAGAGTATGTACCACCACTAACCCCTTCCTGAGTCAATGTCTTAAAACCTACTTCTTAAATATATCCACTTATAACTTTCCATTATTTGTGACCCTACCAAATCAAGAGCTAAAAGTTTTACCTTGATAAATAAAAATCACAGTGCACTGAGGTTTTAATAAATTTCCAGGAAAATGCCTAATGTCCAATATTTTCATCCTTTAACTGTATGTTCACACAATAAATCTTTGCACACAGACACATAACTGCACACATCGGCTTTAGGTGTTAATTGTGGTAATATAGCACATTTTGAAATTATAAAGTGACTGTGACTTATCCGGGAACTTAACAGAAGGAATTAGAAATATTTTTTCTCCTTCATGTTTCTGTATTAAGCTCTATCCACCTAACAACCATGGGAATGTTTATAAGTGAGGACACATTTTTCATCTCACCACTACACATATATTTTCTAAAAAGAACACCTTACAGCCTTGCTAAAAATTTATTTTCAAAAGCCTAATGAACACGGTTTCAGAATACCTTGTCCTCTAGGTGGAGCTTTAACAGTTTTACCTACTGCTTCTAAATCTGCATTTATAAATGATGAATGTGTGCAAAGGATGCAAAGAAGCTGAGCCTATGGCTCTGTACAATGACTCAGGGAAACAACATTCTGTGGGTATTTACAAAGGTAGAGTTGACATTGCATGACTCTCATTTCGTGTGGGTGACGTGTTAGCTATTTCATTAGCACTGTGCCAGAATCTAAGAAAATGACCAGAGGAAAAACCACTAGCCTATAGGAGAAGACAAGCACCTCACTATTTTATATTTCTATTCAGCCCTTTAAATAAACAATTTAAAAGCGTTTCTGTACATGCACCACGTAAGTGGTTGAAGTCTGGGAAACTTTCTTCCCTTTCCCTTTAGGGTTCAGACAACTCGAGAACTAGATGTAGGAGCCCGATGGGGGCTAAAACACAGCCTGGGCTTTACTACCCGAGTTACAGGACTGGCTGGCACACGTACAGGACTGGCTGGCACACGTACGGCACAGGGCTTGAACCTGAGACAAGCGTGCTCTTTCTTATTTTTTTTCCCATAACTGAACCGGTTCACTCAGTTGCTGGCCCAGCAGGTGGAGCTCTGCCAGTCTCAGAGAGCCTATGTTAGTCTGGGCCTCCAAGAAGCAGACCCAAAGAGGAGATTCGACGGGCAAAGTATTTACTGGGGAAAACACCTGTCAGGAAACATGAGACCGTGATGCAGATGAAGGATCATGGAGCGGAGAGTGGGGCTGAAGTGACCTAGACAACAGTACTGTTCTCAGGAAAATTCTCGAGTCCTTCCCAGAGGCGGCCCAGGTCTCCCAGAAGCAAGCCCGCCTTCAGATCCTATGACGCTCAGCCATTGGCCACGAGCAGCCGTGGGAAGTGTGACCTCAGCATGGTGATGGGCGGATCTCAGGGCAAAGCAGCTGGGGCTGTCATTCAATTATCCTCCCTGCAGGAAACTGATCCGAGAGGCGTGCTCTTGTGGCTGACACAGAGATCAAATGTTCCTCCAGCACCTCCAGTCCAGGGCCCCGGAGACTAGGCACCTCACCGCTAGCAAATAGGAGGAAGGAGCTATCCAGCAACCATCTGCAATACTTCGTTGGGGTCCTAGGAGTCACGAACAGCAATGGATCTTACTGTTTTACAGCCCCTGTAAATCTGTGTGGTTGGTGTATGTACACAGAGGCATAGATTTGTCACTATGGGAAATTTTCAGGATTAATCAGCAAAACAGCTATCCACAAGTGTGCTTGTGCGCTTCTGTACCAGTAACTGGTGAAAGTCGCTCTGTAGTGTCCAACTCTTCACGATCCCATGGACTATACAGTCCATGGAATTCTCTAGGCCAGAATACTTCTCCAGGGGATCTTCCCAATCGAGGAATCGAACCCAGGTCTCCCACATTGCAGGCTGATTCTTTACCAGCTGAGCCACAAGGGAAGCCCAAGAATACTGGAGTGGGTAGCCTATCCCTTCGCCAGTGGATCTTCCCGACCCAGGAATCGAACTGGGGTCTCCTGCATTGCTGGCGGATTCTTTACTAACTGAGCTATCAGGGAAGCCCCTACCAGTAGTTGGAGGAGCCACCAAAACAAGTATAGAATGTGCTCCTGCTCTAAAGCCACAACAGAAAAACAGAAAACGTAAAATACTTTCCAAAGTAGGAGGGGCGAGCCCTCCTCTGCCGCTGCATCCTCTCCCATCCAGATATAAAGAGGCTTTGTTTATGTCAGTTTGTTTCTGTACCCCAGAAACATCATTGGAACAAAGGCCGGCAGCCAATATGCCCCAAACGAAAGAACAGAAAACTCCTGGACCAAGTCATTGTTAGAGGTGGCTGTGTACTAATGGTCTACAAACTCTGCCTTTAAGGCATCTTATGATATTATGATGTGTGTGTGTGTATGTGTGTGTGTGTGTGTGTGTGTGGGCGTGCGTGCCTGCATGCTCAGTGGCCCGGTTGTATCTGACTCTTTGCGACCCTATGGATTGTAGCCCACCAGGCTCCTCTATCCATGAGATTCTCCAGGCAAGAATTCCGGAGTGGGTTGCCATTTCCTCCTCCAGGGGATCTTCCTGACCCAGTGATTGAACCTGAGTCTATTGTGTCTCCTGCACTGGCAGGTGGATTCTTTGTTGTTGTACAGTTGCTCAGTCATGTCTGACTCTTCGTGACCCCATGGACTGCAGCACACCAGGCTTCCCTGTCCCTCAGCATCTCCCAGAGTTTGCCCAAGTTCATGTACATTGAATTGGTGATGCCATCCAACCATCTCATCCTCTGTCACCCTCTTCTCCCTCTGCCTTCAATTTTCCCCAGCAAGGTGGTTTCTTTCCCACTAGATTAAATTTGGTTTTGTAAGACACTTCTCTTGAAAACATAAATCCTTTTCACTAGTGCTAATTTTTATGAATTATCAGACACTGTATCAGACACAGTACTCTTGTGTTTTCTAAGTCATGGGGAAATTACTTGTGTTTTTCTTCCAGCTTTATTCCTCCATAAATTGCACGAGATCTTCCTGAAACTCTGAGGGCATCACAACAGCACAAGAAGAAGTCAGTCTGCTAGAATTACACTGATGTTATTTTTGCTTTTTTTCGGCTTCATGTCCATGACCCAAAGAGACCATATCTCTTTTTCAGTGAGCTAAATTTTTCTCTTTTTATTTTTTCTTTAGGGTGCTCCTCCCACTTCGGACGAGGAGAAGAAGCCAATTCCAGGAGCTAAGAAACTTCCAGGACCTGCAGTCAACCTATCGGAGATCCAGAACATTAAAAGTGAACTGAAGTATGTCCCCAAAGCTGAACAGTAGTTGGAAGAAAAAAGGTGAGTGAAAAACTATTTCCTTTGTCTCAAAAAGACCACTATAAAAATGGTTTATGAAACCCTTCCACAGAAGAAGCCTGGAATTCCAGAAGTGTTTACTAAGTATTGGCGCTCTCACGTTAGACCAGAGCTTCTGGCACAAAGGTTTTCCAGTATGTAAACAAAGCTTTGGGGCCTGTCTTATTCCCAGACCAGTCAGATGGCCACTGAGGATGTTGGCCTGCCTTCCCCTTCCTAGTCACCTTCTTAGTGAGACAGTCCCACACATGACAATGGCCACGCTACTTGTGTCACACTGATGCGGACTTACCAGGGCATTTACAAGTAACTTCTGCTGATAAGGTTCCTTTATAGTGGAGAGAGAGGAGCTGTTTCAAGTCAAAAGAACAGAACAGTATCCAGTGTTTTGAGCATAGTTATATGAAAGAATAAAGAAGTGAGAACAAAACACAATAGATTCTATGACCATAGAGTGAATCCAGGAACCTGGATGAGGAGAAAGTGACAGAAGCAGCAACTGATCTGAAGCCATACACACTCGGTATCCGTTACGCCAGGATGAGATGAACTGATGACTGTGTGTCATTGTACTCAGTACTGCTTGCGTTGCCAAGCTGAGATGAAATATTCCAGTATGTCTGGGATGAGGCAGCAGAAGTTTCTTGTGAGAAAGCCCCCAGAAGTGAAATGAACTTTCGGTAATATTTATTATCATCACCCAACTAAGGCTGTTCGGTTAGACACATGAATTTTTAATGCAAACTTTAAAGGGTTTTTGCTTTTATGAAATTCTTATTGACCTAAATTTAACCCCAGTTCCAGTTGCAGAAGAATTTGGTTTTGAAGATTCAAAGGAATGTGTTTTAAAATTAGTTCAGAGAAGATCCTGTGGTGTTATTCAGCAGTGAGATTGATTCTGTAGACTTGAATCTGTGGTTATGGTAATGGAGAACAATAGCAACTCAATAAAATACCAAAATGGTACCACAATAGCCAGAATACATTTTTTGTTACTTCATTATCTCAGAGAAGACTTTAATGATTCTTCCCTCCTGAAAAAATTCTAATAATGCAAAATCACTCAGAGAAGCCCATTTGTCCTTACTCTACAGGGATATAAAAACTTAAATTGTCCAGGTAGTTGATCTGAACTCCTGATGAAGACAGTCACTGTTTTGAGCCAAGGAGTGATCTTTATTTTTGTAGGAGAGGTAGTAAGCTGTTTTGATTTTGATGCATCAATTCTTCTGCAAATCTGTCAGATTTTGAGACTTCCATGGCCATGGTTTATGGTCACGGTTTACGGTCACAGAGGGAGAGGATTTCTTAACATTGATTGATTAGCTGGAATCATAAACAGTAAATACCCTGGACCAGCCATCATCTAGCTCCTCACTGGTTGGATTTGATTTCCTCCTTTTTGGGCCACCCATTCATCACCTACCCTGTGTATTATTGTTCAGTGATTTAATCAAACAGGTCATTGTCTTAAAACTGAGTAACTCCACAGTACCAAACTATGAGGGCTTCCTAGGTGGCTCAGTGGTAAAGAATCTGCCTACCACTGCAGGAGATAAGCGTTTGATCATTGGGTCTGGAAGATTCCCTGGAGAAGGAAATGGCAACCCACACTAATATTCTTGCCTGGGAAATCCCATGGACAGACGAGCCTGGTATGCTACAGTCCATGGGGTCGCAAAGAGTTGGACACGACTGAGTGACTAAAACAACAACAGCCAAGCTATGAAAACCACAAGGCTCAAAGTCTAGGGTATAACTATTATAATACTCTAGACATAAGATAGAGGAGCACCTCCTTCTAGCTAAGATCAGCACTTCTTTTAGTGAGATTTCAGACTCATTCCATGTCCTGTGTCATGGCTAGAATTATTCATGAATATAGATAAAAAACACTTTGGATAAGAATCATAAAGGCCAGTGACTAGCCATTTAGAGATCAACACAAAGAAATAGAGGAAAACAACAGAATGGGAAAGACTAGAGATCTCTTCAAGAAAATCAGAGATACCAAGGGAACATTTCATGCAAAGATGGGCTCAATAAAGGACAGAAATGGTATGGACCTAACAGAAGCAGAAAATATTAAGAAGAGGTGGCAAGAATACACAGAAGAACTGCACTAAAAAGAGCTTCATGACCCAGATAATCACGACGGTGTGATCACTCACCTAGAGCCAGACATCCTGGAATGTGAAGTCAGGTGGGCCTTAGAAAGCATCACTACGAACAAAGCTAGTGGAGGTGATGGAATTCCAGTTGAGCTATTTCAAATCCTGAAAGATGATGCTGTGAAAGTGCTGCACTCAATATGCCAGCAAATTTGGAAAACTCAGCAGTGGCCACAGGACTGGAAAAGGTCAGTTTTCATTCCAATCCCAAAGAAAGGCAATGCCAAAGAATGCTCAAACTACCACACAGTTGCACTCATCTCACACGCTAGCAAAGTAATGCTCAAAATTCTCAAGCCAGGCTTCAGCAATACATGAACCGTGAACTTCCTGATGTTCAAGCTGGTTTTAGAAAAGGCAGAGGAACCAGAGATCAAATTGCCAACATCCGCTGGATCAAGGAAAAAGCAAGAGAGTTACAGAAAAACATCTATTTCTGCTTTATTGACTATGCCAAAGCCTTTGACTGTGTGGATCACAATAAACTGTGGAAAATTCTTCAAGAGATGGGAATACCAGACCACCTGACCTGCCTCCTGAGAAACCTGTGTGCAGGTCAGGAAGCAACAGTTAGAACTGGACTTGGAACAACAGACTGGTTCCAAATAGGAAAAGGAGTACGTCAAGGCTGTATATTGTCACCCTGTTTATTTAACTTATATGCAGAGTACATCATGAGAAACGCTGGGCTGGAAGAAGCACAAGCTGGAGTCAAGATTGTTGGGAGAAATATCAATAACCTCAGATATGCAGATGACACCACCCTTATTGCAGAAAGTGAAGAGGAACTAAAAAGCCTCTTGATGAAAGTGAAAGTGGAGAGTGAAAGAGTTGGCTTAAAGCTCAACATTCAGAAAACGAAGATCATGGCATCTGGTCCCATCACTTCATGGGAAATAGATGGGGAAACAGTAAAAACAGTGTCAGACTTTATTTTTCTGGGCTCCAAAATCACTGCAGATGTTGACTGCAGCCATGAAATTAAAAGACGCTTACTCCTTGGAAGGAAAGTTATGTCCAACCTAGACAGCATATTCAAAAGCAGAGACATTACTTTGCCAACAAAGGTTCGTCTAGTCAAGGCTATGGTTTTTCCTGTGGTTATGTATGGATTTGAGAGTTGGACTGTGAAGAAAACTGAGCGCCAAAGAATTGATGCTTTTGAACTGTGGTGTTGGAGAAGACTCTTGAGAGTCCCTTGGACTGCAAGGAGATCCAACCAGTCCATTCTGAAGGAGATCAGCCCTGGGATTTCTTTGGAAGGAATGATGCTAAAGCTGAAACTTCAGTCCTTTGGCCACCTCATGTGAAGAGCTGACTCATTGGAAAAGACTCTGATACTGGGAGGGATTGTGGGCAGGAGGAGAAGGGGACGACAGAGGATGAGATGGCTGGATGGCATCACTGACTCGATGGACGTGAGTCTGAGTGAACTCCGGGAGTTGGTGACGGGCAGGGAGGCCTGGCGTGCTGCAATTCATGGGGTCGCAAAGAGTTGGACACAACTGAGTGACTGAACTGAACTGAACTGAACTGAATCACAGCTTATGGCAAAGGACTTAGCCTTTAACCTCCTCAGAAACCAGAACCAGGCAACAAAGGGACAGCACATACTGAGTCAAGACCACGAAAGACAGGAGAATCCCAAATGGGGCCCTAAGCCATGCTGGGGCAAGGGAAGGCAGGTATTCATTCCTGTATCTCTCAGGAGTCTCCTGGCTGCTATTCAAAGTGGCCAGAGGGTGATTTAAGCAAGCCTAGGAGTTAGATGAAGAGAAAGGAGCAGCAGCAATGCCTGAAAACCAAGGGCCCTCTTATGCTCACATACCTACTTGTTTGTTGCATGATCAGGAATCTCCAACCCCACGTCCCCTGTCAAAAGCCACTGTTAGCCTGTCTGTTTGTAGCTGAAGCAGATGCCACTTCAGAGTTCACGAATAGGGGTCTGGAAACCTGGAGGATTGCTAAGGGCTGTTGTCCAATAGACTCTGTGTCCACTTCTGCTCCCTCCCAACCCTCAGATCAGACCACAGGAGCCCAGTAAAGAACCTCTGTAACTAGCTTCTGTACTGTGGGCACTTCATTCTGCTCTACAAGATGAATAAATAAACTTGGTCAGTGCTCTCAGGATACTTTTATTTTAATGGAAACATAAATACAAAATACTTCAAAAGATAGGTAACATTCAAGAATTAGATAGCCTCTCAGTGATTCAAGATATCCTGTGGCTTTATGACCCCCTATGACTAGTAGTCAGTAGAATAAAGTGAGGTTATGACTCACGAGAGGGGGAGACTCACAATGATTTGGCATCAGGGACAACTTCAAGGAGGTGGTAGGAATGGAATGATTTAAACAGAGGCTCAGAGATAATTTCTGAGTGTAGGGGTTGTCCAGAGCATCATTAGCGGACCAGCCTGCTGAGACCAAAGAGTTCTTCTAGGGCAATACTTCTTAGACTTTCAGGGCAGAGCAAAACAAGATCCTACAGCCCACCCACATCATCTCTTCTCTTTTTCCAGCAGTTAAAGAACTCAGTGATAACAAAGAATTAGAGAGGAACAAAATAAGTATCAAAGTAGTGGCAATGTAGCAATTAGGAGAAGAATGATTAACAAAGATAAACCCTAAGAAGAGTTCTACAATTATGTTAATGAACACAAAGATAGCAGCAATTGAAAGCCCTGGGAGCCATGAAGCACTAGAAAGAAATTGTCCTTCTGAAGTGGCAGGAACTCCTCCTCTCTGTGTTGGACATTGCAGCGTGGCCATGTGGTGTGTGACAGCCAGATCTGATGACAGCAGACAAAACCAGGGATTTAGAAAAATGCAAAATTTTAGTGATTCTTAATAACCCACTTAGCTTTTGGCCATGCATTTTCCTGACCCAGGGATAGAACCCTGGTCTCCCGCACTGCAGGCAGACTCTTTACCATCTGAGCCACCATGGAAGTTGGCCTGAACTGAGGGAAGCACTTGCATTTGGGAATCAGAGAGTCTTTTAAAGTCACCCAGCGGGCATTGGACCATACTTTAAGAAACATTGCTGTAGGGCAGTAAGTGAGAGTGAATTGGAATGATCCAGCCCCATGGTGTCAAGTTAGTCTCTATCCTGTACCCAATATTGATCAACCAGCCTTGATTCTAGAGTTTGTAGTTTTGAAAAGAGCCATTATTATGTGCCCTGTTGGGGAGGCATGCCTTCTCCATCATGTACTTTGTGGCAACACTGGCATCACCTGTTTATGCTGTCACAATGCTTATCAGACTATTCATTTTATTTTTTTAATCTTCTTATTATGCTAGGATATAGCTTTTCAAAGGCCAGGGCACACTGGATACATCTTGAGCACACATGCCTCATTACTGGTGCCCTGACCACAGCAAGTCTGTAGAAATGTGTTCTTACAGACTTTCCAGGTCCATGCACTCTCTGGGAGATTACTACTTAAAAGCAAGACTAGCTTTTCTGTCAAGGACTGAAGGTAACATTGTTGGCCACAATCAGTAAAGGTATCAGAAATTTGACTTTAATTTATTGATTATAATTTTATTCCTCTGGGAAACTGAAAACAATTAGGAAAAATGTCAAGATTGGCTCATTTTCCTCAAAGGGGGAGAAAAATATGTAAATCCAGAAGAAAATCATTTAATTTTCAAGAGTTCTTTGGATTTATTTTTCAAAGAACATCTATGTCCAGATAAGACATATTCACCAACCAGTCATCCGGAAAGATGCCATCTCTGCTCGAGGAGAACATAAGGCGTTCATTACTCCTAAATGTTAAGCACTACATACCACAGTTATTCTTGCTGATTCAAAGGCCCATTCTGAGAATGTTGGCAGAAGGGCAAATTGATGTACTCAGACACTTGATGAAGTGTGTTTATCACTTAACAACAGACCCACAAAATACGTGAAACAAAAACTAACAGAATTGAAGGGAGAAACAGACAACTGAACAATAACAGCAGGCAACTTCAGTACTCCACTTTCAACAATGGATAGAACAACTAGACAGAAGATCAACAAGGAAATTGTCTCAGGAAATTTGTTTGGGCTGGTATATAAGAAGACCATAGACTGGGTGCTTTATAAACAAGAGAAATTCATTTCTCACAGTTCTAGAGAGTGGGAAGTCCAAGATCAAGGCACTAGCAGATTTGGTATCTGGTGAGAACCTGCTTTCTGTTTCATAGATGGCCACCTCCCTGCGTTCTCACACAGCTGAAGGGGCAAGGAAGCTTTCTGTGGTTTCTTTCATAAGGGTGCTAATTCCATTCATGAGGGCTCCACCCTCATGACTTTTTCACCTCCCAAAGTTCCCACCTCCTAATATCATACAGTGGATTACTCTTCAAAATATGAATTTGGGGCAAGAGGACACAGACATTCAGTCTATAGCAGAAACAGAAAATGTGAGTAATGCTGTAAACTAACTAGGGAAACACTCCCCTCAACAACATCAGAGTACATATTCTTCTTAGGCACACATGTGACATAATGTCCAAGACTTGTTTCATGTTAGGCCTTAAAACAACTCTTAATAAATTTGAAAGGACTGAGATCATGGCAAATATGTTCTCAGACTACAGTGGAATGAAATTAGAAGTCAATAACAGAAGGAAATTTGGGACATTCACAAGGTGTACAACTTAAACAACACACTCTTAAATAACCAATGAGTCAAAGAAGAAATCACAAGAGAAATTAGAAAACACTTTGAGACAATTGAAAATGAAAATAACAGACACCAAACTGTGGCATGCAGCAAAAGCAGTGTTTAGAGGAAATTAATAGCTGTTCAGATCAGTTCAGTCACTCAGTCGTGTCCGACTCTTTGCAACCCCATGAACCGCAGCACGCCAGGCCTCCCTGTCCATCACCAACTCCTGGAGTTTACCCAAACTCATGTCCATTGAGTTGGTGATGCCATCTAACCATCTTATCCTCTGTCATCCCCTTCTCCTCTTGCCTTCAATCTTTCCCAACATCAGGGTCTTTTCAAATGAGTCAGCTCTTCACATCAGAGCTATTACATTTAATAGCTGTAAAGATCTATATTAAGAAAAGAGCAAAGATCTGAAATTAATGACCAGCCAGTCAAATCAATACTAGCAGCTCCATATTTGGGAACCATGCCCTTTATCATCTTAGAGTAAGCTTATCCCATTTCTACATAAATGGCAGATGATTCAACTGATGTCTGAATGGATATATCAGCCATTTCAAATGATAAAATGTAATACGTTTAAAAAATCTATTTGTATAAACACTGTCACAACATAATAGACGCTTGGAAATAAAAGTACTCACCTATAAAATTATCATTCAGTATAGTACTCACGTTGATATCTTCCCTTCCAGTTTTCCCCCTGGGTTTACATAGGAGAAGCAATATAACTAAAGCTGCTAACAATATGGGATTTGCAGTAACTACCTTCTACCTTTGCAACTTTGAGCTCTGTGTCTCTATTTTCCTGGTTTCATAAAAAGCAGAAAATGGCATCTTCCTCATAGGGTTTAGGATTAGGGAGACATGAAGGATTAGGAAGATGTATTTTAAAAAGCATATCTAGGCACAGCAACTGGGATGGGGTAAGTATACACAAATGGGAACTACTTTTCCTTCATTTTTTTTTCTCAAATAGCATCATTCATAGCACATGTATGGTTTTGAATCTTTTTCCACTTCACATTTTCTCATAAGAATGTTTTTCCAGTTTTACTGAGAAAAAATTGACATACATCACTGGCCAAGTTTAAGGCATACAGCTTGATGGTTTGATTTACATATATTGCAAAATGACTATAGAAATAGGCTCAGCTCACATTATCTCATACAGATATAATGAAAAGAAAGAAGACAAGAACAAAAGATAAACATTTTTTTCTCCTTGTGATGAGACCTCACAATTTACTCTCTTAACAACTTTCCTAAATACCATACAGCACTGTTAATTATCGTTATCATGTTGTACGTTATATCTCTAGTATTTACTGGGTTTGCCAAAAAGGTTGTCTGGGTTTTTTCATAAGATGTTACAGAAAAATCCGAATGAAAATTTTGGCCAGCCCAATATTTATCTTATAGCTGATAATTTGTACCTTTGGCCACCTTCCTCTAATTATTCTTCCCACCTTCTGCCTCTGGTAACAACATGTCTGACCTCTTTTTCTATGAGAGTGTATGTTTTAGGTTCTACATATAAGTGAGATTGTATAGTATCTATCTTTCTCTATCATAAAAATGTTTTATGCTGCTTGTAGCTTTTGGAATTAAGAGGATTTATTTTTCATAGTCTGACTTAATCATGTTTTCATAACCTTTTCCCTCTGCCAGAAGACAGAGGACTGATTTATTGTTTTACATAGAATGAAACTTAAAACAAAAACAAAAAACAAACCTAACAACTTCTCCAAATGTCTTCTCTGTGGTTTGCTTGAAATTTTTTGTCCTCAATTTTGACATGTTCCCTGCTTTGACCCAATTACAGATGCTCTATTCACTTTGTTTGAAGAAAATGGTTTTATGCTGAGATTTTTCACTCTCTAGTGGAGCCACATTTCTTTTGATTTGTGATGCTCTTTTTTTTTTCCTGCTCCCCAATTGCTGAGGATAAAGATGAGTTTGCAATGGTTTCGAACTGCAAGGTTTTATTCATTTGTTAACCTCCCTGGTAAAGCTTTTGTTCTAGGCCCTGGTTACAGCCTGTGTGGGTGTAAAGTACTCTTGAAGGTGAATGTGAGGAGCCTTTGAGCTGATGGTGACAGTTGCTTTAAGAGCCTCTCTACAGCAAACACACAGAAGCTATCTGGATGGTTTCTATTAAAACAGAGATCTGGAAGGCCTAATGTGTGGATTCTCTGGAGGGATTTGGAATTGGTGAAAGCAGATCTGAGCCCTGAGAAGGGCATATCTGCTCTGGCCAGCTCACTAGAAGGCAGAGGTGACTCAGGATGTAGACGTTTGTAATCTGGGATGTAGATTTCCTTGGGCTAAAGGATGGTTACCACTGGCACTTGCCCTACTCCCAGTGCAACGGAACTCATTACTCTATCTCCAGTGGTTCTGAGGATAGAGGGCAGTGTCTAGAGATAGTAATCGGTCACAACTTCAGAGAGGTATGGGCTGCCACTGGGGGACACGCCAGGGATGTTGGTCAATGTCCCACAATGCTCAGGACAGTCCCGCTCCCCAACAAAGAATTATCCAATCTTAAACGTTAGTTGTGCTGAGTGTAAGTAACCCTGATTGATCTACCTCAAAGACTGACATCAGGACCATCTTGCAAACATTCTTTTCCAAGCAGTCAATGCAATGCATTTTACAGAAGTGAAAACATTAATAAAAAGAGAATAGTAATTAATGGCCCAATATTTATAATCAATTCATATTGATCAGAGACTTAGGAATCAAGCACTCTTAAATATTCTTTTGTTAATTGATAAACTAAGTATATTTATGGTATACATGGCATATTCCTGAATTACAGTATTTGGCCTTAAACATGACCAGTTTGGGTAGGTTACTTTTTCCTCTCAGATGTATCAGAAAGCAGTAGGTTATCTCAGTAGCTCATCAAGTCTTTTAAAATATGAATGTTAGGCATTAAGCATTAGTAATCATCAGCACTAATATCAATGTCATCATTTTTATTGTCACCATTACATTTATTATATACTTGTGATATGCCTGACACTGTGTCCTGTACTTCACATACATTATTTCATTTACTCCTTGTGCTGACTATACAGAGTATATGCTGTGATGCCCATTTCATTTATGTGGGGGGAAGAAGGCTGTGATAGTTTGCCTAACTTGACCAAAGTCATACAGCTTGTAAGTCACAGAGGTCAGATATTACACTCCATAGCCAGTTCTTTTAATCACTAGCACCCACTGCATTCTTTAAAAATGTTCTTTTAGTTATAGTCTTCTGGGTTTTGCCAATATTTCACTGTGTTAGCTTGCAGGAAAAACAAGCAAAGGCTTAAAAAGGCTGCAGAAACTGTCATCTACACAAAGAGGTGACATCACAACTTTGACATGTTGGTTTATTTATTCATTCATTTGTTTGCTTGTTCATCCATCCATTCATGCATGCATTCAGTCAGTCAACAAGCATTTATTGAGCATAAAGCCTGCACCAGGCTCTGAGGATACCAGCTCTGGGGATTCAAATACGGATCAGGGAGTCTAGCCGGGGTCAGGTGAATGGGCAGAATACTGCCTAGAAGCATGAATCATTTGCTCTCTTTAAGGGTCATGGAAAACAGGAAGGGTTCCTTAATGTCTGTAAATATCAGAGCAAGCATGAGAGAAAGGCCAAGGAGGTGAAAGGCAAGGAAGGAAGGAGGGGAGGAAGAAGGAGAGGGGCAGTAGGGGCCGAGCCTGGGAGGCTGTGGCCCTGGCCTGGTGCTGACAAAGCTGCAGCTGGTCCGAGGAAGGCCAGGCCTCTGCAGAGCCCGCCTTTGCTCCTGGGCTGAGCAAGGGCTTGGCAGGATCTGTGTGTCATCAAGAGGCAGTCTCCTACCCATGAGGCCTTTTCTCTTTCATTCCTTCTCATGCTGTGTGCAGCCCACGCAGAAAACTGGGGAAGTGAATTCCGGGCTGTCTCAGCAGGCTCGGCTGCATCGTGACAACGCTGCTCGCTCTAACTCCCCCGACACATTGTGGCATTTGAGGAGGAGAAGGAGTCACACGAGACCTGCACATTTAACTTGTACTTCGCTCCACCTCTCCCTGTCCAGGGACTGATCAGTCCACACCCTCTGGTTTAGGGCTTTATGTGTAGGGTGAGGTGGTGGCTGCTTTAATCCCAGGCAGGTCAGGCAATTGGCTTCTCACCGAGGGACATTTCTATTAAGCTGCAGACAGATTGGAGTCGCTTTTGACCAGGCAGGTGGCACAAAGGCAGCTCAGAACAATTTCATCTTGACTGCTGGGAAAACAGGAGAAAGCAAGCCTGTCTTATCACCCAGAAGTCACTGGAAGCCTCTAGAAAGGACAGTGGCACTTCTTTCCACCCCAGAAGACCTGCCGTGAGTGTCAGAGGCACAATTGAATCCTGAACACATAATATACATTTTTCTGCCTTGCTTTTGCCTGACCCCTGATTTTAGATACAAGTGATAGGAATCATGGCTGCCCTTTCGTTCCAGAGGCAACAGATCCTGAAACCTTACCAAACAGGGTTATTCAATTCTGCATGTTCAAACATCCATTTATTCAGAATAGATTGAAGTTGATTTTCATTTCTGAATCATCTATATATGGGTTACCTGGAATTTACTTTAGCCAAATTAACCTTTTTCTTCATAAAGCAAGTTAATACCATGAGCTGGATTTGAATGGGAGGGAAGGATTAAAGGACTGGAATGAATTCACTCCTTTAGTAAGTGAACATCTGAGCATCTACTATATGCCAGGCACTGTGACACTAATGGTAGGTGATGCAAGACAGTGTCCCCTGAGAGACTCCCAGTCTAGTTGGGGACGAATGTAAAAGTGGACTTTAGCACATAATGGCTGCAGCAGGAAGAAAGAAACAAGTCGTGGCCTTTGAATACAAGTGACAGAGATTCCAGACAGGATGTTAGAAAACAGATATTCTATTGAAAGGAGGTTGAAGAGCAGATGCTTTAGAGGTGCTGCAGGCACAGGTTCATGCCCTGGCTTTGCTATTCTCTTGGTCTGTGATTTGGCTCATCATGGTTTCTTTTTCTGAAAAATGAGAGTAATACCTATCTCATGGGGGCAAGTTTTTTCACCATCCTAAAGGTCACTGAGCAATGTTTGGAGACTTTTTTGGATGTCACAATACAGGGTGGGTGCCATTGCCATCTAGTCGGTAGGGACCAGGGATGCCACCAAACATCCCCCCACAAGAAACTTCAGGAGTGTCGAGGCTGAGAGACACCAAGGTGCATACATAGTGTGTACACAGTAACAGCTATTATTATGATAGTATGCTACCATGAGAGGGAACTTAAGACACTGAGCACTGGACGTGCTGGATAGAGTGGGACACATTTGCGCTTCACTTCCGGCTGTGTCACGTAGTAAGTCTGTGACCTTGGGCAAGTTCCCGACCATTCCGAGCCACGTCTATAAATAGGAATGATTATCTCGATCATGAGAGGCAAACATAAAGAGAGTGAGTTGACTCAGATGGGGCACCGGGCACAAATCAGCATCCAGAAAACGTCATTCCCTTTTTTGTCCCCTCAAATTACCCATGCCCTTTGCTCCCCGTCCCTTTCTTCCAAGGCCAAGTGTCAGTTGGTTGGTTTTTACATGAAATTATCTCTAAAGAGGAGTTCTGCATATTTCCCCAGGGAATATGAAAAAGCTCACTGAAAAAGAAACCCCATTAATTGTTTGTGACTAATATGAGCTCACCGAGGCCCTTGTAAGCCCCTGGGAGGACTTGTGTCTCAGTGACCTCCTGAAATGATCTCTAATCTGCAAGTACCATCTTTCTCCAGAAGGAGGCACTGCAGTCCCATTTTTCAAAACCAGCAGCAGCTACTGTTTCCAAAGCCAGTAAAATTACCCACATTTTACTTGAGCACTTTCATTTGATTTTTGGAGACCTCAAGGGATTTCCACACCCTCCTTGGCCACTTTTTTTTTAAATTTTATTTTTAAACTTTACAATATTGTATTAGTTTTGCCAAATATCGAAATGAATCCGCCACAGGTATACCCGCGTTCCCCATCCTGAACCCTCCTCCCTCCTCCCTCCCCTACCCTCCCTCTGGGTCGTCCCAGTGCACCAGCCCCAAGCATCCAGTACCGTGCATCGAACCTGGACTGGCGACTCGTTTCATACATGATATTATACATGTTTCAATGCTATTCTCCCAAATCTCCCCACCCTCTCCCTCTCCCACAGAGTCCATAAGACTGATCTATACATCGATGTCTCTTTTGCTGTCTCGTACACAGGGTTATTGTTACCATCTTTCTAAATTCCATATATATGCGTTAGTATACTGTATTGGTGTTTTTCTTTCTGGCTTACTTCACTCTGTATAATAGGTTCCAGTTTCATCCATCTCATTAGAACTGATTCAAACCAAATATGTCCAGTTTGCATTTCTGATCTTTCTCTGAAGAAAATCAGTTTAAGAAATATTTAGAGTCAACCTGCCATTCTCTTACTATCAAGGGAAAGGGAAACAATGCATTTCAGACACCATTTTACTGAGCATTTTGAATGGGCTTAATGGCCAAAAACAGGCATCTCATCTTTTTAGTAATCTTTTGTACACAGACTGTATACTATTGAAGTCTGGTCCAGAAACTAAAACAAGATCCATGTTGATCTAAACATCCAGAAGCAGCCCTGTGTCTTCTCTAGGACGTCCTCTCCTGGCTTATGCCCCATTCACATCCAGTCTCCTCCTCTTAGTATTCTCCAGGGGCGTTTTCTCCCTCTTTCTGATGATACTAAATTTGACAACTGAATCATTTCTGCTTTGCAACAAGAGTGAAACAGGTAGGCAGTCAGTACTAAATATAACTGCCACATAACATGGCAGTTTGGAGACTATGAAATGGCTACTTTAGGGGGTGTCAAGAACCAGGCAATGAGGAAATAAAGGCTCATTTGGAGTTTTATGGCAAGTTTTAAATCCCATGTTTTAACTGGAACCTACTTGCAGTAATAATATTAACAAGTTCTTGCACTTGATTTTTAAAAGTCCAGCCTACTTCTGTGTTTATTTTCTTCTGAGGCTCACAACAGTTCCATGAGACAGGCAGGACAGGAATTGAATTTGCAGTTCACTCTTATGTGACTTTCAGCTTCACTCAGGGTAGAAGACTGTGGGATGTATCATCAAGAGAGTTTGTTTTAAGACTAATTTTTGATTAAGTATAGTTAAGTCCATCTGTATCAATAGATATAAGTGGGTAACTTAATCCTAGCTCTCTTTCTCTGCCAGTGAGAAAAGCTCTGGGTATAGGCAGAACCAACATCTGTCCTGTTCTGGTCCATTGCATGGGTTGAGATAGTACTTTTCATTTCAAATATATCAAAAAGGTAGGACCACCGTTCAGGGTGCAGCAGGTGCCGGGGGTGGGTGGGGTTAGTTACAACCCATGCAATGGGCCAGAACAGGACAGATGATGGTTTTGCCTATACCCAGAGGGACTTTTCTCACAGAGAAAAAGAGCTAGGATTAAGTTACCCACTTATATCTATAGATATATTTCAAAGGAAAAGCACTATCTCAATTTCCATCTCTGTTTACTGTTTTATTGCTGCCTAATTAAAAAAATACTGTATCATTTCTATATGTGTATATATACACACACACACACACACACACACACACACACAATGCACACACACATATTTGATTCTGGAATTTGAAAATCAGGTTGGGATGTCTTAATTTAAGAAAGACCAGGTGGCAAATAAATGGACCTGGGGAAAACTTCTCTTTAAGATACTCCCAGATCATCATCCTGAAGGTCAACTCTTCTGGAAAGCTCTCCATTGTCAGCAACAGCCAAGAAATGGCATCCGAGATCCCTTACAGGATTATATACAACATTCACTGCTGGTTATCTGTCAGGGGACAGACAGCCTGGGAGTCATTCTGAGCCAAATCCAATCCAATTAAGGGCCAATTATAGACCTGCTTCCATCGCCAGGACTAGGCTATACCACCAACTGAGCTGGTCTTAGAGCCCCTGGTTGGCAGGGAATCCCAGTGCACGGGAAGAGCACATGGCCTGGATAAGACAAAACAGCTGATAATGCCCAGAGACCAAAACAGATGGCATATGAAGCTGCATCAGAATGACCCCTGAGTCACCTCACCATCTCACTGCAACTCCATAACTAACTGCAGACTCTGTTTTCTCCTGGGTGGTACCCTTCCTCACTAGGTGATGAAATCATAAAATGCCAAGAGGTGATGGGCAAGGCTTCAGTCCTGTACTCAGGGGCAACCTGCTGCAATCGTGCAATCTTGGCCACAGTGCTAACTAGAAATACAGTGCCTGGATACCCACATCACTGCTGACAACCTCACTGAACATGTAGGAGTTCAAATGCCAAGAAACTTGAGTTAGAAATTTGTGTTAGGTAAAAATAAAACTCTATTAAAAATCAAAACAACTGCAAATTTTGGCTGGCACTTCCAACCGACTGAGACAATTTCAGGTCCACATTCCAGCATCCACTAGTGTAGTTGTTTCTCCAGGCTGACTTTGTGTGTCTGATCTGCCAATCTGAGAAGCAAGCTCGTCTCTATATTTAACTGAGATCTTGAGGAGAGTGGGGACAAGGCAGCACCAAGGACAGCATCCTGTGGGCTATGGCTACAGAAACTCTTCAGTCTGGCCTAAAGCAGTGGTTCTCAAACTTTCTCAAACATCAGCACCATCTGGAGGGCTTCCTGAAACTTAGAATGCTGGGCCCCACCTCCAGACTTTCTGATTCTATAGGTCTGGGGTGGGCCTGAGAATTTGTATTTCTAACACGCTGGTGGTCTGGGGGCCACACTTGGAGAACCACTGACCTAGAGCCCTCAGTCTAGATTGTTTAGGTCTGGACATTCCAAATCCCCTAACTATTCCAGTATCTGGTCCACAGTTTTATAGCTAGTATCCAAAGGTATAGAAAGCAACTTGGCCACATTTCATTGCTGAAATTCAGATAACATGATGCGTTGATGAAGCAACAGTCATTAGTCCTTACAATAGTGCTTCCAAGGGTCAGGCACTGTCCCAAGTACTCTACCTCATAATTCTTAAATAAGTTACTATACATAAGAGCTGCATTTTACAGGTGAGAAAACCGAGGCACAGAGAAGCTACATAACTTGCCCAAGGTTGCACAGGATGCACTGTGTAAATTATGAGAGATAATCATAATATAATGCATGAGGAATAAGGCATCAACTTACCTACCAGTCACTTAATCTCACTGATACAATATTCATTTCTGTAACTGTTAAGTTTTAACCCTGATATAGTCCAAGGGTTGGCAAACCAGGGTCCAGGGAACAAATATAGCCCATTATCTGATTTTCAATTAAAACTTTTAATTAATTTTGAGATAATTTTATTTTATTTTTTTAAATTTTATTTTATTTTTAAACTTTACATAATTGTATTAGTTAATTTTGAGATAATTTTAGACTCGCATGCAGTTGTAACAAATAATACAGAGATCTCTGGATGCAGTGATTGGCAAGAAATAAGAGGAGTCACTTTTCCAATCTCTATAGAAATATTTCTAAGGAAGGCCTTGCCAAATTTCAGGTATATGCAGAGACCAAAAAGCCAGGTATGATCATCTTCATTCAAGCATACTGTTATGGATGTCCAGGCAGTGGGAATAAAACACAGAAGATGTTCTAAATTTGAACATCTTTCAAGTCCAATACAAAACAGGGCCAGGATCCCAGCTACCTGGCTGATTGATGGGCAGTTGTATAGCTTTTCTCAAATATTATGACATAAGAACTGAAGCCAGTTTCTGAACAACTGACTTATTTTTATTCTAGTTCCTTTAGTTTTGGGGTCAGGCAGCAGCAGGTTGCTGGGTACAGTTAGACCATCCTCAGTGCTGACTACACACTAGGATCACCTGGACTTGCCTGAGCCCCTCCCAAAAAATAAGGGAGGGTATGCTTCACAAGACCCCCAGCTGAGTCCAATGTGCAACTTGTGTCAGAGGGACTGGGTTAGAGAATGTTTCTCAGATCCTCCATGGACAAACCAAACTGAAATATTTCTTGTTTGGAAAAGTATCTCTTTCATTGAATGTGAAGATGGTTGCAATGAAAGTCTCTTAAATGTGGAAAACAGCCACACATTCTTTGAACGCCAGGCAGCATCTATATCCATTTATTCAGAGGGTGATCCCTGGTGAGCCACAACCTCTGTTTGGGATAGGACATGGGGAAGAGATACTGAAGTATCCAGACTACCACATGAGTTCAGAACAATAGCCATGTTGGGTTTAGAAGGGGCTGAAGATATGGTGGTTCCCACTAGTGAGTGTGCTATATGCCTTGTTAGTGTTGTGTGTCTATTCCAAGATACACAGAGTCATATCATCACAGGTAAGGGTGCCATCAATGTCTCTCAGTCTAACCAAGGTCCAGGCCGATGCAAAGGGCCTGCTTTCCAGATATCTCCCACGCCCTGGAGAGTCACTTGAGTTTAACCATTAACTCAGCAACTTTGAACCCCTCTCCCAATTCATCTCAGACTAAAAACTGCTAGGGGTGCTGTTTCCTCCAGTTGCACCCTTTGGAATGACTCATTAAGAGCAGAGCCCAAGTAAGTCCCCATTCCACTGAAGTTTGCTTTAACAAGTTGAGTGTCTAGATGTAAACACAATGTAAGTGGGGTTTGTATGATATGCTAAGGACTAATTGCTGCTTGCTGAACTATGGCACTGTAAGCTTTGGTTCAAGGCCAGCCAGCTGTGTTGGTCTGCTTCCACAAAGGGGAATCCATGAGTTCTTAGGATGGCAAGTCTCTAGAGACTGGCTACTTGTCTTTTTAGAAATGCCCAAAGCAATATGGTCTTATCCTGCAGCTAGGATCTGGTTTTTGAGATAAACAAAATGCCAACTTTGAGATTCCCATTAATAACCTCTACTCACTGACATATAAAATATAAGAGCTGGACTTGGCCCAAGGCAACTGTATTAGTTATATATTGCTGTATAACATGGAGAAGGAAATTGCAGCCTACTCCAGTATTCTTGCCTGGAGAATCCCAGGGACAGAGGAGCCTGGTGGGCTGCCATCTATGGGGTCGCAGAGTCGGACACGACTGAAGCGACTTAGCAGCAGCAGCTGTATAACAAAATTACCCCAAACCTAGCAGCTTAAAGCAAGAATACTATCTCAGAGTTTCTGTGGGTCAGGAGTTCACAAGTAGCCGAGCTGTGTGGTTCTGGCATCCCTGATGATGTTGCAGTCAAGATATTGGCTGGGACTGTAGTCATCTGAACCCTTGAGTAAGATTAGAAGATCCTCTTTTAAGATGGTGTACTCTCACCACTGGCTGATTGATGATGACAGTTATCAGGAGGTCTTGGTACCACTGGGCTGCTTGAGTGCCCTTACAACATGGCAGCTGGCTTCCCTCAGACCCAATGATCTAAAAGAGAGCAAGGTGGAAGCTGCAATGATTTTTAAGACCCAGTCTTGGAAGTCACACCCTGTCATTTCTGTAATATGCTACTGATTACACAAGTCAGCCCTACTCAATGTTGAATACTCAATATGAATAGCAGGTGGCAAGACTCACTGGGGTTCACCTGGGAGGATGCCTACCTCAGAAACCTAACCCCTACCCCTCTTTTCTTTTTTTTTTTTTTACATTTGACAGAACTGAGGTCTGGAGAAGTGAGGTTTTGCCCAGCGTCACATAGCGTTAACATCTCAGTGTTTGCTTTTCTTTCAACCCTACTGATCCCCATCATTCACAATTTCTTATATTTATTTAAAACACCAAATGTTGTTTATCTTGGGGGAGATTAGAAAGATTACTTCCAAATGTGAAGCCAGTTTCCCTGATGTTTTTAACAGCAGACGCTTTCATAAACCAGACAACATACAAGCAAAGCACAAACTCTGAGCACTAGGGAAAGGTCTCTCTTCACTTCCCTGAGTCATTAGGCAGCAGGCGCTCCAAAGGGAGGGAGGAGAAAGCAGAAACTCTTAGGTAGGGCAAATTCAGAAGTAAGCTAAAAAGTCAAGGTTGAAGGGATAAATCAGCTTGTGTACTGCTCCCTCTCCTCGGTTTGTTCTCATATTGTGATCGTGTTCCTATTCTCTTTTGATTTGGGAGGGTGAAAACAAAAACAGGAAAAAAGCAGAGAGTAACACCAGAAATCAGACTGATGGAAGGGTGATCCTCCTTAGAAGTTACTGTCTCATTAGTCCAAGAAGAAAGGCAGTGATCAACCAGAGAAGACTCCCTAGAAGAAACACAGAATTTTTCTTCTATAAAAATTTGTTTCTGAAAACACACACACACACATTTTTAAGCACAAAACTCAAAACTGCGATAAATACCATCAGCTCCTTTGTTTTCAGGGTCCTCTTTGAAACAGCCATCTTCTAAAAAGGACAGCAACCAGAAAGAAACCACTTCTATAATCTCTCTCCCTTTTCTAACAGTTAAAAAACAACAAGACCTGTCATCTCTGATCAACATAACTAGTCAGGAGACAGGACAACTTTCTCTCTGCCTGACCTATTTTGTCTAATGGGGTCCACTCTTTCACCCTCTGACAAGCCACCTTTTCTTCTGAGTTCCATTTATAGCAGGGCTGTATTAATGGTTAAATCATTAGGAACAAGTCCGTTTCCCTCCCAAGGCTTATTTCCTGTTCAATAAATTAAGCCATGAGATCGGAAGACTGTCCATTTCTGCTTTATTGAAGCTCAGATTCTTCCTAGCCCACAAACTACTGGGCACTGACAGGTGAGAGCCTGGCCGGCAGTCTGTGGTCATTTGTGATTTGTCTCATACTTTGTTCTCTGAGTAAAGTGGGAGGCCCTTGGGAACCT
This sequence comes from Bos taurus, assembly GCF_002263795.3. Classification (NCBI taxonomy): domain Eukaryota; kingdom Metazoa; phylum Chordata; class Mammalia; order Artiodactyla; family Bovidae; genus Bos; species Bos taurus. The sequence continues at coordinate 121,570,044 of NC_037357.1, forward strand.
TCCTAAGCCCCTGCTGGAGTCTGAGACTGGAGCGGAGATGTTTCAGCACTTGGACAAGTGCTGTGAGTTTCTTAGATGTCTGACCCTTGTTGTTACCTTGAAAGAAGGTTTGTGAGCTCCATTCACCCACCATGCTTGTTGCTGCCATGCACGTGACCTCTCTGAGCAATCAGAGCATTAGTGGCCCACAGCTCTCAGAGTGACCTGTGCCTTTCATTCCCTAAAGCCTTTTCTCCCTGGTTTTTCATCACCAGAGCCCTGCAGCAAACAGGATTTTTTTAAAAAAGTAAAAACACAAAGCGATAAACAGGCCGTCCTGACAAACAGCCCTTAGTGGCTCCTCACTGCTCCCAGGGCCTGCACTAACTGACTCAGGCTCACCAGGTTCTCCCAACAGGCATTTCTGCCCACCCAGGGCATCCCTTGCTCCAAGCCAGCTCATGGAGGTGCCAAGCTGAATCTAGGCTTTTATACATGCTCAGAGTATTATTTTCCAATTTCTCTCTTTCCCTTCCCATGAGCAGGCTAACTCTTACCCATCATTCAGGTCTCAGTTTAAATACGATTTGGGAAAAGCCTTTCCATAGCCCCTCAAACTGATAAAGCATCCACAGTTTTCTGTGTTGGTCCCCTCATGGCTGCACCCATCACCATGGAGGAATGGATTGCCATCACTTACTTTATTGTCTGATTTTCCTTCTAGATGATCAGTGCCATGAAGGGGTATAACCTACCCATTGGTGTGTCCACAGTGCCAACCTAATACATTTTCTGGCATACAATATAACCAAAATAAAACCAGGCATCTGGTTTCCACCTTTAAGACCGTTTAAGTACAGTCTCCTCCAAAAGAAACATCAATTGATCACTGAAAGTGGTCTCAAAAAGGAATGCAAACCTTCACCTAAGATTAACATTGTAAAGTGACCTAAAAATTCTTGACCCATTATTAGTCTATGATTTCTTCTCATTCATTCTTTCCCCAGAGTCCAGTTATCCACTGATTGCCCCGGTCCTTCTTTTTTCTGTAATTTCAACTCAGTTCATTGCTTCCAATACTCCTCTCCACCCATTTAGTCCCCCAGGGGCAAAATGCCATCCCTTTCACTGAGAACTACTTCCTAAGACCCTTGATTCTCAAAGTGTGCTCCATGGACCAACAGCAACAGCATCCCCTGTGAGGTTTGCTAGAAATGGACAGCCCTTGGCCCCCACCCCAGGTTTCCTGAGTCAGAATCTGCAGCTTAACAGGATCCTCAAGTGCTTCCTCTGGACATTAAAGTCTGAGAAGTGCTTCTAGGCCAGCGGTTCTCAACCTTGGCTGCACATCAGAGGCCCAGGAGATCCCACCCCCAGAGATGCTGGTGTCATAGTTGTGGGGCAGCCTGGACCTCGGAATTTTTAATAATTCCCCAGGTGATTCTGATGTGCAGCCAAATTTGAGCTCCTGTTCTGGGGGATTTAAAGAAACTCACCCCTCCGCAACTTAGGGAGTGATTTTCCAAAACTTCTAAATAAAACCCCATATCTCCAAAGCAATGCTTTTCTTTTCATGAACATCTGTTTTTGACCTCTTGTCACTTTTAAGGTGATAAAATTAAGGACCTTTGATAATGGCTTCAAAAGGTAGGATTTGGCAAGGTCTGATGCTGTAAAGAGCAATATTGCATAGGAACCTGGAATGTCAAGTCCACGAATCAAGGCAAATTGGAAGTGGTCAAACAAGAGATGGTAAGAGTGAATGTCGACATTCTAGGAATCAGTGAACTAAAATGGACTGGAATGGGTGAATTTAACTCAGATGACCATTATATCTACTACTGCGGGCAGGAATCCCTCAGAAGAAATGGAGTAGCCATCATGGTCAACAAAAGAGTCCAAAATGCAGTACTTGGATGCAATCTCAAAAATGACAGAATGATCTCTGTTTGTTTCCAAGGCAAACCATTCAGTATCACAGTAATCCAAGTCTATGCCCCAACCAGTAACGCTGAAGAAGCTGAAGTTGAATGGTTCTACAAAGACCTACAAGACCTTTTAGAACTAACACCCAAAAAGGATGTCCTTTTCATTATAGGGGACTGGAGTGCAAAAGTAGGAAGTCAAGAAACACCTGGAGTAACAGGTAAATTTGGCCTTGGAATACAGAATGAAGCAGGGCAAAGACTAATAAAGTTTTGCCAAGAAAATGCACTGGTTATAACAAACACTCTCTTCCAACAACACAAGAGAAGACTCTATACATGGACATCACCAGATGGTCAACACTGAAATAAGATTGATTATATTCTTTGCAGCCAAAGATGGAGAAGCTCTATACAGTCAGCAAAAACAAGACCAGGAGCTGACTGTGGCTCAGATCATGAACTCCTTATTGCCAAATTCAGACTTAAATTGAAGAAAGTAGGGAAAACCACTAGACCATTCAGGTATGACCTAAATCAAATCCTTTATGATTATACAGTGGAAGTGAGAAATAGATTTAAGAGCCTAGATCTGACAGATAGAGTGCCTGATGAACTATGAAATGAGGTTCGTGACACTGTACAGGAGACAGGGATCAAGACCATCCCCATGGAAAAGAAATGCAAAAAGGCAAAATGGCTGCCTGGGGAGGCCTTACAAATAGCTGTGAAAAGAAGAGAAGTGAAAAGCAAAGGAGAAAAGGAAAGATATAAACATCTGAATGCAGAGTTCCAAAGAATAGCAAGAAGAGATAAGAAAGCCTTCCTCAGCGATCAGTGCAAAGAAATAGAGGAAAACAACAGAATGGGAAAGACTAGAGATCTCTTCAAGAAAATTAGAGATACCAAGGGAACATTTCATGCAAAGATGGGCTCGATAAAGGACAGAAATGGTATGGACCTAACAGAAGCAGAAGACATTAAGAAGAGGTGGCAAGAATACACAGAAGAGCTGTACAAGAAAGATCTTCATGACCCAGATAATCACGATGGTGTGATCACTGACCTAGAGCCAGACGTCCTGGAATGTGAAGTCAAATGGGCCTTAGAAAGCATCATTACGAACAAAGCTAGTGGAGGTGATGGAATTCCAGTTGAGCTGTTTCAAATCCTGAAAGATGATGCTGTGAAAGTGCTGCACTCAATATGCCAGCAAATTTGGAAAACTCAGCAGTGGCCACAGGACTGGAAAAGGTCAGTTTTCATTCCCATCCCAAAGAAAGGCAATGCCAAAGAATGCTCAAACTACCGCACAGTTGCACTCATCTCACACGCTAGTAAAGTAATGCTCAAAATTCTGCAAGCCAGGCTTCAGCAATATGTAAACCGTGAACTTCCTGATGTTCAAGCAGGTTTTAGAAAAGGCAGAGGAACCAGAGATCAAATTGCCAACATCTGCTGGATCATGGAAAAAGCAAGAGAGTTCCAGAAAAACATCTATTTCTGCCTTATTGACTATGCCAAAGCCTTTGACTGTGTGGATCACAATAAACTGTGGAAAATTCTGAAAGAGATGGGAATACCAGACCACCTGACCTGCCTCTTGAGAAACCTATATCCAGGTCAGGAAGCAACAGTTAGAACTGGACATGGAACAACAGACTGGTTCCAAATAGGAAAAGGAGTTCGTCAAGGCTGTATATTGTCACCCTGCTTATTTAACTTATATGCAGAGTACATCATGAGAAACACTGGCTGGAAGAAACACAAGCTGGAATCAAGATTGCCGGGAGAAATATCAATAACCTCAGATATGCAGATGACACCACCCTTATGGCAGAAAGTGAAGAGGAATTCAAAAGCCTCTTGATGATAGTGAAAGTGGAGAGTGAAAAAGTTGGCTTAAAGCTCAGCACTCAGAAAACGAAGATCATGGCATCCAGTCCCATCATTTCATGGGAAATAGATGGGGAAACAGTGGAAACAGTGTCAGACTTTATTTTTGGGGGCTCCAAAATCACTGCAGATGGTGACTTCAGCCATGAAATTAAAAGACACTTACTCCTTGGAAGGAAAGTTATGACCAACCTAGATAGCATATTCAAAAGCAGAGACATGACTTTGCCAACAAAGGTTCGTCTAGTCAAGGCTATGGTTTTTCCTGTGGTCATGTATGGATGTGAGAGTTGGACTGTGAAGAAGGCTGAGCACTGAAGAATTGATGCTTTTGAACTGTGGTGTTGGAGAAGACTCTTGAGAGTCCCTTGGACTGCAAGGAGATCCAACCAGTCCATTCTGAAGGCGACCAGCCCTGGGATTTCTTTGGAAGGAATGATGCTAAAGCTGAAAGTCCAGTCCTTTGGCCACCTCATGCAAAGAGTTGACTCATTGGAAAAGACTCTGATGCTGGAAGGGATTGGGGGCAAGAGGAGAAGGGGACGACAGAGGATGAGATGGCTGGATGGCATCACTGACTCAATGGACCTGAGTCTCAGTGAACTCCGGGAGTTGGTGATGGACAGGGAGGCCTGGCGTGCTGCGATTCATGGGGTCGCAAAGAGTCGGGCATGACTGAGTGACTGATCTGATCTGATCTCATTAAAAATAATGATTGGAATGATTTGGGGTGGGGGGGGAGGGAATGAAGGCATTAATTTAAGCTTGCTCGGAGAGCTTTTTATAGAAGAGTCACCAAAACATCCCTCAAAATCTTGCTAATTATAAAACAATTCTGTACTTGAAAAAGAAAACCCAAATAAATGGCAAACACTATTAAGAAAACTGTTTCCCATGAAACAGTACAATTGTATAAAGAGCCCATGCAAATTGGGAAGCAAAATATTAATACCTTAATAAATAAATAAAGGAACTGAACTCACAATTCACAAAAGCAGATGCAGAATTAATAGAGAAGCCATGAGAAAATGAGAACCTCATTAGTAATTAAACGGATATTCAATGAAAAAAGTTACTTGTAATATTCACAATAAGTAATGGGAAAATGATCATGAAACAGGGGCTTGTTCATATCCTCGACAGATAGTCTTCCGTAGAGCAAGTGCTATGCCAGCCTAGGTGACGAGGGTGTGGGCCTTAGTAAATGAAGAAAGTTCCAGCCATTGTGATTATGTCCTCCAACCCAATTAGACCTTGATGGAAGCCATCCTAAAGAGAATATGTGGCAAAAGTTTTGCTTAGTTAAGATAGCAAAATTCATTAAGAACCTAAGTGTCCAATAATAGGATTATGGTTAAGTCAGCTCTTGTATACCCACCTGATGGAATAGTACACATACTATCTGTGATGTGAAAGTGAAAGTGTCAGTTGCTCAGTTGTGTCAGACTCTTTGTAACCCCATGGACTGTATCCCGCCAGGCTCCTCTGTCCATGGGATTCTCCAGGCAAGAATATTGGAGTGGGTTGCCATTCCCTTCTCCAGGGGATCTTCCCAACCCAGGGATCAAACCTGCATTGCAGGCAGATTCTTTAGTGTCTAAGCCACAGGGAAGCCACCAGCTGTGACATAATGAATGATAAATAAAAAAAGAATAGAAACAGTAGAAAACTGGACAAATGATTCAGTAATCAAATTCTGAAATGCTACATGATATCATCTTCATACCGAATATATGCAATATATATTTGTACATTTAAAGCTCCAAGGTGCCCTAACACTAAGAAAATGGTTTATCTGTGTTTGATCCAGTAATCTCAATTTTTCTGACCATGGAAAGTTTTTTTCCCCCTTCCTTCCCTTTCTTTCAAAGGTGAAACTTGCTTTATTGTCTCTTGGAACTAATATTTCTCAAACAAATGAACAAAACCTTAATGATATACAAGCATATATGGTAGTACTTAAGAGCTACGCAAAAATAACAGCCATACATGGGTATATACATATGGAAAAAATTCATTAAGTTGTTCACTTATGATTTGTGCATTTTACTCAATGAAAATATTAACACTACTAAATTCAGAGAAGGCAAAAATATTTTTTAAAATGAAAATTAGGTATTCATTAGGACAAGTACTAGAATGTTAAGTCAAATTATTTTTACACTACAGGTACACTTATACATATCAGCTATTAATTTGAGGTGCCTCTAATACCATCAACATGTACAGACTGATTGTAGGGGCTAGGAGCTCCGGACAAGCATTTAATCTTGGACCAGCCATTAACTAGCTACATGACCTTGGACAAGTGATTCAAGCCCTCTGGAGTTCAATTTCCTAATTTCTAAAATGAGGAGGAATAAGAAAACTCAAGTTTCATCCATCTTTGAAAATAGGTTTACTATTTTGGAAGATTGCAAAGCTTTATAGCTATACTTTTGCTTGATGGTATACCAATATCCAGGTTTTCAAATTGAATACTGAGACTATGGACCACTCACTACCATCGTTACTATGAAAACAAACAAAACAAAATGTCAGTGAGCTTTAAGGGGATCTCTACCCTCTTCCCAGGATACTTTACTGGAGAGAGGGAGGGAGGCCTACATTTATTTCATATGTTCTGTTAACTTTATGTTAAGAAATTGCTTTTCCATTTGGATGTCCCAGGACCTCTGCCTGCCAGAGACCATGCCAGACAGTTCAAAGAGGATACTGGGCATTTCTGATGGAAGTGCCATTGTCCCTAAGTCTCAAATGCTCAGGCCTAAACAACATAGAAGGTTTGCCATCTTTGGAAACTTGAGAACCTCTTAAGACAGCAGTCTACTCGACTTTTTCACCACTTGGTCTTCCTCTGTGTGTTACTGATCCCTGCTTTACTCAGAAGTCTTGGGCCAGTGTTTTTCCAGTAAAATCTGTGGCCCCTTTAGAAACAGGGGGGTCTGTGCTCTGACAGATGGAGACACTGACTGCAAAGCCAAGAGCCACCAATGGTAACTAGTCCTGGATTATGCCCCTGATTCCACAAAGATCTCTACCAACAAGTTCAATATCATCTCAGCTGCCAGTTCCTGACTTGATATCGAAGCCAACAAACTCTCAGTATAATAGGATTAAAAAAAAAAAAAACACCTTTTTGAACTTATTTTTAATGAATTTCACCTGGACATGTACTTTGCCTTCTTAGCATCACTCAAATTCTTCACACCCAGCATGTACACTGCTTGACTGGATTTTAGGTGTAGAATCACACCCCCCAAATCCCCAAATGTCCTGCTCTTTGTGTCTTTCTCATCTCCCTTGTTTTTTTTTTTTTTTTTAAACTAGTAATTAGTAGAAACATTTCAGTTTTTACTTTAGCCACCAAAGGCTTCGTGATGTACCAAAGCCAATTGGCGTGGCTATTTTGCAGTTTAAGGAAAAAGTTTTTACCGAGAGTTTTGTTTCTTTTACTTTATGAGTGGCTGGTGGAGATAAAGTTCTGGGTTTGGAGTGGCCCTGGTGCAGTTTCACACAGTGTGCTTCCTTTGTCCTTGACCTTGGTGTGGAGGGGCACTAAGAGTCGTGCTTGTAGCCGGCACCGCCTTCATCTCTGTGTGGTCACGATGGTCATGTGGGGCAACGCACATGAATGTGCTTTGTAAACTCGAGAGGACTCCACCAATGCCCTCTAACAAACTCCAAAGCTTCAACCAGTGTGCTCCGGGAGCCTGGTCGGCCACTCCATATGGAACTGGGTGGAACATGAGGCATGGCCTTTCTCTTGACGACATTTGAGTGTCACTGTGTTTATGGCTCTATGATTTAGCACCACGCAGGAGGAAGTTATCATTGCACCGCCCCCAGGTGTCTGGGTAAAGGACCAAATGCAGAGTGGTGTTGAGTGGACTCCATTTCCTAAATGATGTATGTGGGGCCGTGGCAAGTATGAGTAACACAGCTATAAATGGGTCATGGCAAGGCGTAAACATCACATGCCCTCAGCCTGGACTTAAGAGTGACACATGGGAGCTGTCTGGGGTATCACCCCTGCCACAGCCAAGGTGTGCTTTTCTCAGTGTGAACTTTTTTGCTTAGGGTAGAAAAGGGATGCCGGGTATCTGGAGAGTGACGTTTCCCACAGGGGGCCTTGCATTCCCCATCATTCTCACCCATGTCCCCGGCAGGAGAACAGGACACAGGAGAATAGCTGACAGCTGTGGTCTAGGCGGCAAAGCAGTGTGGCCCGGGATACCGCCCAACACCCTTGCATTCCAGCACCCCGACAAACAAGTGTGCTTTACAGAAGGGGCAATTTTAGCTCTGGATCCCTTCCCATTGTTCTCAATTTTAAATGTGAGCCCTGACCCAGGTCTCTGAATTCTTGGATTCTGGTCACATAAAGGCATTCTGAGAACACTCGGAGTCCCACCAGGCCAAGGATGGAGACACTGGTCCTCTGGGGGCCCTGCACTCCTGGAAGGACCATTGTGACCTTGGCCATCAGCAATGTCCTGTGTCCAGGGCCGCTGGGCCCTCTCAGATTCTACTGGGGCCGGGGAAGGAGAGGAGAAGCTGAGGGAGGGCAGGGTGGTCTGTAGAATGACAACTCCAGTGACTCTTCTGCTCTGTCTGCTGCCTCCTGCCAGCTCCTTCTACAAGGAAGACCCAGGCTCACTTTGTAGATGAGACGAGGTGACTATGTCAAGTCATTGATTCCTGCATCCCCTTATGAAGCACAGTTAGCTTTTCTTAAATCTCAGTGGCCATGGTAGTCTGGGCAAACTGCGTCAAGGTTTCCTTATGTTTCCAAAACTGTCTTAAAGTCAGAGATGTCCACAAGCTGAACCCAGTCATGAGGGGCATCTTAGGGCTTTTAAGAAAACAGTTGCTGAAGGGTTGCTGCAAAAGGCTCATCCTCTATTTCTCAGGATAGCTATAATTCTAGCCCCATGAGACAGATATGTGAGGGTCAAAGTCCATCTTAAGCCTGTCTCAGAAACGGCTGCAGATGAGGCTTTATAGTCTGGACACTTGTTGGAGAGAAATGTCTCCTCATAGAACAAGCTTCGGTGACAATTTGCTATGAACCATCACCCTTTCCATGCTGTTCAGAGAAGCTCAAGGAATGAATGCCTCGGTTTCAAGGGCAGCTTGTGACGGGCCTCTCCCTTGGCCAGAGAGACTGGCCATATGTCACCGAGCACAGTGACCACAGCAGTAACATGGCTTGGGCACACACTGGCCCTGATGGAGCTATGACTGGGGCCCAGGACAGGTGTGACAGCACAGTGGGGATGCACTGCTGTGTCCTGCCTCTGTGGCCCCTCGCCCACTCCTGCGGCCTCACAAGTATTCCAGTGCCACTTCTCCTGCTCTCAGCCCTCCAGTGCTCCAACTTGCTGGTCCCTAGACTTCTGCTTTGTGTCAGGTGCCAGGATAGGCAAGGGTGTGGAAAAACATGTCCTTCAGAAGGTCACAGCCTACAGGACGGCTATGGTGGGAATGAGATGAGGGGAGAGAGAGGATGTATAGGCAGCTCACTACAATGCAACCGATGATGTGGAGAGCCATGCGGGAGTGGGGGGACTTCAGTTAAGAGTTATCAGCCACTTAACTTCAGTTAAGAGGGAGAGGCCTGAAGGCTTGAATCATGTTATGTGAGCAGTAAGTGGCAACAAACTCAGTGCAGGGTGTGCAAGGGAGACTCAGACTGGCATGGGGGACCCCAGGTGACCCTGGGAAGCTGCTGGTCAACAAAGTGCATTTCAGCCAGGAAATCATGGACTGGGAAAGAGGAAGCATTTTGCTTTTTTCTGGTGAATGACCTACACTGAAAACTGAGTTGCTATGAAAAGGAAATAACTGCTATAAAAATACAGGAGCCAGTGGGGGTACCGTTTTCAGTTCTGTAGTCAATGATGCATTCCTACCTTCCCCTCCAGTTCTAGAACCATCCAAACCTTCCCTTTAAGGGAGTACAAGGGGCCCAGAGCCAGGACACTGGAATTCAAATCCTTTTAACAGCTTTGAGACTTTGAGCTACTTGGTGCTTTGAACTTCTAGGTGTTTCATCCCAACAATGAGTATAATACAACCTGCATCATGGCTACACTACATAAATGTTAAAATGATGCCACGGGCTCTGTCATCTCTATAGAAATACACAGGAAAGCAAAGCTTTCTAAAAGACCTCTGCTGCAGAATTCTCCTTGGGGTTCACTGGCCACAGCTGGGTCCCACAGCTGCCCCAGGCTATAAGAGAGACCGAGAAAGGGAGTATTTGGCCACAAGTCTTCGTAGCAGAGAAAAGCAAAGGAGAAGGGGATTGTGAATGGACACAGAGAGAGCCAAGCCATAGTGACTGCCACAGCAGGTGTAGTAGGGGCGGGGTGACCCTCCTACAGCTACTGGCAAAAAAAAACACAGAACAAAACTATAAAGATTCTATTTCTTAGAAAAGATTCAGCCTATCCACGTAAGTGAAACATGCAAGAAATGGCAGCAAAGAATAATGGAAAACAAAGCGGTGAATAATGTTCAACCATCCTGGCACTGCAAGTGCCTTTAAGAGAAAGGGCATTGTATCAGTTAGCTATGGCTGCATCACCAACCATCTCTGAATCTAATGGCTTAAACCAGAGGTCCCCCACCTTTCTGGCACCATGGACCAGTTTCGTGGAAGAGAATTTTTCCACAGATCAGGGGTGCGGGGGAAGGTTTGGGGATGATTCAAGTGCATTACATTGATTGTGCACTTTATTTCAATTATTATTACATCAGCTCCACCTCAGGCTCATCAGGCATTAAATCCTGGGGGTTGGGGACCCCTGGCCTAAAACAAAAGCATTTATTACTCTGGCTCATCTGTTTGTGGCTCAACTGACCTAGGCTGGGTATCGGTGTGAGCTGGGGGCTGTGCTCATGTTGCCCATCCTTCACTGGGGACCAGTAGGGGGCCTGGGCACACCCTCCTGGTGGCAATGGCAGATGTGCAAGAGAGCAAATCAAAACATGTGATCCCTCTCAAGGCGCAGGCTCAGAACCAGCGCACTTTTGTGTCATTCTCTTGACTGAAGCAAGTCACATGGCCAAGCTCAGGCATGAGGAATCCCATCCTCCTCACGGTGATATGAGGATAGATCTAATGTCGACTTTATACTCTAGAGCTTCAGAAGGAAGTCATCCTCATTTAGTTTGGAATCACTCAGATCCCTAGAGCCAGAACTGATGGTCACAGCTTCTATTCATAGTTCACTTTACCTTCACGGACTCAAGAGGTAAAGTTTTCAAGTGAAAATGAGGTTTTCAATTTCGACCTGTCCCTATCATATTGATTTACAAGCTGTCCCTAAAATATCTCACGGGCACTAACAGGTCCTTTGCTTTTTCCTTTGCAGGCTTGATGTGAAGAATTGAAGAGTAAGAGAATGGATTCAAACAAAAATGGCTCAATAAAAAGTTTTATATATTTGTATGAAGATTATGTACCTCCTGAATGCCTAAGACTCTAGCAGAAATGTCCTGTTTGTACATTTATATCTCTTCCTTCTAGTTGGCTGCACTACTTACTTTATTTTCACATTTGGCAACTTGCAGAGCAAATCGGTTCCAGAATTTACCACTTGGAAGGTGTGGTTTTGAGAAGGGATATGATTTTATAGAGAAGGATACAAAGATATGCATAACAATGATTTTGATGGAAAGTTCTCTAAGCTACTTCCCACACTATTTTGGTCAATATTTGCAATGTATTTGAGTTCTTCACCTTCTAAATTATGTCAATAAACTTTTTATGAGTTCAAATAAATATTTGAGTAAATGTAAAATGTGACTCTAGACTACATTAATTTTCCTATGTTCAGATAGCTACATATTCCCCCACATGGAGAGAAACCAGATGTGAGCACCAACCGAATCCCACACCACCTAAATGGGAGCTTCTTATTCTGAATTATTGGGTACCACAGGTAAAGCTATGGCTGACTGATCATTGCAAAAGAAATATTGCCCGAGGAACTGGGCATCGCTGACATTCCTCCTTCAAGGACAACTTTTATGGTGAGTATATTTTACCTCCATAGAAGCTAAGAAACTCTCTTGGCCCAGATGGAGTAGAGTCCATTATAAGGCACAATAAAGTAAAGCTGAGAGATGAGAATGAAAGCAAGAGACTGCTCATAACTCAGCTGTCCAAAGAACATGAAATGAGTCTCCTACTGCTAAGATGGAGTCTCTATGAAACAATCACAAACCAAGAAGAATTGGTCACGCCCTGCTAGCATCTGCTGAGCTCCTCAGCTATCCCTGTAACTTCACAGTACAAATGAGGACCACAGGGACCACGTCCTTGAGCTCACACTGTTTCAGAGATAAGTGTGTCATTTACTTGGTATGCAGACACCCCAACACCATGACTTTTTTCATCGCTTCACTTCCTGCCATTTAAAAAATGTTGGATGTCCTTTTAAACATTCCAACTGTAAGTTGGTCCTTAGCTTTTCTGTCTCATCAAGATTGGTTTCCAAAAGCAGGACTACCATTGCACCTATGTGACTGGCTGTAGATTAAGGCAGTGCATGATGAGTTTAGGTTTTCCTGAAGGGGCGCCCATCTATCTGGTCGTGGGTCCCAGATATCTCACTGGCCTGTGGGTTAGGCTGATGATCTAAATCTACTGTAGTCATACAGGGCGGGGAATATCAAGCAGAACAAAATACACCAGCTCATCATCTGCAGAACATTCCGCCCCTTCCTAATCAGGATAGTTGGGTAGAGTGACAAACTGTATCTCAGTTTTTCCTTTGTTTATCAGTTAGTTCAGTTGCTCAGTCATGTCCGACTTTTTGCAACCCCATGGACTGCAGCACACTAGGCTTCCCTGTCCATCACCAACTCCCGGAGCTTGCTCAAATTCATGTCCATCGAGTTGGTGATGCCATCCAACCATCTCATCCTCTGTTGTCCCCTCCTCCTCCTGCCTTCAATCTTTCCCAGCCTCAGGGTCTTTTCCAGTGAGTCAGTTCTTCTCATCAGGTGGCTAAAGTATTAAAGTTTCAGCTTCAGCATCAGTCCTTCCAATGAATATTCAGGACTGATTTCCTTTAGGATGGACTGGTTGGATCTCCTTGCAGTCCAAGGGACTCTCAAGAGTCTTCTTCAATACCACAGTTCAAAAGCATCAATTCTTCAGTGCTCAGCTTACTTTATAGTCCAACTCTCACATCCATACATGACTACTGGAAAAACCATAGCTTTAACTAGACAGACATTTGTTGGCAAAATAATATCTCTGCTTTTTAATATGCTTTCTAGGTTGGTCATAACTCTTCTTCCAAGGAGCAAGCGCCTTTTAATTTCATGGCTGCAGTCACCGTCTGCAGTGATTTTGGAGCCCAAGGAAATAAAGTCTGTCACTGTTTCCATTGTTATCCCATCTATTTGCCATGAAGTGATGGGACCAGATGCCATGATCTTAATTTTTTGAATGTTGAGCTTTAAGCCAACTTTTTCACTCTCCTCTTTTACTTTCATTAAGAGGCTCTTCAGTTCTTCTTTGCTTTCTGCCATAAGGGTGGTGTCATCTGCATATCAGGTTATTGATATTTCTCCCAGCAATCTTGATTCCAGCTTGTGCTTCATCCAGCCCAGCACTGCTCATGATGTACTCTGCATAGAAGTTAAATAAGCAGGGTGACAATATACAGCCTTGACATACTCCTTTCCCAATTTGGAACCAGTTTGCTGTTCCATGTCCAGTTCTAACTGTTGCTTCTTGCCCTGCATACAGATTTCTCAGGAGGCAGGTAAGGTGGTCTGGTATTTCCATCTCTATAAGAACTTTCCACAGTTTGTTGTGATCCACGTAGTCAAAGGCTTTGGCGTAGTCAATAAAGCAGAAATAGATGTTTTTATGGAACTCTCTCGCTTTTTCTATGATCCAACAGATGTTGGCAATTTGGTCTCTGGTTCCTCTGCCTTTTCTAAATCCAGCTTAAACATCTGGAAGTTCATGGTTCACATACTGTTGAAGCCTGGCTTGGAGAATTTTGCGCATTACTTTACTAGTGTGTGAGATGAGTGCAACTGTGTGGTAGTTTGCACATTCTTTGGCATTGCCTTTCTTTAGAATTGGAATGATAACTGACCTTTTCCAGTCCTGTGGCCACTGATGAGTTTTCCAAATTTGCTGGCATATTGAGTGCAGCATTTTCACAGCATCATCTTTTAGGATTTGAAATAGTTTGTTTATATATATTAATAAATGATCCATGTTCAGTTTCAAAATTAAATTCAGGTTTAATGTGATAAAAGCCATCTTCATTATTTTAATGAGGTTTCCCAACTCAAATCTGCAGCATAACACAGATCTGAGTCATTAGGCATATTCAATGTATTTGTTTAATTTTTCACTTAATGGGTATTTTATTTTGTTAAGACTCAAATTCACTCTATGGGATCTAGCAAGTTCCATAGTTTATCAGTCATTGGACAGTACATATAATCTAGGGAAAGACAGATTTTATTTTCAGTGAAGTTATAATTTAAAAAAACTCACATGTATCATGCTAAATGGCTCTTTAAAAACTCATACATCACATTGAAACAGTATGATTATTTATCTTACAGGTTTGTAAACAACTGCTTATTATGCAACTTATCCACAGGGGTGGAACAAGGTATTGATACAAGCAGTTGAAGATTTATTAGAAGAGAGAGAAACAATGCTGTTTCGAGGAATTAAGAGCAAGCATAGGGGCTTCCCTGGTGGCTCAGAAGCTAAAAAATCTGCCTGCCACGCAGGAGACCCAGATTCAATTCCTGGGTTAGGAAGATCCCCATGAGAAGGAAATGGCAACACACTCCACTGTTCTTGCCTGGAAAATTCCATGGACACAGGAGCCTGGCGGGTTACAGTCCACGGGGTTGCACACAGTTGGACATGACTGAGGAACTGACACGTTCA